>NW_003315887.1:958624-978279 GCF_000151265.4 Micromonas pusilla CCMP1545
ATCGCGACGACGAACTCGTCGAAACTCATCTTCCCGTCGACGTCGGCGTCGGCGAGGTCCCAGATTTGTTTTAACCACTCCTTCGGGAGCCCCGCGGTGACGAGGACTTGGACGATCTGCCCAGCCTCGAGGTGCTCGCTCGCGGGCCCGTTCGCGGCGTTGAGCTGGTCGAACCGCGCGCGGTGTCGCGCGACGTCCGCGTCGGCGACGGCGGGCCAGCTCGCGACGCGAATCGGCTCGGGCTCGGGCTCGGGCTCGGGCTCGGGTTCGGGCTCGGGCTCGGGCTCGGGCTCGGGCTCGGGCTCGGGCTCGGGCTCGGGCTCGGATTCAACCTCGGGCTCGGGTTCTTCGACCATCACCGGGAACGTCCCCGCGGGCAGCTCGTCGAGCGAGCCCGGCAGCGCGCGTCCCTCCGTCGCGCGTTCCGCCAGGTACATCGCGACGACGAATTCGGAAAACGTCATGCGACCGTCCCCGTCCGCGTCCGCGAGATCCCAGATCTTCTTCAGATGCGCCCTCGGGAGGTTCGCGCCCGTCTCCGTGAGAAGCGCGACGACCTGCGCGCCCTCGAGGTACTTCGTCCCGTTCCCGGCGGCGTCGCACAGGGTGTCGAAGTCGATGCGACGCCTGGCGGCGTCCTCGTCAGAGACGGGGGGCCACGACGACGACGCCGATCCTTCTCCTCCGTCCTCCGCCGTGATCTCGGACGCCGGCACCTCCGTCGTCGTCGTCGTCGTCGTCGGTCGCTCCGGGCGCGACATTCGCGGGAACGTATCGGGAGGGAGCTCGTCGAGCGAGGTCGGCGGCGGCGTCCCCGCGCTCGCGCGTTCCACGAGGTACATCGCGACGACGAATTCCGGAAAGCTCATTCGCCCGTCGCCGTCGTCGTCCGCGAGGTCCCATATGTGTTTCAGCATGTCCCGCGGGAGCCCGGCGTCCATGAGCACTCGCACGACGTCGCCGCCGTCGAGGTACCCGTCGTTCGTGGTGTTGATCGCGTCGAATCGCGCGCGATGGCGCCCCATCGCGTCATGCGACAGTCGCGGCCAGGTTTTCCTGGCTTTTTTCCATCGCTTCTCCTGCGCTTTCTGCTCCGCTTTCTCCGCTTTCAGCGCCGCCTTCTCTTGCTTCGTCAACTTCCTCTCGGGCGCCATGACGGAAGAGCGCGCGAGGAGCCCCGCGCGCGATCCCACCACCCCGGGTGGCGGCGTTGTGATCGATCGATCGCGTAATTTGGCAATCGACGACAAGACCGCGACCGACTGGTCCCCATACGACCGCGTTGGCGTGGTGAACGCCGATCCTTAAGGACTTTTTTTGGTATCGAAACCGAAGGTACTCAGCGAGTCGCGGACGCGACGCTCGTCACATCGCGACGCGCTCGTCCCACCACCGAGCCGCCGTCCTCTCGCATCAGCTCCGCGACCGCGTCGTCGTCGGCCCTCGTCGCTCGCGCGCGTGGCCGCCCGTCGTCGGCCATCGCGCGTCGCCGTCCGTCGTCGTCCTCGCGCGTAAACCCGACGATCGATCGCGTTATCGACAACCGGACGAAGGCGGACTCGCGGGAAACGACGTCATGACGTCCGTCGCGTTGCCGACGGCCGCGGCGCCGCGCGCGACGCCTCGCGCGTCGACGACGCGCCACCGCGGCCGCGGCCGCGCCGCTAGGAACGCACGATGCCGCGCCGCCGCGGAGCCGGACTGGAAGACGAAGCAGCGCGAGCAAGACGCGCTGATCAGCGTCGAGGAGGACGCCGTCAAGCGACGCGTGGAGGAGCTCCTCGCGCCGATCCTCGACGTCGGCGCGGGAGGAGACCCCGGCGACGCGGCGAACGGCGCGGGCCGCCCCGCGTCGGATCTCGCGAAGAAGATCCGCGACGCGACGTCCGTCCTCGAGTCCGGGCTCGTGGAGCGCGAGACGGAGGTGCGACTGCTCCTCCTCGCCGCCTTCTGCGGCGAGCATCTGCTGCTGCTCGGTCCGCCGGGGACGGCCAAGTCAGGCGCGTCCCGTCTCACACTGGTTCCCATACGACCCCGTCCGCGTGGTGAACGCCGATCCTTAAGGACTTTGCCCGGCGTTCGTCTCTCTCCGCCCAGGGTCCCTCGCTCACAATACCCGCCCTCGGCGCCTTTCAACTCCGCTTCTGACGCCCGTCGTGAACTCCGCCCCGACGTCGCTTATTCGTACGGACCCTCGACCCTCAGAGCTCGGGCGGCGCCTGTCCTCCATCTGCGACGGCGGCGCGTTCTTCGAGCGGCTACTGACGCGGTTCAGCGTCCCGGAGGAGCTCTTCGGGCCGCTGTCCATGCGCGGGCTGGAGAACGATCTGTACGTGCGGCAGACGGAGGGGTACCTTCCGACGGCGACGGTGGCATTCGTGGACGAGGTCTTCAAAGCCAACTCGGCCATCTTAAACTCGCTGCTCACCATCCTCAACGAGCGGCTGTTCGATAACGGCGCGGAGCGCGTCAAAGTCCCGCTGCTGTGCCTCGTCGGCGCGTCGAACGAGCTCCCCGAGAGCGAAGAGCTCGACGCGCTGTACGACCGCTTCCTATTGCGGTCCAGCGTCGAGCAAGTCAGCGCGGGGTCTCTGTCCGGGTTGCTCTCCATGCGCGCGGCGGAGTTCGCGTGCGACGCGAAAGTCGGCGGCTCGAAAGACGACCCGGCGTGCGAATCCCTGAGCGTGGCTGACTTCGAGGGCGTCAAGGCGGAGGCGGAGGCGCGCGTGGACGTCCCGCGCGGCGTCGTCGACCTCATCGTCGACCTCCGCGCGTACCTCCAAGACTCGTGCGAGCCCCCCGTGTACGTCAGCGACCGCCGCCTCGTCAAGGTGCGTTCTATCTCACACTGGTCCCCATACGACCGCGTCGGCGTGGTGAACGCCGATCCTTAAGGACTTTTGCCCGGCGCATCTCTCCGCCCACCACCCCTCGCTTTCAATCCCGACACACCTCGGCGCCTTTCAACTCCACCTGACGCCTTTCAACTCCACCCCGACGTTCGCTCGCCTCGCCTCGTCAAGTCCATCGCGTTGCTCCGCGTCGCCGCGTACACCAACGGCCGCTCCGCCGTGAGCGAGTTCGACTGCCTGCTGCTCGCGAACGTGCTGTGGCAGCGCCCGAGCGAGGCGCGAACGATCAGGGAGTGGATCCTCGAGCGGCTCGCGCGCGATCGCGGCGTGGAGCAAGTGCAGTATCTCCTCGCCGGGCTCTTCGGCCGCGCGTGCCGCGCCGACGGCGACCCGACGGAGGTGCGTTCTATACACTGGTCCCCATACGATCGCGTTCGCGTGGTGAACGCGGATCCATAAGGACTTTCGCCGGCGTTTCTCTCCGCCCAGCCCTCGCTTTCAATCCCCTTCCTCGACGCCTTTCAACTTCAACTGACGCCTTTCAACTCCACCCCGATGTTCGCTCGTATGGAACGACCCGGAGTGCGGCGCACTCGCGACGGAGGCGGCGTCGCTGCGTGGGGTTCTCACGTCGCAGATCACCGCGCTCGCGGGGACGACGAGCGGGTCGCTGCCCGCGCTGAGGGATCACCTGTGGCTGTCGCCGCCCGAGGCGGAGCGCGCGTCGCAGACGTTGGGGCCGCTGTTCTCGAAGGTGCGGCGGGGGCTCGAGAAGCTTCTTCGCGAGACGCTCACTCTGGAGGTGGCGCTTGAGAGGAACACGGAGCCGCACATCATGGCGCTGTTGCTGCCGGATTACTGGGCGGATTTCATACGAAGCGGGCCGATCGAGGACGTGAAACCCCTGGGCGTCGGGAGCAAGCCGTGAGCGAGGCGGCGAGAGGTTAGAGGCGGCGGCGGCCGGGAACGAGAGTACACTATTTTTTCTTCATCGTCCAGTGGTAGAACCGGTCTCCGTCCAGTCTCTTCCACAGCAGTCGTCGATCGGATCTGCGACGTCCGACCCTCCCGTCCCTCGTAGTACCCTCTTCTTTCGTCTCCTCCTCCCAGAAACGCCGCGTCACTCCCCGCCGCCCCGCACGCGCACGCGCACGCGCGCGCGCCGACGCACGTCATGACCTCCCTCGCGCACGCCGCGCGCGCGCGCGCGAACGGTCTCCGCCGCGCCTCCGCGGTCGCGGTCTCCGCGATGCCCCGCCTGGCCTTCCCCGACGCTTCCGTCGGCGCCTCGAGACGCGCGACGACGTCGTTCGCGGAGGCGAACGCCGCGACGAACAGAGCGCTCGCGCGCGCGTCCGCGATCCGCGCGTTCTCCGCCGGGATCGACCCGGACGCGGGCTCGCGTATCCCGTCGCAGCTGCACGACGCCGAACACGCGCGCAAGGACATGTACTTCCGCGCGGAGGACGCGAAAGCGCTCGAAAAGCTGACGCGAAAGGCGCGCGCGCAGGCGCGCGAAAAAGCGGGCGAAGATCCCGCCTCGTCAGCGGACGCGCGACGCCGAGCGCTCTGGGCGCTCTTCGACGAGTCGCCGAAGCGCAAGGAGGACGCCTGGACAGAGCTTCGAAAGATCGTCCCCACGGTGAACGAGGAGACGATCCGCAAGCTCTTCGAGTGGAAGTATCTCCGTTGAGAGGAGAAAAAACGAAACGGCGGATACGTGAGCGTTACGTTGTGTGTGTTGTTCGTTTGATGAACCTACCGCGCGCGCGTCTCTTGCTGTGCGCGCGCGTCTCTTGCTAAATGTTTTGGGTTCGCTACAGTAATACGTCGCGTCATCGAGGCCCCGTCCATCGGCCGCCTCCCCCCCACCCGACTCTCGGCCCGAAAAATATCCGCAGCGCGAGCGTGAACGCGAGCGTCGCCAGCATCCCGACCCACTGCGTCTGCGTAAAGTGCCTCGACTCGACGTCCTCGAGATCCGTCCTCGTTCGCGCGAGCTCCGACGCGACGGACCGCGACCGCGTCGTCTCCGTCTTCAACCGACGCTTCACGCCGTTGAGCTCGTCGTACGCGCGGTCCGTCTTCCGCGCGAAGTCTTCGATCTCTCGCTCTCTCGCGGCGAGCCGCACGCGCGCGATCTTCGCCTCCGACCGCGCGGCGTTCCGCGTCTGTTCCGCGCGGTCGAGCAGCCGGCGAAGGTAGGCGTTTTGGGCAATCTCAGCCTCTAGCCGCGACGACATCTTTCCGCTCTCGCCGTTCTTCTCCGCGTTCGCGAGCGCGGCTTCCGCTTCCATGATCCTCACCTCGAGCGCTTCCTTCTCCCACCCGGACTCCTCGAGCCGCAACTCCGCCTCCTCCAGCGCTTTCCGCAGGCCCTTCACCGAGCGGTCCGGCATCGTGTCCATCGCGGTGCCGTAGCCGCCGCCGTCGTCGTCCGTCGCGGGTCCCGCGTCTTCGCCGTCTTCGCCGCCGCCGCGCTCCCGCCGCGCTCCCGCCGCGTCCTCCCACTCCGTCTCCGGCTCGATCTCCGACACCGGGTGAAGGAGGCTCGACGGCGGCGACGGAAGGTCGCTCGGCGACGGCGGCGGGCGCGGCGGCGGCGGCGCGCCTTCGTCCTCGCGCAACTGCCGCAACTGCTCCGCGCGACGCCGCGACGCCGCCGCCTCCGCGGGCTCCCGATCCGAGACGTCCGCGCGGTCCGGCTCCGTGTCCGAGATGTCCGAGATCGCGCTCGCGGCGGCGCGCTCGCGGCGGCGCGCGGTCGCGGTCGACGGCGGCGTCAGCGTCGGCGGCGTCGGCGTCGCGGCGGTTCGAAACTCGAACCGTCCGTCGTCCTCGTCGTCCTCGCCGGCGAACCGCGGCGACAGCAACGGCGACGGCGGGCTCAGCGCGCGCCGTCCCCCCCCCCCGCCGCCGTCGTCGTCGTCGTCGTTCGCGCCCACGCCGAGCTGCGCGCTGAGGTTCAGCGGCGTCAGGCGCGCGGGCGGCTTGGGACTCGGACTCGACGCGAAGTCCGCCGCCGTCGTCGCCGCGTCGTCGTCGTCGACGCCGAGGCTCGCCTTCTTCGCCGCCGCCGCCATCATGATCCGCCTCGCCGCCGCGGCTTTCCCCATCGCTCCCCCACCTCCCGGCGAGCCTCCGACGCTCCTCGCGGGCGAGAACGCGTCCCCGAACGACACCGAGCCCTGGGTCACGTCCGACCGACCACCGGCGGACTTGGCCGGGGAGGCGGCGGCGCGAAAAGCGGCGGTCATGATCCGACGCGCCGCGTCCGCGCGGTTCGCCGGCGACGTCGGCGACGCGCGTCGTCGCGGCGACTCGTCCCACGCCGCCGGCGCGACGATCTCCTCCTCGCCCACGGGCGGCAGGCGCGGGGATCCGCCGCCGCGCGCCGCGGGCGGCGGCGGCGACTTCCGCGGCGTCATCATCGGCGAGGACGTCGACGACGGCGAACGCGACGGCGAGCGCGGCGGCGGACAAGCGTACGACGCCGCGGCGGAGTCCTCTAGCCACCGCGGGTCGAGCTCGCCTCGGACGACGACGCGGTCTTCTTCTTCGCGGAGGCGGACTCCGTCGTCGTCGTTCGCCGCCGCGACCGCGCGCGCCGCCGCGAACGAATCGTCCGCGCCCCCCTCCGCGCCCGGCGTGCGATACGACGCGTCGTCCTCGGACCCGCGCGCCTCCGTCGGGCTCGACGGCACGTCCAGCGCCGCGGGCCGCCGCGCCGTCGGCGTCGGCGTCTCCATCGCCGTCGACGGCGGCGGCGTCGCCTCCGTGATCTCCGGCGTCGTCGCGTCGCGTCCTCCGCTCTCCCGCGGCGCCGGCGTCCACGACGACGTCGCCCATCCCGGCGCGCGGCGCGTCGCCGTTCTCAACTCGGGCGTGACGACGTCGACGACCTCGCGCCGCCGCCGTCTCTCCTCTCTCTCCTCTCTCTCCCTCTCCGCGACCGCGACCGGCGTGACGTCGTCGGCGGTGGCGGCGTCGTCGCCGAGCCACTCGTCCCATCGCTCGCTCACCGGGCTCGGCGTGCTGTTCGACGGCGAGCTCCCCGGGGTGGTCCCCCCGTCGTCTCCGCTCCTCGCCTCGGCTTCGGCTTCGGCTTCGGCTTCGGCGTCGCCGCCGTCCGACGCGTTCGAGCCGCGGCCGCGCTGCTTCTCCGTCGGAGGGGACTCGCCGTCGCCGTCGTCGCGCGAGGACGACGACGCGTCGCTCCGCGACGACGCCGGCGACGCGCTCCTGGAGATCTTCCCCAGGAGCGTCTCCAGTCGCCTCGCCTTGCCCAGGAGCGCGTCTCTGCGGCGTCGCTCGAACGGCGACACGATCACCGCGGCGATGTTCGACGCCGTGGACGCGACCGTGGACGGCGGCGAGCGCTCGTCGCTGTTCGTGTCGTCCGAGTCGTCCGACGGCGAGTTCGCGCGCGGCGCGGACGCGGGCGTCGTCGTCGTCGTCGTGTTCGTCGAAACCGTCGTCGTCTCGTCGTTCCGCATCGCGACGTTCGACCTCGGGCGCGACGGCGCGCGACCGGACTGCGTCGCGTTGACGTTCTCGTCCAGGCTGACGCTCGCGGTGTCGGAGCCGGATATCGACGGCGTCGCGGTCGTCGCGGGCGCGACCGCGACGCGCGGCGGCCTCGGCGTCGGGACCTTCGTCGCGCCGCCGACGCCGGGCCCCCCGGACGGTGGCGGGCGAGCCGACGCGGACGACGACGACGACGGAGGCTGAGGAGGACGCCGGCGCGGTCCTCCGCGACCGCCTCCTCCGCCGGTCCGCGACGGCGACCTCGGCGTTCGCGCGCCGCCGCCGGTGCCCGGCGCGCGCCGGGCGCCGTCCGGCTCCTCCATGCGCGCGACGACGAGGCCGGCGCGCTCGTCGTCGTCCCGCGGCGCGCGCTCGCTCTGAGTCCATTCCATCCGTCCGCGTCCGCGAGCTCGACACCGTCCACCAACGTCTCTCGGAAATAAACCGGCGCGCGCCATTCGCGCCACCCACCGGGCGCGTTCTCCGGCGAGAGCGTCTACTAGCTAGGAGGCGTTCCCGCTCCAGCCGCGGCGCCCGAACCTGGATCTGGACCGCGTGTACTACAGTACGTCTGAGCGGGGGTGAAGGCGGGTCGACGCGCGTCGAGAGAGCGAGAGAGAGCGAAGAACGTGCCACCCAGCCGTCGACAGCTACTGATGTGTGTTTGTACCTAAATTTAATTCGATCGTCTCCCCGCTTCGCGTTCTCCCGCCGATCGCCGCCGCCGCGTCCCTCCTCCCGCCGTCGCGTCGCCGCGTCGCCGCGTCATCAATAAAACGCGATCGCGAAGAGCAAGATCAACAGCCCGGTCAAGATCGCGATGATGCACATCTGCCCTCTGACCCCCGCCTTCTTCAACACCTGATTCATCTTCCTCTGCGCCGCCCTGAGGGTCGTTCCATACGAGCGAACGTCGGGGTGGAGTTGAAAGGCGTCAGTTGGCGTTGAAAGGCGTCGAGGACGGGGATTGAAAGCGGGGGGTGGGCGCAGAGAGACGCCGGGAAAAGTCCTTAAGGATCGGCGTTCACCACGCGATCGCGGTCGTATGGGGACCAGTGTATAGAACGCACCTGAGCCTCGAGTTGGTCCCCTCCACGTCCGTCTCGAGATCGTCGAGCATCCGCCCCTGCGTGTCGAGCTCCTCTCCGATCGTCAGCCCCACCTGCCCGATCCGACTGATGCTCGCGCTGATGTCGTCCAAGTCCACGTCCTGCCGCCGCAGCAGCGTCTGCTGCTGGTCGCTCTGCGCTTCCAGGTACCCGTCGTTCGCCGCGCGCTGCTGCTGCCGCGACGCCGCGTCGTCGTCTCCTCCTCCTCCGCCGTGGTACCCCGCGCCGCGTCGCTTCCTCGCCTCGATCACGCCGTTCGCCTTATCGCACAGCGCGCTCGCGGTCGCCTTCGTCGCCGCGGTCCATCGCTTCCTCGACGTCAGCTCGCTCGCGTCCACCTTGAACCGCGCGAAGTCCCGCTCCGCCATCGCGGTCGCGCGGTCCAGCTCGTCGAGCTGCCAGAAGACGCTCTCGCATTCGCTCTTCGCGGACGTCGCGTACCGAACGCGCTCGCCGTTGCCCTCGGGGAGGCGGTCGACGCGATCGCACAGCGCCTTGACCTTGTTCACGCTCTCCTGGATCTCCTCCTTGACGAGGTAGAACGGGTCGTTCGCGGACGACATCGCGGCGGCGCCGGGCGTGCGCGGCGCGGAGGCGCGCGCGGTCGGTTTGAATTCGAGACACGTGTCTGGTTGCACAGCTTGCAGTGCTTTTCCCGAGGCGCGCGCGAGATCTCGGCACCTCGTCGCACTCCCGCGCGCGTCCGGCGGGATGGACCGCGCGACGGTCAGGGCGCTGAAGCGCGCGCTCGGGTGCGAGACGTTCGCGGAGCTCAAGACTACGTCGCGTCGGTTCCAGTGCGGCGAGTTCGACGCGGCGACGTATCACGCGTACGCCGGCGCCGTCCTCGACGGGAGGCCGGATCTCGTCCGGAGCCTGTACGACTCGCTCCCCGACGAACGCCTGCGAGACGCGTGCCTCGCGATGCACGCGACGTCGTCCGGCGGCGGGTTCGTCGACGCGCGCGGGGACGGAGGCGGAGGCGGAAGCGGAAGCGCGCGAGGAGGGTCGACCGCGACGACGGCGACGGCGACGGCGACGCGCGCGTCGACGAGCGCGGAGGTGCTCGCGCCCGGTCTCGTCTGCCTCCGCCGCGCGCTCGACCTCGACGCGCAGGCGTGGCTCGCGGACGTCGCGTTCGACGTCGGCGAGAGCAAGGCGTCGGGCGGCGACGAAGACGACGACGCCGAAACGCGTTAGGGGTTCTACGACGCGATCCCGGGAGAGAACCCCGGGGAGGCGTCCGTGTTGCGACTGAACCAGGGCACGCGCGGCCGCGTCGTTCTGCCGATGGACGCGTTCCCGTCGCGGCTCCACGAGATCGTCCTCGAGTGCGTCCGCGCCGCGCAGGCTGCGGATTCCAAGCGAAACGTCCCGGACATGCGCCCTACGACGGCGCTGGTGAATTTTTACAAGGAGGGCGCGCGGTTCAAGTGGCACCGCGACAGCGAAGACCCGGAGGTGGCGCGCGTGGACGCGGGACCGCCCATCGTGTCGTTCACCGTCGGGCTCTCCGCGGATTTCGCGTACAAACGCCGGTTCGAGGACGAGACGCACGACGTCGTGCGGCTGAACAGCGGCGACGTTTTGCTGTTCGGCGGGCCCGCGCGGATGATCGTGCACAGCGTGACGCGGGTCGTGCCGCGGACGATGCCGCCGATGCTGAGGGGGCGGATGTTGCACGGGCGGTTGAACGTCACGGTGCGAGACATCGGACGCGGCGTGATCGACGCGAGCAAGTTTCCGGCGTACAGGGTGACGTACGGGGGGGTGGACTCGAGCGACCACGTGTAGGTAGAGGGGTAGACGTAGACGTAAGATGGAGGTACTGTACTGTAGGGGGAGAGGCGACGCGACGTAGGAGCTCGTGCCTTCGAAGGGAGTGATCGACGACGATACTCGTACCCGAGGAGAAATTCGCCGAGTTACGCCGCCGTACGCTCAAAGTGTTGTCATCTCATCTCGTGGGGTATCTATCGCGCGTGATGACCACATCACCTCCCCATCGCCCCCATCAACCCCTCCTTCGCGATGATGTAATCCAACCCCCCCGTCACCGCCGCCACCTGCGCTGAGTTACACTCCTCGTCCGACGCCGTCGGCGAATCCGGATACACCTCCGTCGTCGTCGTGTACTTCGCGCCCGTGATGCTCGCGCACAGCCCGAGCGCTTTCAAAGGGTACTCGATCACGCCCTCCTGCGTGATCGGCTCGCCTATGATATTCCCGCTCGCGTCCGGCGGCGCGATGTGCGTCACCTTCGCGACGCTCCGAATCACCGCGGCTTGAAAATCGAAGCGCGAGTTCTCCGCGTCGCCGACGCAATAAAACCCATTCGGGACGACGTCGGGCGCGTTCGTCTCGCCGTCCCTCGCCGCCTTCGCCGGGCGGAACTCCGCCTCGTCGCTGTCCGTGGTCTCGTGCAGGTCGAAGTGCGCCATCCACTCGTTCTGGGCCCCGAGCTCCATCGAGTCGACCAGCGCCAGGAGCGCGGCCGACTCGGGCGACGGCGGGTCGTACGCGACGGCGCGGTCGAACGACCGGTTGGGATCCACCGCGAACGCGTTCCACCGCTGGATCCGCTCGTACCCCCACGGGCTCACGCACGGCGCGACGAGGACGTTGAAGACGTCGAGGTAGTTCCCCGCGGCGGTCTCGAGGAACGCGATCGCGCCTTGGACGCCGCTGGTCTCGTACCCGTGCACGCCGCCGGTGACGAGGACGGACGGTTTGTCCTTCGACCATTCGCGCGAGACGCACGCGAAGAGCGCGTAACGGTCAGGGTCCGACGCGTCGTACGGCAGCGCGCCGTATTTCACAACCTCGAAGCGATCGCCGTGTGATGACGTCTTCAGCGCGTCGAGCTTCGCGAGGACGTCGTCCGCGTACGAGCGCTTCGGCGCGTCCACGCGCGCGCGCCATCGCTCGCGCTCGGTCGTCGTCCACGGCACGCCCGGCGTGCCGATCGGGTATCCGTCCGGGTACTGATCCGGCACCGTCGTCATCGCGACGACCGCGCCGGCGGCGGCTGGGTTGCGCGCGAGGGGGTGGGCGGCGGCGGTTCCGCGCGCGCGGCGGCGGGCGAAGAGGAGCGAGCGCAGGGGAGGCGCGAGCGCCGAGCGCATCGCCGAGTGGAGGGAGAGGTCGTCGTGGAGACGGCACGGCACTCCTGTCGCCGCGTCTTGGCTGGTGTCGAAGCGAGAAGACCAACAGAATGTTTTTGAATAAATTCCTTTGCGCGTCTTCGCGCGGCGTCAGAGGAAGCGACCCCCGACGCCGCGCCTCGGACGCCGCGCGCGGTCTCCGCGACACGAGCGCCGCGATGTCGTTAGGTGCGCGCGCGACGCCGTCGAATCCCCCCCTCCCTCCCACCCCGCGTCCTCGCCCCGGCGATTCGAATCCAACCGTCCGAGACGGAAGAAGAGATGAAACGCGCGAACGAACGCGAGAGAAAAGCGCGTCAGCCCGCGAACGCGATCGACTCATCACCTCTCCCCAACCCCCGCCCTACCCCGCCAAACTCCCTTCCGCAGACTTCTCCGAGACGTACAAGCGCACGGGCCCGCCCCCGACGTTCAGCCCGGACGGGCGATACCTCGCGACCGCGGTGGACCACCGATGCGTGATCCGCGACGCGGAGTCGCTCGAGGTGCTCTCCATCTCTCAGTGCGTCGAGCACATCGATCGCGTGGAGTGGTCGCGCGACGGCGACCACGTCCTCTGCGCGCAGTACCGCGTCGGCGTCGTGCAGTGCTTCTCCGTGTCCAACGACGCGTGGACGTGCAAGATCGACGAGGCGGCCGCGGGATGCGTCTACGCGCGGTGGACGCCCTGCGGCACGCAGATCATCACCGTGGCGGAGTTTAACGTCCGAGCGACGGCGTGGTCGCTCGTCGACCGAAGTTGCGTCGTTCTGGACGCGCCCAAGTTGGCGTCCGCGGACGGGTTCTCGTTCTCCCCCGACGGGAAGTTCCTCGCGTACGCGCGCAGGGAGGCGTGCGTGGATTACGTGAGGGTGGTATCGACGAAAACGTGGACGACGGCGGCGGATTACCGCGTCGCGACAAGGTGCGTTCACCTTACACTGGTCCTCATACGACCCCGTCGGCGTGGTGAACGCCGATCCTTGAGGACTTTTCCCGGCGCATCTCTCCGCCCAGGGTCCCTCGCTTTCAATCCCCGCCCTCGGCGCCTTTCAACTCCGTCTGACGCCTTTGAACTCCACCCCGACGTCGCTTCGTATGGAACGACCCTCAGCGACTGCGCGGGCCTCGCGTGGTCGCCCGACGGCACCTCCATCGCGGTGTGGGACGCGCCGCACAGGGACTCGCTCGTGGTGTCGTACGCGCCCGACGGGACGCTGAAGAAGAAGTACGCGGACAAGAACGAGGGGCCGCTCGGGGTGAAGAGCGCGCGGTGGTGTCCGGATGGCAGCGGCATCGCGATCGGGTCGTTCGATCGGAGGTGCGTCGTTTTGAACCACGTGTCGTTCGCCCCCGCGCTGGATTTGCGTCACGCCGACGCGGTGCGACTGCCCACCACCGCGGCGGTGTACAAGGAAGTGGAGGAGGTTGTGTACGACGGCGCCGGCGCCGCGGGGGAGAACGGCGGCGGCGAAAACGACGAAAACGACGAAAACGACGAAAACGGCGGCGAGAACCGCGAGAAGGCGGCGTGGCCGCTGTGGCGCGTCGAGGGAAACCCGTACGACATGGAAG
Organism: Micromonas pusilla CCMP1545; assembly: GCF_000151265.4. Taxonomy (NCBI): domain Eukaryota; kingdom Viridiplantae; phylum Chlorophyta; class Mamiellophyceae; order Mamiellales; family Mamiellaceae; genus Micromonas; species Micromonas pusilla. The sequence continues at coordinate 971,831 of NW_003315887.1, forward strand.
CTTCCGCGCCGGACGCGAAAGAGGCGCAGCTGAAAGCGTTGCACAAGGGCGAAGCGCGCGTCAGCGCGCGGTACGTCGTCCAAAAACTCCCGGCGCCGGTGCCGACGACGCGACCCGGGACCCGTCCCAAGCTCGGCGTCGGGCGAACGGAGTGGTCGCACGACGGTCGGTTCATCGCGACCGTGGACGAGAAGTCGCCCACGGCGGTCTGGATCTGGGACGCGGTCGACAGCGGCCTCGCCGCGGTGCTGCTGCAGATGGGAGACGTGACCGGAGTGAGCTGGGACCCGCGCGGGGATCGGTTGGCGGTGGTGACCGGCGGGGAGAGGGTGTACGTGTGGACGCCGGAGGGCGCGTCGTTCGTGCAGATACCGCTGCCGGACTTCAACGCGAAGGACGTGGCGTGGTCGCCGACGGGGGGGGAGATGGTCCTGAGCGACGATAAGACGTTTTGCTGCTCGTTCATGCAGTGACGACGACGACGACGACAGCTCGCGTCGGGTTTAATAATTTAAGACGAAGGTAGAGATTTACGTCGACGCGTCGCGCGGAACCGACGGCGTCGGCGTTCGACGACGAGACCGCCTCACTCCTGCTTCCTCGCCCTCGACGCCCTTCGCGCCGCGTTCCCGAACGGCTTCTCGTGCCGCGCGAGCTCGAGCGCCATCCACGCCGGGACGACGAGGTAGGGCAGGTATATAAAAAACAGCTTCCACCGCGCGGCTTCGCTCTTCATCTCCAGCGCGTGGAGGATCGACGCGAGGATCGGAATCAGCGTCGTCGCCGTGTGTGCGCCGTAGCATATCCCGGGTATCCTGATCCAGTTCTCTCTCCGCGTGAACGCTCTGAGCCCGACGAAGAAGAACGGGAGCTGGAACAGGAGCTCGAACAGGATGAACGACTTGAACCACACCGGCGGATCCGCCATGAGCGGGTCCGCGTTCTGCTCGCAGTGGAATCGGAGCAGCGCCCTCGCGAAGGACGGCACGACGGACGGCGGAAGGAGCGCCTGGGAGTCCATCAAGATCGTCGCGGGGATGTGCGTCGCGAAGAAGACGATGACGACGAGCCGGAACGTCTCCGAGACGGCCATCACGGAGGGTCGCGGACGCGAGGCGGCGGGCGCGCGCGCGCGTTTGACGCCGGTGGCACTCTCATTTCATCACCGCTGCTGACGACGCAGAATCTGTTCGGGCGTGCTGGCTTTTCGTTCGCCGCGGGGGGTCGAGTCGCTCGAGACGCCGCGAGGACGCGCGTCCGCGGTCACACGCGCGCGCGCGCGGCGTTCGATCTCGCCGAGGTCCTCGCCACACCGCCCGCGCGCCCGCGCGCGTCGCGTCGCGTCGCGTCGAGCCCCGAGCCTCGCGTCGTTCGTCCGCGTGTCGGACACTCGATCGCCGGTCGTTGACCGCGCTCGTCTCTGCCCCCGGGGCGGACGACGACGACGGACGCGAAGCGATGACCGAGCTGCTGACCCCCGGGGGATCGCGCCGAGCGGAGGCGAGCGCGGGGGACGAGACGATCCCGGTCACCCCCGGCGCGACGACGCGCGCGGACGGCGCCGGCGACGGCAAGGTGCGCCGCGGAAGCCCCCCGCGCGCGGCGTCGACGCCCCCGCACAACTCGCCGTCCGTCCGTCCATCCTATCCCCGTCCGTCGACTCACCTCGACTCACCCCGCGCGCCTCCCCCGCGTCGCCGTCCCGAGCAGTCCTCGAGCTTCATGGTGTGCGGCAACCTGTTCGAGGTGGACGCGAAGTACGTCCCGATCAAACCCATAGGCAAGGGCGCGTACGGCGTCGTGTGCAGCGCGAAGAACGCGGCGAGGCCGGGGGAAAAGGTGGCCATCAAAAAGATCACCAACGCGTTCGAAAACGCCATCGACGCCAAGCGCACGCTGCGAGAGATCAAGCTTCTGCGGCACCTGAAGCACGAGAACGTGATACGCATCACGGACGTCTCGGACCCGCCGCCGCTGGAGACGTTCAACGACGTGTACGTGTTCTACGAGCTCATGGACACGGATCTGCATCAGGCGCGTTCTATACACTGGTCCCCGTACGACCCCGTCGGCGTGGTGAATGCCGTTCCTTAAGGACTTTGCCCGGCGTGTCTCTCCGCCCAGGGTCCCTCGCTTTCGATCCCCGCCCTCGACGCCTTTCAACTCCACCTGACGCCTATGAACTCCACCCCGACGTTCGCTCGTATGGAATGGCCCTCAGATCATTCGGTCGTCGCAGCCGCTGAGCGACGACCACTGTCAGTACTTCGTGTATCAGCTCCTGAGGGGACTGAAGTACGTTCACTCCGCCGCGGTGTTACATCGCGACTTGAAGCCGTCGAACTTGCTGCTGAACGCAAACTGCGACTTGAAAATCTGCGACTTTGGCCTGGCGCGAACGGCGAAGGGCCCGGAGGACTTCCTCACCGAGTACGTCGTCACGCGATGGTACCGCGCGCCCGAGCTCTTGCTCTCGTGCGCGGAATACACCGCCGCGATCGACGTGTGGAGCGTGGGGTGCATCTTCGCGGAGTTGCTCGGACGCAAGCCGCTGTTCCCGGGGAAGGACTACGTGCATCAGCTGAATCTCATCACGCGCGTCATCGGTTCCCCGAGCGAGGTGCGTTCTCCTCACACTGACTGGTCCCCATACGACCGCGTCGGCGCGGTGAACGCCGATCCTTAAGGACTTTGCCCGGCGCATCTCTCCGCCCAGGGTCCCTCGCTTTCAATCCCCGCCCGCGTTGCCTTTCAACTCCGCTTCTGACGCCTTTGAACTCCACCCCGACGTCGCTTCGTATGGAACGACCCTGAGTCTGAGATGGCGTTCATCTCGAGCGACAAGGCGCGACGATACATCCGCTCGCTGCCCGTCTCCCCGCGCGTCGACTTCGCCAAGCTGTACCCGGACGCGGACCCGAGCGCGATCGACTTGATCGATAAGATGCTCGCGTTCGATCCGTCGAACCGCATCACCGTGGAGGAGGCGCTGTCGCATCCGTACCTCGCGTCGCTCCACGACGTCGACGACGAGCCGAGCGCGTCGGAGCCGTTCGCGTTCGGTGCGCGCTCCAGACTGTTTCCCATACGACCCCGTTCGCGTCTCGGACGTCGATCCTTAAGGACTGCCTCACCCGCCGTCGTGTCGTCGTTCTGTCGCTCTTCACCCGCGCGATCCTTTCGACGACGTGACGTCGTTCGTTTGACCGGCGAGACGCGCGACTGACCCGCCGTTCACCCCGTTCGCGCAGACTTTGAACACGGCGACTCGCAGCTGACGGAGGCTGGGGTGAGGGTGTTGACGCACGAGGAGCTGAGTAGTTTTTATAAGGAGATCAGAGAGGAGGAGGCGGAGGAGGAGGCGCGGGGCGGCGGCGGCGGCGGCGACGACGACGACGACGACGGCGGCGCCGGCGTCAAAGACGCTAAAGAGGTAGAAGACTAACGCGTCGTACGCATCTAATAGGACGACGCTCGCGGAGGGACGACCTCACGCTTTTCGGCACGGCGCACTGTGCTCGTACGCCCGCGCTCGCGCGCTCTTCGCCGATCCACCCCTACCAGGGTCGCCCCCAACGCTACTCGCACCCCCGCCCAAGGAGCCCGTCGTCATCGTCGCCTCCTTGGCTTTCATCGTCTTAAACTTCTCGTAGTTGTACGCGCACACCGCGGCGAACGCGTACGCGTACCCTCCGATCTGAGGGTCGTTCCATCATTCAAAGCGACGCCGGGGAGGAGTTCAAAGGCGTCAGAAGCGGAGTTGAAAGGCGTCGATGGCGGGGATTGAAAGCGAGGGACCCTGGGCGGAGAGAGACGCCGGGCAAAGTCCTTAAGGATCGGCGTCCACCTCGCCGACGGGGTCGTACGGGGACCGGTGTGAGATAGAACGCGCCTGCGTCGAGGTGATGGGCGCGTCGAACACCAACGACGAGAGGTATATCAACATCCAGTCCTTCACCGGCCCCGCGACGTTCATCGTCAGCGCGGACGTCTTCCCGATGAGGAGGTATATCGACACGTTCAGCATGAACGCGACCGCGGCGTTCGTCCACAGCACCGTGGGTTCCCAATTGATTTGTTTCCCGTCCACGGACGCGGGGTCCTGGGCGAAGCGATCGGGAACGCGTCGGTCAGTCGAACGTCTCACCGGTCAAACGTTGAAAGGGAAGCGCGGGTGAAGAGTGACGACGGACGGGGAAAGTCCTTAAGAAACGGCGTTCACCACGCGAACGGGGTCGTATGGGAAGCAGTCTCACCGCGTACGCCGCGGTCGGCCACCTCGGCGCGGCGAGCATCGTCGGCAGCTCCATCACCGCGAACGGGACGGACAAGAACGCGAAGCACGCGGGGGAGACGTAGTACAGCGTCGTGATGCTGTTCAGCTTGATGTCCGCGCTCGCGAGCAGGAGCTGCACGGAGACGATCCGAAACGCCTCCGCCGCCATGGATGCGATCAAAAACGTGAACCCGACGGCGTGAAAGTTGAGCTCCCCCCACGACGCGACGGACACCCCGAGCGCGATGTTCGCGAGGATGAACGCCATCTTGTGCGAGTACTTCTCCACGCGCATGCTGACCGCCGCGGCGAAGACGACCACGGGCATCGACGCCTTCACCATCTGAATGAACGACACGCTGAGATACAGGTACGCGCTGTTTCCCGTCCACAGGACGACGGCGAAGAGAAACGCGATGGGCAGGACCCTTCGCACGTACGCCTGCCGCGTCATCGCGACGCATCCGTCGACCACCTTGAACACCTTGACGAGCGCGTACGCCATGAACGAGCAGAACGCCATGTGTATCATCGTCAGCGCGATCGGGAACGGGAACCCGTGCACGGCGAGGACGTACTTGTTGTACAGGATGACGCCCGCGCTGAGCGCGATCCACAGCGAGACGTACGCGCACGCGGTCGTCGCCTCCCTCGTGGCGGTCGCGTCCATCATGATGGCGATCGTCGCGTCGCGTTGGCTTCGCGTCGGCCTCGCCCGCTTCGGCGCGTCCGTCGGCGCGGAGGACGCGGCGCGCGCGGCGGGATGGGCGGAGCGCCCGTCGACGTTCGCCTCGAGGAATGGCGAGCGGCGCCGAGGCGGACGCGGACTTTCCGACTGCAGTGCTGTAGCGGTCGGACGCCACCGCGTGCTGGATCTGGAGCTCCAACGGGCAGAGTCGAGCGCGCGTTCCCTCGCCCGCGAACGATCGTCGGCTCGAGGCGACTCGTCGCTCGCCGCGCAGAGAGCGCGAAGGACGCGCGAATCTCGACGCGGAGAGAGAGACAGGAGAGAGAGACAGAGAGAGAGAGAGAGGCTCGCGTCGCCGTCGTCGAAGTTTTTCTTCGCGGCTTCTGATCGGCGCGATGGCGTTCCGAGCGACGGCGAGGGCGCTCCTGGCCGCCCCCGCGCGCTCGCCGAGCATCTCGTTCCCCGTGCGCGTGCGCCCCGACGGAAAGAAGGTGTCGGACCTTCCGCTGGGTGCGTCCGCCGTCTAAACCCGCCCGCGCGGCGACGCCGCCCACCTTCTCGTCCGTCGATCCCTCGTCCGCCCCGCCCCGTGTTTTAACTTTTATTAACATCCAACCATCCTTCCCTTCCTTCCCCGTCGCAGCGGAGGCGGAGGCGTTCCTGGCGAAAGCGTCCGGCGCGCCCGGCGCGGCTTCCGCGCCCGCGCCGTCGCGCGGCGTCGCACCCCGCGCGCGCCCGGCGCCGATCCCGTTCCCGCGCCCGGACCCGCCGAGGCGGACGCTGTCCGAACTAGAGATGGAGACGGTGATGCTCGGAGGCGCGGCGCCGTGATCGTCTATCCTACACTAGCTATCGCGTGACATCACACGACCTCGCTACGCTATCCTCCCCCTGCTCTACTTCTTCTTCTCGCCGTCGAGGAGGTGACTGTTCCGCGCGACGCGCGCCGCGCCGCCCTCGATCGCGAGCGCGCCCCCCGCGCCCGCCGCCGCCGCCGCCGCCGCCGCCGCCGCCGCCGCCGCGGCGCGTCGTCGAATGTCCTCCACCGCCGCCGCGTCCAAAGCCGCCGCGCGCTGGGGGACGTTCACCACCCTCGTGACCTCGTACTCGAGCGGCTCTCGGGATGCGGTGGACACCACGCGCGCGACGTCCGCCTCCGCGACGGCGGCTTTGCGTTTCAGCGCCGCCGCGTCGCTCACCGCCCTCGCGCGCGACGCCACGGCGATTTCGGCGGCGATTCGGGCGGCGCCGTCGTCGTCCGTCTCCGGCTCCGACTCCTTCCCTCCGAGCGCGAACATCCCGCTCGCGGCGAGCTTCTTCGCGCGCGCCGCCTCCTGCGCTCGCTTCTTCTCTTTCGCCGCGCGAATTCGCGCTTTCTCCGACGCGTCAGATGAAGCGGAAGGAGGCGCGCGCGGCGGCGGCGGCGGCGGCGGCGGCGCGGCCTCCTCGACGATTTCAGGCGGCGGCGGCGGAGGCGGGGCGTCG
>NW_003315887.1:978527-1051517 GCF_000151265.4 Micromonas pusilla CCMP1545
CGCCGCGCCCGCGGCACGCGTCCAGGACGCGCGTCGAGACGGGCGGCCCTCCCGGCGGCGGCGGCGGCATCCCGCCGTCCCCCCTCCCCCCCGCGCCGTCCGTAGACGCCGCGACGCCGCTGAGCTTCGCGCGCAGGCGCGCGAGCACCTCCCACTGCGACTCGTCTCTGTTCACGCCCGCGACCTCCGCGGACTTGGGCATGTACCCGACCGTCCCCGGCGTCGACCCCGGCTCGGGCGCGACCGCCCGCTGCGCGAATCGCGCCTCCATCGCGCGGCCGCATCCGTCGGCCGCGCCGTCGAGCGCCTCGAGCGCGCGCGTCGCGAGCTCCGTCGTCTGGAAGCTCACGAACGCGTACCCGCGCGGCTTGCCCTCCTCCGGGTCCAGCGGGACTTTGATCTCGTGCACGCCGTCGAGGAGGCCGCGGTTGGCGAGGAGCGATCGCATCGCGTCTTCCGAGTCGATGCCGAACGACAGGTTCGCGAGGAAGAGCTTGCGGTCGTGGTACGCCTGAGGGACCGGCGCGGGTCCTCCGGGAGCGCGACCGCCGTGGACGACCATCGCGGGGACCGGTGCGTTGGGACCGGACCCGATGGACGACCGCGGTGGGCGGCGACGCGGCCGCGCGCGCGTCTGTGGCGGAACCTCGTCAGTTCCAACTGAACTCGTCGTCTGGCGCATGGGAAAACTCGACGCGAGAGACTTGACGCGCGCGGCGCAGAGATCACGACGCGGGACGAGCGGCCGCGCTCGCCGCGATGCGCGCGTCCACCCTCATCGGCGCGCGCTCGTCCGCGTTCGCGTCCGAGCTGAGGCCGGCGAGGGCGGCGGCGAGGGCGGCGTCGTCGCGCGCGAGCGACGCCTCGCGCGGCGGGTGCCGTTCGAGCCGACACGTGGCCTCCTCCACCTCCTCCTCCTCCTCCTCCTCCTCGTCCGACGTCACGAGCCTCGCGCTCGAAGACCGCAAGTCGCTCCTCCTGCGCCTCTGCGCGAACACGGACCGCGGGAAGTCGGTCACGCCCGACGCCGCGAAGCGCATCGAGGAGCTCGTCGCCGCGATCGAGGCTTCGAACGTAACGCGCGATCCCGCCGTCTCGCCGCTCATCAGCGGCGAGTGGTCGCTCGTCTACACCGGCGCGAGCGCGAAGGACGCGGCGGAGCGCGCGAAGCGCGAGGGCGTCATCGGCAGGACGCTCACGGAGGTCACGGGAAGCGGTGGGAACGTCGCGGGCGAGGGCGGCGCGGAGACGCGGACGACCGACTCGATCTCATCGATCTCGAAGAAGAAGCCGCTGCCGCTCGGAAGGAGCATCTCGCTGCTGTCGGGCGCGGTGGAAAACAGAGGGAACTTCCAGGACATCGACGCGGCGCGCGGCGTCGTGGAGAACCGCGCGGAGCTGAGCGTATTCGGCGTGCGCGCGGAGGTGAAGATCGAGGCGAGCTGCGTCCCCGCGGCGCCGTCGGACGCGGGCGGGGAATCGATAAGACTCGACGTCGCGTTTCGGCGCGTCGCGATCACGCTCGGGCCGCTTCCTCCGCTGTCGATACCGCTGACGTTCGTGAACGACGGGAAGGGGCCGCAGGGGTGGTTGGACACGACGTTTCTGGACGACACGATGCGGTTGGGAAGGGGCGATAAGGGGTCGACGTTCGTGACCGTACGGCGCGGGTGACGACGACAGCTGCGCGTCGCCCGTATAAATATTATACAACACGTGGCCGCGAAGCCTCCCGTTCAAAGACACGACGCGTCGCGTCGCGTCGCGTCGCGTCCCGCGCTCCCTCCTCCCTCACGGCTGTCCGCGGCTGCCCATCTTGTACCCGTCCGCGTCGCCGGTGTCCATGACCGCGATCGCGCACGCGCTCGCGTTCGAGACATGCGCCTGGATCTTCCCGTTCATGATGGCGTCGAACTTCTCCTTCTTTTTTATCCTCCTCTTCTCGCTCTGCGCCTTCCTCGCGTCGGCGCCCTCCTCGAACGCCCTCTCCACCGCGCTCGTCACCATCGTGCTCGCGTCGTCCCCCGGCGTCGGGAGTTTGCCGTCCACGTCCGTCAGCGCGAGCGCGCCCCCCGCGGCGACGAGCGTCGCGATGCTGTCTTCCCACTTCAAGTCCCCCGTCGCGTCGCTCGCGTACGCGTCGCACGCGACGTGCAGGCACGTCCTCCCCTTGATGTCCTCCGCGTTCGGGTCCGCGCCCTTGCTCAGCAGGAGCTTGATGATCTCCACTTCGCCGAAGGACGCGGCGAGGTGCAGCGGCGAGGCCCACGTCCCCGGGGCTTCTTCGTTGACGACGGCGGTCGTCGCGGCGTCGTCCTCGCACGCGTCGAGGACGTCCGCGACCGCGTCGACGTCGCCGGTCGCGATCGCGCGCGCGAGCTTCGACGGCGGCAGCGCGTCGTCGTCGGCGTCGGCCATGGCGGGCGGGCGGGCGGGCGGGACGACGCGCGCGCGGGTTCGAGGCGGGCGGACGAGCGGCCCACCCGGGGCGCGTCGTTGTGCTGAGCGACGGAGCGGCGGAGGCGTCGGCCTTCGACTCGACGACGACGCATTTCCGTTGAGAGATCTGAATAAGAATGTTGAAACTCGACGACGCGCGCGAACGCGCGCCACGACGTCGCGCGCCGCGGGAGGTATGTCGAGCAAGCTCGACTACCTGAAGCGGTACCTCGACGGCGGCGGCGGCGACGCCGACGCCGCCGCCGCGGGCGGAGGGGAGAAGAAGAAGAAGCGGCGGAAGAAGGACAAGCCCGCGGGCGGACTCGAGATCCGCGCGCCGGACGTAGGCGGCGTCGTCGTCGCGAAGCCCGTCAAGGTATGCTCGGGCATCCGCGTCGTGGACGAGGACGACGAGTCGTGGAAGCGCAAGCGCGACGAGCTCGAGGAGGCGAGGCGACGCGAGGACGAGACGCCGACGATCGTCGGCGGCGGCGACGGCGACGGCGCGAAGACGACGAACGCGACGCGCAAGTACCTGGGCATCCGCGAGGACGGGAGCGGATGGGCGGTCGTCGCGGAGGACGACGACGCGACGCGCGCGAACGCGAACGCGGGGGTCGGGCGCGGGGGTGGGGGCGGCGGCGGCGGCGACGACGACGACGACGATCTGTCCCCGCCGCGGCCGGGGAGGCACGACAGCGACGACGACGACGACCTGTCGCCGCCGAGGCCGGGAAGGCGGCACGACAGCGACGACGACGACCTGTCGCCGCCGAGGCCGGGAAGGCGGCACGACAGCGACGACGACCAGTCGCCGCCGCGTCGGCGCCCCGGAGCGCGGCGCGGCGGCGATGACGGCGGGGACGGGGACCTCTCGCCGCCTCGGCGTGGACGAGGCGGGTCGGACGGCGATCTGTCCCCGCCGCGACGACGACGACGACGCGGCGGCGAATCGGATTCGGATTCGGATTCGGACGCCGACCTCTCGCCGCCGCGGAGAGCGCCCAAACCGCCGTCGAGCGGGCCGACGATGACGGACGGCACGACCACCGGCCTCGTGGACGCGGCCGTCGTCGTCCAGGAAGCCGCGGAGAAGCGCGCGGTGGCGAGGGCGAGGATCACGGCGATGTCCGACGACGTCAGCGGCCGCGGCGCGGCGACGCAGTTCCGCGACAAGGCGACCGGGCAGCTCATCGACCTCGAAGAGCAGAAGAAGCGGATGGAGCTCGCGAACGCGCGGAGGAAGGAGCCGGAGCGACCGGTGTGGACGCAGGGGATCGCGCAGGGTAGGGCCGCGAGCGACGCCGCCGAGGCGTTGCGGCGAGAGGCGGACGCGCCGTTCGCGCGCGCCGACATCGCGCCCGAGGCGGAGGACGCGCAACGCGCGGCGGTTCGATTCGGCGACCCCATGGCGCACCTCGCGCGCAAGAAACAACAGAACGCGGAGATTTCGATGCCGAGCGTCGTCGCGGGGATAAGCGAGGAGCAGCTCAAGAAGAGCGGGTTTAGGATCCCGCAGGAGGTGCCGGAGCACAGCTGGATTCGACGCGGCGTCGGGCCGCCGCTCAACCGGTACGGCATCAAGCCCGGGAGGCACTGGGACGGCGTCGACCGGAGCACCGGGTTCGAGCAGGAGATGTTCAAGGCGAAGAACGACCGGCGGAGTCGCGATCAGAGCGCGTGGAAGTACGTCCAGCAGGTGTGGGAGTGAGCGGCGCCGACGGCCGCGCGCGTCGTCTCCGTAGCTAGCGATCGGTCGGTCCACTCCACTTTTAGGGTTTGTTACTTACGCGGGGGGCGCGGCGTCGCGCCCCCCGACGAGACGTTAAGCCGGACGTGTCTCTTACGAACAAGTCTACGACCATCACCCCCCTCACGTCTCTCGCCGCGCCGACGTTCCCACCCCGCGCGCGCTCGTCTCGTCGTCCTCTAAGACGAATCGAGTCGACCGCGCGTCGAAATCAATCATCGACGTCATCGTTCACCACTCGCCATTGTCGCCGCGCGCTCCTAAGTTCCTCGTTCGCGCGCTCACCAGCCGATCAGCGCGCGCCGTTCGGTTCAGTTCACACCGGAACCTACGAACCTCACCTTCATACTTAAAACTTCATCTCGTGCGGCTTGTCCCCGGACCTGAGCGTGAACTTCGTCGCCATGTACCCCTTGAGGTGCGGCACCGCGTCGATGGCGGGCGACAACGCGGCGTCCAGCGCCTTGTTGTCCGCGACGTACGACGCGGGAAGCTCCTTCTTCTCCTGCTTCTCGTCGAAGAAGTCCTCCTCGGACTTCTTCGTGCGGTCCTTCGCGGGCTTCTTGAAGTACGCGTCGTCGAACTTCTTGCTGTCGACGGCGCCGACGTCGATCTTTTGGGACGTGGCGATCGTGTAGCACTGATTCACGCGCTTGATCGGCACGCCGTTCACGCCGTACGGGCCGCAGACGAGGAGGAGGCCGGACGGGAGCTGGCGAAGGAACACGACGCGCTTGCCCTTGAAGTGACCGGCGAGGAGAATCAGGATCGTCCCCGGGGTGATGTTCTTCTTGAGCTTCGTCGGGTTGTGCGCGACGGCGGCGCGCTTCAGCGGGAACTTGACGTCGTCCGCGGGGTAAAACGCCGGCGTCTTCGTCTTCTTCTTCGGCGCGGTCTGAGCCTTGCTCAGGACGCCCTTGAGCGCTTGCTCCGCGGAGGTGACTTTCACCATTTTTCTGGGTGCGAGTGGGTGCGTTACCGGGAGGGCGTACGCGTCGCGTGCGTCGTGGCGCCGCGTGAAGAGGGAGCGCGCTGCGGACGCATCTCGAAGTCGTGCGGCGATTTAGGGTTTTTTTTCGGGCGTGATTGACGCCGACCGGACCCGAAAACGTGACTGATTCACACAGCTGTGTATCCGTGCGCACCGCCGCTTCTGACTGCATCGCGCGCGAAACGAAACTCGCGCGCTGCACGCGCGCGATCGCTCCGGCGCGCCGGCGCGGCGGCCCGGCGCGCGCGTCGTCGCGGAAATCGCGACAACCGTCGAGGCCACAACGCACGCGCGACGGCGCGCGCGGTGGCCTGCGGAGCGAGGAACGACCGGTCGCGAGGACCGACGTTCCGAGCCCGGGCGCGGCGGCGGCGGCGGCGGCGGCGGCGGGAGTCGCGGGAGTCGCGGGAGTCGCGGGAGTCGCGGGACCGCGACGGGGAGGGGCGAGGCGCCGACTTCGCGGATCGATCGATCGACGCGCGCGGTCGACGCGGCGGCGGATCGGATCGTCGTCCGCGAGCGATCCGCCATGGGCCTCCTCGCGAACGCGCTGCGATCGCTCGCGACGCGTCGCTGCCGCGACGCGCTGCGCGCCGCGCGCCGCGAGCGCGCGAACGCGCGGTGGACGGCCGACGCGATCGGCGGCGTCGATCGACGCCCCGCCGCCCTCTTCGCGACGTCGTCGCGCGTCGCGTGCCAGGGCGCGCGGGAGGCTCTGAACGACGAGGACGACCTCGAACGCCCGGCGAAGCTCGCGGGCCGCGACGACGACGACGACGACGACGACGACGATCGCGATGACGCGCGCGTCGTCGCGGGACGGTGGGGACCCCGCGCGGACGGGTCGTTCGGATACGTGCCGGAGGCGTCGTCGTCGCGCGGGGGCGCGCGCCCCGCGCGCGACCGTCGCGCCGCCGCGCCGCGCGCCGAGCCGGGGACGTGGGGACTCCGCGCGGACGGGACGTTCGGATACACCGCGGCGTCGTCGCCGCTCGACGCGTCGCGAGAGACGCCGTCGCGCGGTCCGGAGGCGTCGCGCGGCGACGGCGCGCCGCGTGAGCCGACGTCGACGTCGACGACGCCGTCGAGCGAAATGGAGTTGGACGACGAGCTCCATCGCGGGGAGCGCGCGTTCGCGGACAGGACGCACCCGAACCGACCGACGCACCGACCGATGTCGATCGTGGGCGAGGCAGAGAGGCGGCTGCAGAAGATGGAGGCGATGAGCAACGATCCGGGGTTCGCCGCGATCAAGATGGTCCTCCTCGCGATGCGCGAGCAAGAGAAGAGGCTCCGATCGCCGCTGTCGTACGATCCGATGTCCGAAGATCCGCGGACGCGGCCGCTGGAGGAAAAGCAAAGGAACAGAGAGACGAGCGTGATCGACGACGAGGTGGCGCGGTACCGCGAGGCGCAGCAGCGACATCGCGAGGCGCGGCAGCGCAGGGACGGCATCGAGCGGATGGTGGAGCACGCGAGAGAGGCGGCGAGCAGGGGCGACGGGCTCGGCGCGACGGCGGCGGGGAGGAATTTTTTGCACAACTTCCTCGAGCCGCTGTCGAGGGCGATCGAGAAGGAGCAGGCGGAGATCCGGAAGAAGGTCCCGGGCGCGGACCGGACCAACTACGGCCCGTTCATGCTGATGCTCAACCCGGACAAGCTCGCGGTGATCACCCTCCACGCGGTGATATCGCAGCTCATGATGGGGGACGACCGCGTGAAATTTTCCGGGGACAACGGTCAGGTGGGGAAGAGCAAGTTCGTTCGCGTCGTCGAGCGCCTGGGCGAGGCGGTGCAGGCGGAGGTGAACCTGTCTAGGCTCAAGCAGCGCGGGAAGGTGCGACCGAAGGATCCTTCAGAGCGAGAGCGGCGATTCAGGGAGGAGACCGCGGGCGTCAGGGATCTGGCCGAGGACGCCGGCGACGTCGACGAGTTCCTCGCCAAGCCGCATCTCACGGATCGCTTCGCGAAGGTCAGCGCGAAGTCGCTGAGTAAGCTCACGACGGTGCGATCCGTCGCGAAATTCGCGAGGAGGGCGCTGAACGACTCGGACTGGGGGATGACCGCGCGCGTGAAGCTCGGGAGCGTCCTCGCGAAGCTCCTCGTCGAGACCGCGAAGATCGAGGTGCCGGATCCCGAGAGCGGCGAGCTCGAGATCAAGCCCGCGTTCGAGCACCACTACGAGTACGTAAACAGGCAGCAGCGGTACGGGATGGTATCCTGGCACCCCGCGTTCTTCGACTACATCGAGCACGAGGACATGAGGCACGCGCAGATGAGCCTGGTGAGATACATGCCGATGGTCACGCCGCCGCGGCCGTGGAGCAGGTTCGATCAGGGCGGGTACTTGTGCTCGGAGACGTTCGTCATGCGCGGGAACTACACGAGGTTGGGGCCGTCGTGGGGGCAAATCATGGCGCTCCTGGGCGAACAGAAGCGGTCTGACAGCGACGGAGAATGCGCGAGCTATCAGCCCGTGTTGGACGCGCTGAACGTGTTGGGAAAGACGCCGTGGGTCGTGAACGAGCGGACGGTGGACGTCATGCAAAAAGTCTGGGACGACGGCGGCGGGATCGCGGGCGTGCCGCCGCGGAGGACGGTAGACGAGCCGGTGTGGCCGGACCCGGGGTATCGCCTTCGAAGGGACGACCACGCGCTGCACGCCACCGCGCAGATCTCGCGAGAGGACAAGAGAGAGTACGTCAACGCGAAGGTCCGCGTGAAGCGCGAGAACCGAGAGTTGCACTCGCAGCGGTGCGACTTTTTGATTAAGCTGAAAGTCGCGCAAGAGATGCGCGACGAGGAGAAGATCTTTTTCCCGCACAACATCGACTTCCGCGGGCGCGCGTACACGATGCACGCGCACTTGAATCACATCGGGAGCGACGTGTGCCGCGGCGCGCTTCTCTTCCAGGAGGCGCGCCCGCTCGGCGAGAACGGGCTGGACTGGCTGTACGTGCAAGCCGCGAACCTCTACGCCGCCGGCGGGGTGGATAAGCTCCCTCTGGACGAGCGACGCGAGTGGATGAAGACGCGGCTGGATCGCATCAAGGCGTCCGCGCGCGATCCTCTGTGCGCCGACGACGCGAACTGCGCGTTCTGGCTCGAGGCGGAGAACCCGTGGCAGTGCCTCGCGACGTTCATCGAGATCGCCGCCGCCGTGGACAGCGGCGACCCCGCGTCGTACGCGTGCCGACTCCCCGTGCATCAGGTGCGTTCTATCTCACACTGGTCCCCATACGACCGCGTCGGCGTGGTGAACGCCGATCCTTAAGGACTTGTGCCGCCGTCTCTCTCCGCCCATCCCTCGCGTTCAATCCCCGCCCTCGACGCCTTTGAACTCCACCTGACGCCTATGAACTCCACCCCGACGTTCGCTCGTACGGAACGACCCTCAGGACGGGTCGTGCAACGGGCTGCAGCACTACGCCGCGCTCGGTCGCGACATCGGCGGCGGCGAGCAGGTGAACCTGACGCCGCGCGACAGCCCCGGGGACGTGTACACCGGCGTCGCGAACGTCCTGAAGCGGATGGTCGCGGAGGACGCGGCGGACGCGTCGGACCCGGAGACGGCGGCGACGGCGGCGGCGCTCGCGCCGCACATCGACCGGAAGCTCGTGAAGCAGACGGTGATGACGTCCGTGTACGGCGTCACGCACGTCGGCGCGCGACAGCAGATACAGAGCCGTCTGCGCGAGCGCGGCGCGATCGAGGACGAGAGCCTGCGGTATCGGACGGCGAACTACGCGTCGCGGCGGACGCTAGACGCGTTGTCGAATCTTTTCGTCAACGCGAGGGAAGTCATGTCGTGGCTCGGGGAGTGCGCGCGCGTCGTCTCCAAGGGCGGGAAGCCGGTCCAGTGGACGACGCCGATGGGTCTGCCCGTCGTGCAGCCGTACAAGGCGCCGAGCAGGAAGGTAGTTCGCACGATCGTGCAGTCGTTCGTGCTGCAGTACGACTCGGAGGGGAGCGCGATTCAAAAGCAAAAGCAAAAGAGCGCGTTTCCGCCCAACTTCATCCACAGCGTGGACTCCGCGCACATGATGAAGACGGCGCTGGCGTGCCAGAGGCGAGACATCGCGTTCGCGGGCGTGCACGACTCGTTCTGGACGCACGCCAGGGACGTGGACGCGATGAACGAGGTGATCCGAGACACGTTCGTGGAGCTCCACTCGGAGCCGCTCATGACGACGTTGTACGAGGAGCTCAGAGAGACGTACCCAGAGGCGGCTGACGAAATCCCGAAGCCGCCGCCGCTGGGGGAGTTGGACCTGAACGAGGTGAAGAAGTCGAGGTACTTCTTCTCGTGACGGACGACGGGGGGGGGAGGAGGAGGAGGACGCGGGACGAGGACGACGCGCCGCGGTAGCACACATAGAGATCGAAGTCGTTAGGAGACTACGAATTATTTTGCGAAATACGCGCATCGTCTGCATCTGTCGGTTGAGGTTCGAATTACCACGACGACGGCCACTCGCGGCCGTCGCCGGGGACCCCCCCCCCCTTCGCGCGGCGCGTCGCGCCTCGGGAGGGACGATGGCGTCGGCGTCGTTCGACTTCGAGTTCGGCGGCCGCGGCGGCGGCGTCGCGCGCGCCGCCGCGGGCGCGCTCGACGAGGACGACGACCGCGCGGAGGATCTCGCGCTCGCGGCGTTCCCTCTGACGCAGATGACGCTCGGGGTGTGGAAGGCGAGAGCGCACGGCGGCCTGCGGTTCCTCCTCGCGCGACGGTCGTTCGTGTTCGTCGTCTTCCGCCGCCGCCGCGCGGTCTCCAGGCTCGCGCGCGCGAGCGACTTCGCGCTGAACCTCGTGAACAAGGCGATGCCGAGCTCGCGCCTCGTGACGTCGCGCGTGCCGACCTCGCCGTTCAATCTCGAGAGGACGTCGTCGTCGAGCGCGTCCGCGTCGGAGGCGGCCGCGGCGTCGGCGAGCACCCCGCGCGCGGACGCGGCGGTCCCGGGGACGCCGACGGACGACGCGGCGGTCACCGGCGGCACGCCGTCGTTCGTCGCCGGCGTCGGGTTCACGCCGCCGAGGGGCGCGCGTCAACATCAACATCAACGCTCGACGACCAACCACCTCGTGCTGACGTTCGAGGTGAAGTTCGAAGACCTCGTCGGGATGGACTACAAGAACCCGCTGTGCGAGGACGGGCGCGTCGCGATCGAGGCGCGCGCGGTGACGAAGCGCGCGTTCGCGGACTACGACGCCGCGATCGCGTTTTTCGAGGCGCGAGACCGCCGGGCCGACGGCGGCGAAACGAATCGAAACGCGCGCGGATTTTTCGACGCGAGCGGCGGCGCGGGGTCCGCGGTCCCGGTCCGGGGTTCGTCGGGGAGGCGGTCGGGCGATCGCGATCGCGCCGCGCGTCGACGACTCGGCGGTGGGAGCGGTGGGAGTGGGAGCGGGGGCCTCCGCGCGCGGGAGAGGGAGCGAACGCCGCCGCCGGCCGCGGAGGAGGAGGAGGAGGAGGAGGAGGAGGACGACGATGACCGCGGCGGCGGCGGCGGCGTCGCGCGGAAGCGCTCGCGCGGCGTCCTCGAGCCGTCGTTCGCGGCCGTCGACACGAAGAAACCGTTCATGCCGTTCGCGGTGAAGCCGCCGGCGGAGGGGATGGAAGACGGCGCGTCGACCGACG
The DNA here is from genome assembly GCF_000151265.4 of Micromonas pusilla CCMP1545. Classification (NCBI taxonomy): domain Eukaryota; kingdom Viridiplantae; phylum Chlorophyta; class Mamiellophyceae; order Mamiellales; family Mamiellaceae; genus Micromonas; species Micromonas pusilla. Next base: position 989,346 of record NW_003315887.1, read on the forward strand.
CGGCCGCGGCCGCGGCCGCGTCGCCGCCGAAGACGCCGCGGGAGGACATCTTGCGTCGACGCCTCACGGTGGACACAAAGACGAAGCGCGCGACGCCGCCGATACCGGAAACGGCGTCGGACGGCAATTTTGTGTCGGACACCACGATGTCGGACACCACGCCTGCCGCTCGGATATCGCACACGCCGCCGTTCGACACCCCCGCGGGGTACCGAAACGACGGCAATAACGCGGGGAAGGCGGCGTCGCGGCGCGCGCGCGTCGGGTATAGCCCGGAGGCGTCGCGGTTCAAACCCGCCGCCGTGGGCGGCGATAACGACTCGTCGCGCGCGTCGTCGTCGTCGCGCGCGTCGACGACCGCCCCGGCCACCGCGTCGTGTGTGTTCTTACACCGCACGATCATCGCGTGCTTCGACGACCCGGACCTCCCGGCGGCGCTGCGACGCAAAGTCACGTCGCGTCAGCGCCTCTTGCGTCTCTACGAGAGCGGTCTCCCGCCGTGGGCGCTCCTGCTCCCGTCGTTCGGGTTCTACTATCGCCCGTACCTGCGCGGCGTCGCGCGCGCGCTGTTCGTGCTCGTCTCCGTCTTGTCCATGCTCGCGGGGTTCTACGACCTGTACAAGAACATCCCAGGGTTCGGCGCGGTGCTGACGCGCGCGCTCGGGCCGTTCGTGACGTTTCTGGAGACGCACGCGTCGACGCGTCTCGCCGTGCTCGCGTCGTATTTGTTCACTCAGGCACGTTCTATACACTGGTCCCCATACGACCGCGTTCGCGTGGTGAACGCCGATCCTTAAGGACTTTTCCCGGCGTTTCTCTCCGCCCAGGGTCCCTCGCATTCAATCCCCGCCCTCGACGCCTTTCAACTCCGACTGACGCCTTTCAACTCCGCTCCGACGTTTGCTCGTATGGAACGACCCTCAGAGCGCGATATTCGCGCCGCTCATGGCGCGGCTGTCGCCGTTGCTGCGCGTCGGCCGGTCCGCGACCGCGGCGGTGTATCGACCGCTGGTGGGGTTGTTCGGGGGCGCGTGGGGTGACGTCGTCGCGGTGGTAACGGTCGCGACGTCGCCGTTACGCGCGGCGTTCGCAGCCGCCGCGCGTCTCTTCGGCGTCGTCGCCGCGTCGTCGCCGGCGCTTCGAACCGTCTTCGCGCCGATCGCGGCCGCGTCCAAAGGCGTCGCGCGCGTCGCGTCCGCGGCGACCGCGGTCACGGTCACGGTCACGGCGGCGGGCGGCGGCGGCGGCGGCGGCGCGGCGTCCTCTTTCGCGTGGTGGCTCGACGCGCGGTTATGGCGCGAGTTTGGCGTGTACGTGTTTCGAGCGACTCAACGCGCGGCGAACGTGTTCGCGTTCGCGCTGACCGCGGCGCTCAGGCACCGGAGAAGCTCGCAGATCGCGACGCGGAGGTGGTGGCGGCGGACGCGCGCGAAGTGGGCGGCGGCGAAGAACGCGTCGTCGCCGACGGGGAGCGACGGCCACGAGAAGACGGAGTGACGCGCGCCGTGGACGACGACGACGGCGTTCGATGTCGTAGATGATACAGTGTGATGATGCGGTACTGTACACGCTGAACGCGCCGCGCGCTCTCCTTCCCCGCCGTCTTCTTCTTCGGAACCTCCTTCCCCGCCGTCTTCTTCTTCGGAACCTTTCGCTCCCCGCCGCCTCGCATCTAACATCACAAGAACGCCAACACGAAAAACTGGAACGCGACGAGGAGGAAGATGCCCACGCCGACCATCTCGCCGCCGAACTTGGGCCCGCCGGCGTACATCTCCTCGTTCGGGTTCTTCCCGCGGCCGTCGTTCTCCGCGCGCGCGCGGAGAGAGAGTCCGCGCGCGCGAGGGGTCGTCGCCGCGAGCGACGACGACGGAGACGGCGTCGTCGTCGTCGTCGTCGTCGTCGTCGTCGTCGTCGTCGTCGTCGACGTTCGCCGTCTCGGAGCGACGCCGACGCGCGCGGCGTTCGCTCGCGACGACGTCGACGCGCGCGGCGCGACGACGCGCGCGGCGACCGGCGCGCCGACGACAGTGCCGATGTGCATGACGCGCGCGAGGAGTGTTCGGGCGAGACGACGCGTGCGTGCCGTGCGGTCTGATGACGGACGGGGTCGGATAACGAAACGCGCTCTAAACAGAATGCGACGACGCGAGACCTCATCCTCACTCGCCATGTCGCGCTTCCTCGCGGCGGCGGCCGCGTCGTCCTCGGCGTCTCCGCCGCCGCCCTCCGTCTCCAAGCACAAGCAGACGCTGCGGTTCAAGGACGCGCACACGGGCGTGGACGTCCTCCTCGTCGGAACGATGCACTACAACCCGGCGTCGATCGAGCTCGCGGCCGCGTCCGTCCGCGACCTGTCATCCGCGAACGCACTCCGCGCGATCGTCCTGGAGACGTGCCCGACGCGATGGGCGAAGACGCGAAGGATGCAGCCGCGCGGCTCGTTCCTGCGCATGCTCCTGGACAACGAGTTCCAGGCCGCGGTCGAGGCGCGCGACGGCGGCGATCGCGACGTCGTCCATTCGATCCCGATCGTGCTGGGCGATCAGAAGATCGAGGACCTCGGCGCCAGCGCGAAGGCGACGCTGCGCGCGACGTGGGAAGACTTCTCCTCGCCCTTCGACGGCGGATGGGCGCGGCTGTGGCGCGACTTCGCGGCCGCGTACGCGCGCGAGGTGGACAGCGGCCCGGAGGACGCGGGGTTATCGCTGAGAGATCTCGCGACGGACGCGCCGCTCGCGCTCGGGTTGCCGGTGTCGTTCTTCCGGTACCCGCTGGCGTGGAGCGTGAAGTCGCCGAAGGTCATCGTGCCGTTCGCGGCGTTCGCGTACACGCTGAGCGAGCTTCCGAACTGGTTGTCAGCGGTGCCGCGCGGAGTGGCGCTGGGTGCGAGCGCGCTCGGGGGCGTCGGCGTTCAGAATCTGCCGTCGGCGGAGGAGTCCGCGGTGTCGATTCTCTTCTTGGTCTTGGACGTCTTGGAGGTCGTGTTCCTGAGCAGTCTGTTCCTGAAGGCGCTCCTGGCGACGAGGAACGACGTGCTGTCGCGGAGCATTCGCGAGACGTGCGTCGACGCGGCGAACGCGCGGCTGGCGGCTGGGAGCGGCGACACAGCTGGCGCTGGCGTCGGAACGGTGGTCGCCGTCCTCGGCGCCGCGCACCTGAACGGCGTCCAGCGCAGGCTGATGGAGGACGCGAGCGATGGACGCGCGTCGGGGGCGTGCTGGACGGAGCGCGGGGACGAATACGAGAGGGCCCCGGTCGTCGCGGAGTGACGCTTTCGACGAGTAGCGGCGCGGCGGTAGCGGCGCATCATCTAGATTATTCTTTCGTTCGTTTATTACGACTCCGACACCTGACTCCGACCTCGATCGTCCGCGGCATCATTCGCGTCCGCGCGCGTGCCGTCGTCGCGCGCGATGTCGCACCACGAGATCTGCCGCGACTTCCTCAAGGGCGCGTGCAACCGCCCGGGGTGCAGGTTCTCGCACAGCGACGCGCACTTCGCGCGCGGGAGAGAGAACCACGCGTCGTCGTCGCGCGACGACGCGCGAGGCGGCGGGGGCCATCGGTACGAGAGAGGATTCGACGAGAGAGGATTCGACGACCGGCTTCATCGTCGCGGCCGCGACGACCGCGACCGTCGCCCTCCCCGCGACGATCGCGACCGCGATCGCGACCATCGAGACCGCGGCGATCGCGACCGCACTCCGCGCCGCTCGCACGGCGCGCCCGAGCCGTCGTACGACGCGAACGGGTTCGACCGGCGGTACCAGAACACCGCTCCGCGCGGCGCGGGGAGCTCGGGCCAGGTGCGTTCTCCTTCACACCGGTCCCCATACGATCCCGTTTGCGTGGTGAACGCCGATCCTTAAGGACTTTTCCCGGCGATTCTCTCCGCCCAGGGTCCCTCGCTTTCAATCCCCGCCCGCGTTGCCTTTCAACTCCGCTTCTGACGCCTTTCAACTCCACCCCGCCATCGCTTCGTATGGAATGGCCCTCAGCTCCCCACGCCGGGCGACTGGGTATGCGGGCCGTGCGACACGCTCAACTTCAAGCGGCGAGACGACTGCTGCAAGTGCCGCGCGTCGCGGACCGAGCGCAAGCTCGACGTGACGTCGTCGAACATACGGGAGTACATGGAGCGACGAGAGAAGCAGGCGGCGCGCGCGGCGCGGCGCGAGGAACGACGCGCGGGCTGCGGCGGCGGCGGCGGGAGAGGCGGCGACGCGCGGCGATCGAGAAGCCGCGACGGCGACGATCGTCGGCGTTCAGGTGCGTTCTATACACTGGTCCCCATACGACCGCGTCAGCGTGGTGAACGCCGATCCTTAAGGACTTTTGCCGGCGCATCTCTCCGCCCACACCACGGTTTCAATCCCCGTCCTCGACGCCTTTCAACTTCAACTGACGCCTTTGAACTCCACCCCGACGTTCGCTTGTATAGAACGGCGTTCATCGAAACGCCGCCGTCGGTCGCCGTCCTCCTCCTCCTCCTCCTCCTACTCGTCGTCGTCCTACTCTTCGTCGTACACCGGGAGCTCGTCGTCGTACAGCAGCTCGTCGTCGTTCAGCGAGACGGGGTCGGAGACGCGTCGGCGGCGGCGCGAGCGGCGCGCGCGGCGAAAGGCTGCGGCGGCGGGAGGAGACGGCGGCGGCGGCGAGAGCGAGAAGCGCGAGCGCGCGGACGACGACGCCGCGAAGGAGGAGGCGCCGCTTTTGGACGCGTGGGGGCTGGTGAAGGACGAGGTCAAGAAGGACGACGCCGCGAGAGAGGACCGCGGCCGGAAGGAGGAGGGCGAGAAAAAGACGAAGACGAGGGAGCGCGACGACGATCGCCGACGCCGCGACCGCCGATAGACGTAGACGCGCGATGAGGTTAGACGTTGAACGAAGAACACTTTCTCTTCTAATGCATGTCGTCGACGCGCCCCCTTCTCGCTCTCGTCACAGATCGTCCTTCTCGCCCTTCTCGCCCTTCGGCGGCTTGGACGCCTTGATGTTCCCGAGCGAGTCCGCGAGGTTCCGCAGCTGCTCGATCGGCATCGTGTCCATCCCGCCCGCGAACGAGAGTCCGTTCTTCCTGAGCTTCGCGAGGATCGCGTCGCGCTCCGGGTCCCCCGTGGGCTTCTGCTCCCCGCGCATCTGCGCCATGAGCTTCTCGATCTCCTCGTCGCTTCGCTTCTGCTGCTCCGGGTCGAGGTTCACGTCCGGCTCGTGCGGCTGTCGCGGCGGACGCGTCGTCGTCGTCGCGTCGTCGGCATCGGATTCGTCCGTCTTCTCGACGATCGGCAAGTCCCACACCTCCGCGGCGCGCTCGACGTAGTCCGCCTTCTCCGCGCAGCCGCGGCAGACCGCGCCGCGGTCGTCCAAGATGGCGCGCAACTCCTTGATCTTCATCTTCTTGAAGTCCGGGCGCCCCGCGTCGGCGTCGTCGGTCGTAGCGGACGATTCCGCTTCCGCGGACGACGATCCTCGCTCGTCGCCGCCGTCGTCGTCGGACGCGAGCGCGACGGGGAGGCGCGCGCCGAAGAGCGCGCACAGGGCGACGAGGAGGAGGAAGACGCGCGCGGGGGAGAGACGCGACGCGATCGTCATCGTCATCTTCGCGTCGGGGGGAGGGGGTGCGGGTCGATCGCGGAGGCGCGCGTCCGCGTGTGCGCGCGTCGCGTCGCGTTTCGTCGACGTCCTTCGATCGACGAAAACAGCCGGATCTGACTGGATGTGACGATCGATGAAAGCCGATCGCCGCCGGCCGCCCCTTCCCCGGCGTCGTTCCCGCGATCACGCCGTCGACGCGACGCGGCGAAGATGAGCACTGCGCACGCGATGACTTCACTTTTTTATACACATTTAGACATGAAACCTACGACTATCGTCGGGAAGATATACAAGGAAGGGTTGGGGTCGGGTCGAATCCTGGCCAGTTTCAGCCCGCGGGCCAACGACCACGACCCACCCTTCGGAAAAGAATGAACAAGGCGACGCGTTCACCATTCACTCCGGTCGCCCGCCGCGCGACCGAATCGACTTCCTCCTCGCGATCGCCACCATCAAATCAGCGCCCGCCGGCGCCGTCCGCGCCCGCGCCCGCGCCCGCGCCCGCGCCCGTCGCGGCGGTGCCCGCGGCCCCCGCCGCCGCCTGAAGCTCCATCTGCGTCTCCATCTGCGTCGCCATCTGCGTTTCTCGCGCGCTGGCGAGCTGCCACTGAAGCTCGGACGCGTACGCGGCCACCGCGGGGTCGATCGTCGCATGAGACTGCGCGGCGCGCAGCGCCGCGGCGCGATGCAGCGCGAGGCCGAGGTCCGACGCCGGCGCCGGCGCCGGCGCCGGCGCCGCCTCCGGGCGCGCCGACGCGTTCAGGTACGCCGCGACGAGATCCGCGCGGGGCGAATCCGAGGCGGCGGCCCCGGCGGTCAGCGCGGCGAGGTTTTGGCCGTTCGGGTCCGCGCCCGCGGCGACCGCGACTGCGCGCGCGCGCGCGAGCTCCGCGAGGGAATTGCTCGCCGCGGCTTGCCGGAGCCGCAGCCGGAGCAGAAGCGCCTCGGTCGCGGTGGCGTCCGCGGGCGGCGCCGTCGCGCCGCCGCCGACGCCGCCGACGCCGCCGACGCCGGATAACCCAAACCCAAACCCGCCGATCCCGCCCAGCCCGCTCAGACCGACCCCAGACAGCCCGCCCCACCCGCCGAGCCCGGCCAACCCGGCGACGCCGCCGAGGAGCCCCGCCGCGCCCGCGGCTCCCGGTCGCGCCACCCCCGGTCCCGCGCCCGCCTCCAACGCCGCGCGCGCGGTCGCGTCGAACAGGCCGCCGAGGAGACCCGCGGCGGCGGCGGCGTCGCGCGCGTTCGCGGTCGCCGCCGCGGTCGCCGCCGCGATGGCCGCCGCGGCCGCGCCGCCCGCCGCCTCCAAGTTTTTCTTCTCCTTGGCCGCCTTGCGAATCTTCCGCCGCGACTCGTTGTACGCGTCGAGCGCTTGCCGGCACGTGTGCCGGCTCCCGTCGAACGCCGCGAGCGCGTGGAACGACGAGCACCGCTGGCAGAACCTCTGGTGGAGCCCGTCGCGCAGGACGTCCAGGGAGTCGATGTGCTCGCGGCACGTGCGGTACCGTCGCGTGTATGCGGTGTCGCACGCCTTATCGCAGCCGTCGGCGGTGCACGGACACGTGATCTGCGCGCGCGGGTGGACGCGCGCGAGCTCCGTCCTCGCCGCCGCGTTCGCGTCGGCGTCGGCGTCTGGAGTCTCCGTCTCGGTCGTCTCGGTCGTCGCCTCGGGCGCGGTCTGCGTGTGCGTCGTCGTCGTCGTCGTCGTCGTCGGGCGGGCGGACGCCGGCGCGTCGTCTCGAGCGTCAATTCCGCCCTCTGGGTCGAGGCTCGTCGAGTTCGACTTCCCGCTGTCGAACTTCTGCCTCTCCAGGTCGCTCGACTCCGACCCGAGGTCGCCGCGCTTGCGCTTCACGGCCTCCTCGGAGTGCTCTTTGCGCGCGCGGTCGAACTCCGCGTCGATCCGCGCGTCGAAGTCCTCGTCGCCTTCCGTCGACATTTCGCCCACACACGTCCGAACACACACGTCCGAACAAAGGTGGGAATGGCGCGGGAGCCGCCGCGCGTTCGCGTCCGCGTCCGCGTCCGCGGGCCTTATCACCTCCTATCGATCTCGCGCGTCGTGAGCGATGGAAGCGATCGAACCCTGCGCGTGCGCGCGCGGTTCTGCGCGCGCGGCGCGTCGACGACCACGCGCCGCGAGCGAGAAAAGTCTCGCCGTTCGTACGAGCAATTAGTCTGCGTTTTTTTCGCCTGTCTCCGCCCCTCTGAGCCGCCCCTTCGCATATCTTCTCGAAGATACGCGCACGGCACGGTCCGAACACGTGTGCAAAGCCTAATTTTTATTTTTATGCCCCACAACTTAGGGCTAGATATTTCTGGATCCCGTTCGGAATGTGAACGGAACGGAAGGGATACAGTACGTTCGGGTTCATTCCTATCAATTTTACCATCGTGAGCGACTTTCAAGCCGAGCTCGGCCGGGTTCAACGAACGCTTCGCGCTCGGGTTCAAAGCCGAACCCACTCTCGCCCCGCCTCGCCGGTCGCCCCGCCTCGCCCCGCCTACGACGCCGCCGCCGCGCGCCGCCGCGCCGCGCTCCCGCGCACGCCCAGGTCCCCGAACACGAAGTCGGGGTTCGGCAGCGCGAGGTCGACGAACAGACGCCCCGGACGCCCGGGCGCGCCCGCCAACGCGAACGGACCAGGGTTCAACACGTCCAGCGGCCCCGCCGCCAGCTGTGCGTCGTCGTCGTCGTCGTCGTCGTCGTCGTCGTCGTCGTCGTCGTCGTCGTCGTCGTCGTCGTCGTCGTCGTCGTCCGTCGTCCTCTTCGTCTCTCGCCCGCCGCTCGCCGCGAGAGCGACGGCGCCGTCCCTCACCATCGTCCGCGCGAGCGCGCGCGTCGCCGCGTCCGTCGCCGCGGGCCTCGTCGCCGCGCGCAGCCTGCGCTCGGACGCGGCGAGCTCGACGTCTCGCGTCTCGCCCGACCCGGGCGCGGGCGCGAGCGGCGCGAACGACTTCATCCTGGGCTTCGCAGCGTCCCTCGCGCGCCGCGCCTCTCTCGCCTTGGCGTCCGCGGCCGCGCGCCGCAGCGCGCCGATGCGAAGCGGCGGCGGCGCGATGGTCGACGACGATCCGCGTCCTCCTCGCTCCTCCGCGCGGTCGCGGCGGCGGATCGTCGCGGCGGCGGCGACGGCGCGCGCGACTCTGACGCCGTCGCCGTCCTCGAGAAGGTCCACGCCGAGCGACGACGCCGTGGTGGTGGTGGTAGTGCGCGGAGGGGCGTAGAGGATGGCGACCGTGCCGCCGCCGATCTCCTCCTCATTCACCAACGCCGCCGAAAGGTACGAACAGTACCAAGCGCCGACGCGCCGCGAGCGATCGTTCAACGTCGCGCGCGCCGCGGCCTCGCCGTCGCGATTCGTCGGCGTCACGCCCAGCCTGCGGCACAGCTCGAGACGCGCGCGCGCGCGCCGAGCCTCGGACTCGAGCCTGCGACTCGTCGTCGCCTTCGCGACGGCGCGGCGCGCCTTCCCCCACCCGCGCGCGTTTCGCTCGTCGCCGTCGCGGTCGCCCAGGTTGAACCCCAACCCGGTCGCCTCCGCGTCGACGGGGAAGCCTCGCTCGTCGAGCTCTCTGTCCGCGAGCATGCCGTCCGTGAACGCCATCCCGCGACGGCGGTTCTCGCGTCGCATCTTCCGCGCCATGTCCGCGACCGCGTGTTCCTCTCGCGACATCAGGTCGTCCCCTCTCGGCATGAATTTGGAAGCCGCCCTCTGGCCCAAGACCTTCTTGCGCAGCTCCGCCTCCGCGGCTTTTCGCTCCGCCGCGGTCGTCTTCGCGAGGTCCTCCGCGCGCTGGATCACCTCCAAACGCGCGCCGCCGACGTTCTCCGTGACCTTTACCATCAGCTTTCGGCGGTGAAACGCCAGCATGAAGAGCGCGAACGGAAGCAACGCGTCCTCCTCCTCCTCCTCCTCCTCTCCTCCTCCTCCTCCTCCTCCCTCGCGCTCACGATGGTATCCGAACCCGTCCTCGTCCTTCATCCCCGACGCGATTCGATCCACCTCGCGCTGCGTCGCGGCGCCTCCGCCGCCGCCCCACGTCCCGGTCTTCGCGCCGCCGCCTCTGCGCTTCGCGTCGAGGATCTCCGATCGAAGGCGGTCGCGTCGACGCGCGATGCGCTCGCCGCCGCCCGTCGCGCCGTGATCCGCGCCCAGGCGCGTCGTCATGAGCGTGAGGAACTCCGGGAACTCCACCTCGCCGCTGCCGTCCTCATCCACCTGGGTCATCATCTCCTCGATCTTCGCGCGCGACGCGCGCACGCCGAGGACTTCGAACGCGCCCGCGAGCTCATCCGTCGAGATGGCGCCCGAGTTATCCTCGTCGATCGTCTCGAAGTAGTGCGCGAGCTCCGCGCGCTTCTCGCGCGCGATCGCCGGGCGCGTCGCCTTGCCGCGCCTGAGAAGCCACTCGGACACCGCGGACGGGTCCGAGGACGCGGCGGGTGGGCGAGTTCTCGACGACGACGACGACGACGACGACGATACCAAGCACGACGACGATCGACCCCCAACATCTCCCGCCGCGGTCGCCGCGCTCGCGGTCGTCTCGTCCGCGTCGTCGTCGGCGTCGTCCTCCCCGAGCGGCGTCCACGGGAGGCGGTAGAAGACGTGCGCGCCGCCGGCCGCGGCGTCGGCGCCCATGACGCGACGGAGAGGCAGCACTCTTGCGGGGTCGCCGGTCGCGTCGTGAATTCTTCGTTCTCGTTTCCCGAAATGGTGCCGATTCCGCGTACTCGTACACGTTTCGCGTACTTTAAGACTGTAAACACATACAGTACTGTACGTCGGGTGCACCTGAAGATCTCTCCACGTGGCGACTTCGTTGGCGTTACGAGAGACGAAAACGCGTGCGGCCGCGGCCCATTTCGCACTCTCGGACGCGCCGCGCACGACCCGCACGCCCCGCGCACGAAACCATCATGGCGCCCACGCACTCGACGTGCTTCTGCAACAACCGCGGCGGCGTCGGCAAGACGTTCATGGCGTTCCAGACCGCGTGCGAGGCGGCGAGATCTCGCCCCGACGCGAACGTCTTGGTCGTCGATTTCTCCCTCTACAGCGACGTGACCGCGCTCCTCCTCGGCGGCAGCGCGCGCGAGGGGTTCGGCGCGCCGATGAAAGGCCTGCAGGTCACGGTCGAGAACACGACCGCGGACACGCGCGCGGAGGGGCTCATTCGCGACCTCGAGCTCGCGATCGACGCGGACGACGACGACGCGCGCGCGGGAATGAAGAAGAAGACGAAGGGCTCCGTCTTCGGCGCGTTCTTCTCGAAGCCGTCGCCCGCCGCGGCCGCGTCGTCGCGACGCGAGATCGACCTCCAGAAGTACATGATCCGCCCCGCGGCGCACAACCCCGCGATCCCGCCGAACTTGTACCTGATCCCCTCCGCGGGCGCGGTGTCTTGGACAGACACGCAAGAGACGAACGACGACGCCGCCGACGCCGCCGCCGACGACGACGAATTCGTGGACGCGATGGACACGACCGACCGCGCGCCGCTGTGGACGCGCAAGGGCGACGCGTGGCACCGCGCCGGTGCGCGACTCGCGAGGGCGCTGGACGACCTCCCGCCGAGCTTCGACGCGGTTTTCGTGGACACCGACCACCTCGCGGCGTGCGTGCTCACGAAGTTGGCGCTCGCGTCGTGCGAGTCCGTCGTCGTGCCGCTGTCGTTCGACGACGGCGACTTCAACCGGCTGTTCCAGGACGTCACCGGGAACGCGCTGTTCACGGACGTGATGATTCCGATGAAGGCGAAGGGCCAACTCCGCGCGCGGGTGAAGCGGATGGTGTTCAGCAAGGTGGGCAGCAACAAAAACGAAGCCGTGACCACCGCCGGCGGGATCGAGTCGCCGTTTAAGCCGTCGAAGACGGTCATGGATCAGATGGACGCCATGGCGCAGCAAGTCTGGGCCGCGTGCACGCACGACGAGCGATACAAGCAGCTCTTCGCGGGCGCGGAGGAGCTCGCGCCGGGCCAATACGGGGGCGGAAACATCGTGGGCGCGTTCACCGCGAAGTTCTTCACGGCGATGAAGATGGCGCCGGACCTGGCGGCGAATCTGAGCAAGATGATGGGGCTGCCCCTGTGCACGATGACGTCGCGGACGTACCACGCGCCGTCGGGGCTGGAGGGGCAGTCTGGGAAGCCGGTGTTGGACTCGCTGAAGTCGGAGACGCAGCGGTTGGTCGCGGGGTTGTTGGACGACCGGTACAACCTGCCGTTGTTAGAGAGCTGATCGGAGGACGCTTACTACGTCGAGTAGGAGTAGGAGGATAGGAGGACGTGGAGTAGGAAGAAATCTAGGTAGGAGGAGGCGGAGGATACAGACCCGAATATACTGTAGCAGCGCGTTTGTGTTTGTTTGATTCGTTCGCTACACGTACACGTACACGTACACGATGCGCTCGTCTTCGCGTTCGTTCCTCGCGTCGCGTCTTCCATCTTCGTCTCGTCTGCGGCGTCGCGTCGCTCGATCGCTATCATATCAACCTATCCCCCCCCCTATTTCTCAAGCCGCTCTCCGCCGCGCGTCGTTTCGCCTCCTCCGCCGCGCACGCGATCTCGTGAATCATCAGCGCGCTCTGCGCCGCGAACACCAAACTTCCGACGAAGTACCCGACGAAGAGCGTCGGCGCGCCGTCGCTCGCCCACGGCGCCACCGCTTTCAGCGGCGGGTTCAACCACTCCGGGCACCGGCACGACCCGATCAGATACAGCAGCGATCCGATGAACGACAGCCACGCGATCCACGTGGAGACGTTCGACGGCGTCCACGGCGGCCGCCAGCTCCGGTTCGCCGCGCACCACAACACGTACGATCCCGCGACGTACGACGCGCTCCCGACGAACGACGGATAAAAATACAGCCACAGCTCTCGCCGTTCGCTCCAGCGCATCGTGCGCTTCCCCTCCGCGGGCGAAACCGCGCGCAGAAACATCGTGAAGATCATCACCTTGAACAGCACGACGCCGGCGAGGATGAGCGCGGCGCTGACCACCTCCAGCGCGCGTCTCCGTCGCGTCCAGCTGTCGTTGGCGAGCCACAGCGCCCTCGCCTCTTCCATCGCGTTCTCCGTCGATAACAGCTCGCTCCTCTCCTCGTCGTCCAGCGGCACCGTCGTCGCGTCGACGCCGACGACGCCGCGCTCGCCGACGGCGGCTCGAAGCGTCCAGAAGTCGTCGTCGCGGGTCGCGCCTCCTCGACCGCGGGCGTTCATGAATCGATGCTTCCTCGCGACGCGTTTGCGATCGGCGCGGCCTTTACAAGCGAAAGTCGGGGTGGAGTTGAAAGGTGTCAGTTGGAGTTGAAAGGCGCCGAGGGCGGGTATTGAAAGGGAGGGGTGGGCGGAGAGAGACGACGGCAAAAGTCCTTAAGGATCGGCGTTCACCACGCGAACGCGGTCGTATGGGGACCAGTGTACAGAACGCACCGGGCTCTCCGTAGCGCGCCTTCCACGACGTGTACAGCAAGAGGCACGAGCCCGCGAGGAAGTGGAGCCCTCCTATCATGTACGGCATCACCTCCAGGCGAAAGTAGAGGCGCGGGTCTTCCGCGACGCGACGCGTGGACGACGCGAAGCCGCCGACCGCGAAGCCGATCGATCCGATCAGGAAGCACCACGCGACCCACCACGACGGATCTCGCGGTCGCCAGCACCAGCGCGGGCGCGACAGCGACGCGGTCTCCGCCGCGCTCGGGCGGAGGACGACCGCGACTTTCGTCCACGGGTCGAACGCGTAGACGCGCTCGCGGCGGCCGGACGGCGCGAGCGGCGACGCGCGGAAGAGGCGCGAGCCGTCGCCGCGTTCCATTCGACTCGGCGTCGGCGTCGTCGTCGTCGTCGTCGTCGTCGTCGACGCTTCCTCGACCTCGCCGCCGTCGCCGCCGCGCTCGCCGTCGCCGCGTTGTTCGTCGTCGTCCTCCGCGGCGACGTCGACGCCGATCGCGCGCCACGTCGCCTTCGCGGCGGCGCCGCGGAGCGACAGCGCGCTGGGCGACCGCGAGATCCCGTCGCCTCCCGCGTCCGCGTCCGCGTCCGCCGCGGCGACGTCGTCGTCGTCGTCGTCTAGCAGCCGCGTCGTGAGCGGCGCCTCGACGGCGCGCGCGACGAGACGCTCGCGCGCGTTCTCGTACACGTCGCCGAACATCGCGCCGCGCGCGCGGCGGCGGCGGCCGTCGTCGTCGCGTCGCGTCGCGTCGCGCGCTTCGGAATAACGAGTCAGCAGTCGAAGACTGTGATGTCGTTGAACGAACGTGATGAATAATGCCAGTGCATTCCGCGGCGCGCGGCTGACCCGCGTCACCGGTCGCGGCCATGCGCGTCAAGCGCGCGCGCAAGGTGCGGAAGTACCTCCGGTACTACCGCACCTGCCACGGCTTCAGAGCGCCGTACAAGGCGCGTCCTCCGCGCGTCGTTCGCGTCGTCGCTCGGATTCATTCGTTCCTCTCTCGCTCGCGCGCTCGTCTCGGCGGCGGGGCGGCGCGGCGTTCCGCGACGACGACGGTCGCGTTCGCTCGGCGCCGCCCCGCCCGCCGCCGCCGCCGCCTCCTCCTCCTCCTCGTCGTCGTCCTCCTCGTTCTCCTCCTCCATCGCGCCCCGGCCGCCGCTGACGCGCTTCCGCTCGTCCCCTCCCTCGTCCGCGCCGCGCTCCGATCCGTCCATCGCCATCCTCCGTCCAGGTCCTCGTCGACGGCAACTTCCTGCACGCGGTGTCGCAGATGAAGCTCGGGCACGCGAAGGACGTCCTCGCGAAGTACCTCGGCGCGCCGTCGAAGCTGTTCACGACGCGATGCGTCGCGCACGAGCTGAAGAGCATGGGGGCGGAGTTCAAGGAGGCGTCGTTCGCCGCGCGGCGCGCGGAGGAGGTCAAGGGCGGGCCGGATCCGCCGACGCCGGCGTTCGACTCGGTCGTCGCCGCCGTCGCGGGCGACAACGCGGAGCGATTCATCGTCTGCACGCAGGACGAGAAGCTCCGACGGAAGCTCATGAGCGACAGCGCGCACGTCCCCGTCGTGTTCTGTCACACGTCCGGGCTGCAGATGGAGCCGCCGTCGGACGCGACGGGCGGGGGCGTCGCGAGTCAGGCGCGTTCTATACACTGGTCCCCATACGACCCCGTCGGCGTGGTGAACGCCGATCCTTAAGGACTTTGCCCGGCGCATCTCTTCGCCCAGGGTCCCTCGCTTTCAATCCCCGCCCGCGTTGCCTTTCAACTCCATCTGACGCCTATGAACTCCACCCCGACATCGCTTTGTATGGAACGGCTCTCAGAGCGAACGCGCGGGGGGGCTGAGCGAGGGCGAGAGGCTCGCGCTCGGGCAGGAGGAGGTGGTGAACGCGATGGGAGGCGTGCGGACGAACGTGCGGTATAAGAAGCCGAAAGCGCGAGGGCCGAACCCGCTGAGCGTGAAGAAGAAGAGCGAGAACAAGAGGAGCGCGACGCGCGAGGGCGGCGGCGGGGGGGGAGGGGAAGGGGATGGCGGCGCGAAGAAGAAGAGGAAACGCCGCTGACGACGACGACGACGACGCGTTTTCGAGACGCCAATAAGATAGCACGCGCCGCGCGCGTAGTATCGCGCGCGTTCGTAGACGTATACAATCGCAGAGACGACGCCCGCCCGCCGCGATGGACGACGCGCAAACCACGAGTGCGCGCGCGTCGTGGACGTCCGTCCGTCGTCCACATCTCGTCGTCTTCTCTCGACGACCTTCGCTCGCTCAGGGCCGTTCTATACAAGCGGACGTCGGGGTGGAGTTGAAAGGCGTCAGTTGGCGTTGAAAGGCGCCGAGGGCGGGTATTGAAAGCGAGGGGTGGGCGGAGAGAAACGACGGTTAACGTCCTTAAGGATCGGCGTTCACCACGCCAACGCGGTCGTATGGGGACCAGTGTATAGAACGCACCTCACGCCTTCTCGGCGTCTTTGAGCAAGTCAACGAGGTTCGCGTCTTCGCGGGGGCCCTTCTTCCGCCCGTCCATCTTCCCGGTCAGGAAACGCTTCACGCCGGAGGTCATGCTCTTGTACTTTGGCGTGTCCGGAGGCGACGGCGGCGAGCTCGCGCGCGCTTGGCTCGGCGCGACGCGCTTGAACGCGAGTCGTTCCTCGAGCTCGAGCTTCCGCGCGCGGAGCGTTTTTTTCTTCGTTTGCGCGGCGTCGTCGTCCGACGGCGGCGGCGGCGCGATCCCGAGCTTCGCGAACGCGAGCGTCTCCGCGGCGCACACCGCGCCCGCGGATAACGTCTCCACGCTCTCTAACGACGCGACGTCCAAGCCGACGCCGCGCGCGAGCGCTTGAAGGACGTCGGCTTGGAGATGAAATTTAATCTTCAACCGCGCGGTCGCGATCGGCGACGCCCGCGCGCTCGACCTCGGCGCGCGCAACTCGAAATCGCGCTCCGTGCCGTCCGCGCCCAAGAACGCATCCTGGAGCACCGCGGACGCGTTCACGCTGACGCTCGCGAGGAGCGGCGGGCCGTCGTCGTCGATCGGCGCGTCCGCGCGCGCGTCTCGAATCTCGAGATGCAGCAGGTCAGAGAGCGATCGCAGCTGGAACCCGTGCCACGGCTCCGGCCCCGCGTCCGCGCCCCATCGCGTCCGCAGCGTCGACCCGTCCGGGAGCTCCGCGACGTCCGCGGGGAGGCGCGTCGCGTTCACCGAGAGCGACAGCACGCCGATGCCGTTTCTCTTCGCGCTCATCGATCGCGGCGGCGCGCGAGGGGGGGGGGATCGATCGCGCGGCGGCGGCGCGGGATGGACTCGCGCGCCGGGAGATGGGCGCGGGGGATGACGCGGGTATCGCGGAGCGCGCGCGCGCGCCGTGGAGTGCGCGCCGCGCTCGAGCGAGGAGGATCAGGGAGACGAGTCGTAACGCTCGGAGGAGACGACGGGCGTTGTCATCGCAATGATCGCGTTTCTGTTTTTCGAAGTTCAACGGACTCGACTACCGCGTGCGGTACGCGTACTCTCCTCACGCGGTGCGACGGTAAAAGTACAGGTACCCCAGGTCCAGCGGCACGTTCGCGCTCTTCGCAACCTTGCGATCGTTGAATATGCACCACGTCCCGTCCACGAGGACGTGCGCGACGTAGTGCCCGCACGCGGTGTTGGATCCGAGATGCGACACGACGCCGAAGAGTTCGTATCTCCCGACGCCGTCGACGACGGGAGACTCGGGGGGAGAAACGCCTCCTGATGAGCCGTTACCAACGCCGTTCCCGTCGTCGCCACCGCCGCTCATGACCTCCGCGCACGCGGCGTCGAGGTCGTCCGAGTGCGAGAAGAGCCAGTCCGCGGCGCGTTCGACGTCCCCGCCCGAGCGCTTCAGCGCCGCCGTCGCGTGCACGTCCGCGAACCCCATCGACGTCAGCATCATCAGCGACTCCGGATTGGTTCCCACTACCGATGCTGGTGACGTGGCGGCCGCGGATTGGGCGGACGTAACCGCCGTAGGCGGGTCGTTGAAGTCCGCGTCCTCCATGTGCGCGAAGACCCACTCCATGGCGCCGTCGGCGGAGACGTTGTTCGTCGCGATCGCCGCGCGTTTCGATCCGTTTTCGCTGAACCCCATCGACACGAGCTGCGCGACGATCTCCGCGCTGGGTTCAACGGTCGTCGTCGTCGTCGTCGTCGTCGTAACGGTCGCAGAAGACCCGTTTCCTTTCCCGTCAGCAGCAGCCTCCGCGCTCGCCGGTCCCTCCGGGTCTGGCAACGGCGTCTCCCCCGGCTGCATCCCGCGGCCGCGAAGCGAAGACTCCAAGTCCATCGTCGTCGGCATCGGCACGAGCGCGTCGAGCTTCTTCGCGGTCCAGTCCTCCGCGACGTAGTACCTCCGCACTTGCACCGCGAGGACGTTCGGCATCGTCTTCATGCGCGTCGTCTTCGACGCCGTGCCCTTGCGACCGAGCGCGGTGCTGTAAAAATCGTCCACGAGCTCCGGCGCGGCGATTTTAGCGACGCACGCGTCGAACGGCACCACCGGCCGCACCGGCTCTTCGTCGTCCGCCTTCTCTTTTCCGCCGCCGCCACCGCCACCGCTCCCCTCCGAAGACGTCTTCTGTCGCTTCAGCTCGCGCTCCTTGAACTCGCTCACCGCCGCCGCGTTCGTCGCCGACTCGACGGGGACGTCCAGAGGCAGCACGTTATCTCTCCGCGTGACATATCGCACCGCGCCGCTCTCGACGCACGTCGTCTTCTCCTCGACTTCAAACTCAAACTGCGACGCCGTCGGCGGCGCGTCGCCCAGGCGCGCCTTCGCCTTGTGCTCTTCCCTGGTCATCTGCTCGAGGAGGTGCTGAAAGAACTCGACCGCGTCTTGCTGCCTCCCCGTGCTGAACTCCGCGTGGCCTCTGCCGACGAGGTTCTTGAACATGCGCGGGTTCACCGCCGATTCATGCGCGCCGGCGTTCACCGCTGATTCCGCGCTCGCGTACTTGTCCGTGACCAACCCTACGCACAGCTTGCTCATCTGCGCGGGAAAGTCGCACGTGACGTCCGCGGGCGCGCCCCTCGCGAGGTCCATCGCGGGCGCGACGTACCGGTCCACGACGGCGGGGAGCGTCTTCAAGACCTGCGCGACGGACGCGACGTAACACGTGTTCCCGAGGTTCGCGAGCCCGACTAAGTTGGGCCCGCTCACGGACTCGAGCTCCGCGCCCGATTCGGTGATCTTGTCGAACTCGAACCCTTTGTTCAGGTCGATCTGCAGCTCCGCCATGGACTTCTCCGTCTTCTCCATCGTCATGACGTCGATGCCCCAGTGCGAGAGGTGCTCCGCGAGCAGCGGGTCCTCGACCATGTCGTCCTTGTGGAGTAGCACGGATGGATTTTGTGGAACGCGATGGGAGGATTGGTCAGCGATACGTTCGTGGATGACGTGTCATTGTATTGCCCACACGTTAGGTAGAAGAATAACGCGTTGGATATGGTGTGTTTATGTCGAAATGGGTATCCGCGCGCGGTGACGCCGCGCACCTCGTCCGGCGCGTAGGAGTAGACGTCGGCGCCCGAGGGGGCGATGGTGCCCAGCTTCACGACGAGCGGGTACTCCTTCCCCTTCGCTCGCATCTCCTCGTAGTGCCGCAGCGCGCTGCCGTTCCCGCCCGAGCCGTCCCAGTGCTGCCGTCCGCTGCCGATGTGCCCGTCGCCGAGGTTCAGCCACAGGTTCTCGACGGCGCCGGTGTCGACGCAACGCCAGCTGGACTTGTCCGGGGAGATCTTCCGCCCCTCGCTCGGCTCCTGCGTCAGCGTCCGCGCGTACTTGCTCTCGCGCCGCTCCTCGCTCCACGCGGCGACTTCCGATTGGTCGTGGAACCCCGCGTGCCGCAACACGCCGTCGACGGCGTTCAGCACGACCGTCGGGAGGTCGTCGCACGGGAGAGAGACGAAGGTCTTCGTCGGCATGACGACGAGCGAATGATGCTTCGCGACGTCGTACTTCGCGGCGTCCTCGTCGAGGGCGAACCCGCCCTCGACGCCGATCGCCATCTTCGTGGGGACCGCCGCGGCCGCGGCCGCGGGCTTCGGCGTCTTGACCCATCGCTGATGGAGGTACAGGACGTTGCCCGTCTTTTCGTGATCGAGCGCGAGGTGCGCCTCGCCGACGCCGTGGTGCGTGGAGAGGTTTACGTACAGCCCCGTCGGGGACAGCGGCGTGTCGTAGCTGTACACGCACTCGTCCTGCGATCGAAGCGCGGAGGGGGCGGGCGTGAGTCGACGCGCGCGCCAGATCTCGAGGAGGGAGGGTGCGGAAGCGAACGTTCGATCGGTTCTCGATCGAAAAGCGACGCGACGCGGTCGAGCGACGCGCACCTTGTAGACCTTATCGTACGCGCCCGGGGTCTTCGCGGTCATCATCGCCGCGCGCACGGCGCTCAGCGTCGCCTCGTCCATCGCGTCGAAATATCCGAGGGAGGAGGGAGGCGGCGGCGTGTTGTGTCTGCCGCCTTTGGCCTGCGGGACTGACTTTTGAGTGCCGTTCCCGCGCAGTGTTTCGTGTGACGGCCAATTCATAGGGCTACAAAATATGTTCATCGGTGAGTTGAAAGGGGAAACGATCACATATTGAAACCGAGCGGTGGGTGAAAAACGCGACCGAGAAACGGCAGGCGCGTGAAAATCCTTCACGCACTACGACGCGCCGCGGCTTCATCACTCTCTCCCGCGCGCCCCGACGAAGCCGTCGCGCGTCGATGGGGTGCTGCGACCCCGCGACGTCGGGAGACGGCGGCGGAGGATGCGCCCCGCCGGCCGCGAGGGCCGACGACGCCGGCGCGGGGCCGACGCGCGCGCCGCGCGGCGACGCGTCCGCGTCCGCGTCCGCGTCCGAAAATAATGGAATATTCCACCCCCCGCTGCATCTCCGTCGCATCCAAGACGCGGACCTCACCGGCAAGGTCGTCCTCGTGCGCGTGGATCACAACTGCGTGAAGGGCGGGCAGCTCAAAGACGCGTTTCGCGTCGACGCGTCGCTCGCGACGCTGTACAACATCGTCGAGCGCGGCGGACGACCCATCCTCATGTCGCACGTGAACCGACCCAAGGACAAAAAGACGAAGCGCGTCACCGTCGACGACGCCGACGCCGTCGCCGCGGTCGCGCGCTACCTCACGCGGAAGCTCGGCGTCGTCTTCGCGTGCCCGGAGTTCCGCGTCGTCGACGGCGACGGCATCGTGGACATCGACACGAGCGTGAACTGGCTCATCGAAGACTTGCGCGCGCGACGCGTCGGCGGCGTGTATTTACCCAACACGAGGTGGTTCCTCGGCGAGGAGGCGGGCGAGGGGTCCGAGGCGGCCACGCGGTTCGCGACGCAGCTCGCGGGCCTCGCGGACGTCTTCGTGAACGACGCGTTCGGGTCGTGGCAGCCGCACGTCTCCACGCTCGGCGTCGCCAAGTTTTTGCCCTCCTACGCGGGATTGCTGATGCAGCGAGAGTGCGAGGCGCGTTCTATACACTGGTTCCCGTACGACCGCGTCGGCGTGGTGAACGCCGATCCTTAAGGACTTTTCCCGGCGTGTCTCTCCGCCCAGGGTCCCTCGATTTCAATCCCCGCCCTCGGCGCCTATCAATTCCACCTGACGCCTTTCAACTCCACCCCGACATTCGCTCGTATGGAACGACCCTGAGGCGCTCGACGCGTTGATCTACCCGACGCGGCCGTTCGTCGCCGTGATCGCGGGGTCCAAGCTCGACACGAAGATCGGCACGATACGCGCGATCGCAAAACGCGCGGACGCCGTGATCCTGGGCGGACAGCTGTACAACGCGTACGTCGCGGCGAAGCACGGCGTGACCATCGCGGGCGTCGACGCGGAGGACGTCGAGCTCGCGCGGCGGGAGCTTCTGGCGCCGGAGATGGAGGCGAAGCTGGTTTCGCCGGAGACGGTCGTGGAGAGCGAGACGCTGGACGGGTGCGGGTGCGTCCCCGTCGACGGCGAGTGCGTCAGCGTCGTCACCCCCTCCATAAGAAGGTCCGTGGGGAGCAGGGACGACGCGAAGCGGTTCGGGCCGGTGCGGCAGCGGCGCGTGAAGGACCTGACGGCGGGGGAGACGTGCGGGTATTTTTTGGACGTCTCGCGCGAGTCGTTTCGCGACGGCTCCCGCGTCGCGAAGGCGATCGAGGGCGCGTCCACGATCTTCGTGAACGCGGTCGTGGGGTTGACGTCGTCCGGGTTCAACGAGGGCACGAGCGCGTTGGACGCGGCGGTGGCTGCCAACGTCGGAGCGCGGAAGTATTTCGGCGGCGGCGACACGCTTCAGGAGTTCAAGTCGCTCTCGCCCGGGCTGTTTCTCAGCGCGCTGGACGATCCGAAGTTTTACCTCTTCACCGGCGGCGGGACGGTTTTGAAAGCGCTCGCGATGGGCGGCGCGGGAGAGCTCGAGACGGTCAAGGCGCTAAGGATGAGCGCGGCGGAGATCGAGCGGGCGCGGGGCGGCGCGGACGGGAAAGGCGCGGCGTCGGAGGCGCCGCGGTGCATGCGGCTCTCGTCGTGCGACTGCGGGTGAGGGCCGTTCTATACAAGCGAATGTCGGGGTGGAGTTCAAAGGCGTCAGTTGGCGCTGAAAGGCGCCGAGGACGGGGATTGAAAGCGAGGGGTGGGCGGAGAGAGACGACGGCAAAAGTCCTTAAGGATCGGCGTTCACCACGCCGACGGGGTCGTATGGGAACCAGTGTATAGAACGCACCTGAGGATTCGCGAAGAGGGCGAAGAAGACGACTGGAAGAAGAGAGAGACGAAGGACGGAACGGACACGCGCGGACGAACGAAACGAAACGACGGGACGGGAGGGATTCTTTCAGCGTGTGATGAGTCAAGACGCGAGGCGTCGGTGTACCAACGTTGTAGCGACTACGTGTACTGATGAAACGCGCCTCTTCTTCGAAAGTTTCGAATAAACGACGCGACGCGACGGGAGTCACCATCCTTGCGTTCATCACCGCGGCGCGAGATCTCGTCGCACTCCGCGACGCGCGTCGTCATGGCGTTCTTCGGTCTGGACGGGTACGGCAGCAGCCTGTCCGACAGTAGCGACGTGGAGGACGTGGAGTACGACGAGCGCGGGGAGATCATCGTCAAACCGAAGGCCGCGGCGACGAGGGACGAGCCGCGCGGGGACGATGACGACGAGAAGGATGACGACGACGACGACGCCGCGAGGGACGACGCGCCCGCGCCCGCGCCCGCGCCCGCGCCCGCGCCGAGGCCGAAGACCTCGCTCCTCCCGTCGCTCGCGGAGGCGTTCGACGCCGTGAAAGGCCCGCCCGCGTTCATCACCGCGACCGCGGCGAAGCGAAACGTGACGTGGAATCCCGCGCACGTCGCGTCCGTCGCCGAGGCGGCGCGCCGACGCGGCGAGGCGGCCGAAGATCGCGACCGCGCGGTCCACGACGCGGGGAAGCGCGCGGCCGCGAGCATCTCGAGCGCGCCGAAGAAGTACCGCACGGACGAGTACATCGCGATGCGGAGGGAGCGGGAGGAAGAGGGGGGCGCGGCCGCGCCGTCCGCGGCCGCGATGGCGCTGTACGGCGCGTCGACGACGGCGGCGACGTCTTCGAAGAAAGCGTCGGCGTCGGGGGGGCAGCCGGACGTGCCGTCGGAGCCGACGCGCGGGATGGACGTCGCCGCGTTCTTGGCCGCGGGGCCCGGCGGCGCGCGGCTGCCGAGGAAGAAGGGCGGGAACGACAGGATGGCGGACGAGAGGAGGAAGCGCGCGGCGGGGCAGAACGGCCGCGACAGCGTCGAGTGGAAGTCGGAAGCGGAGATGGCGCTCCGTCAGCAATACGACTCGTAGCGAAGCGAAGTGAACGCACGGCATCCATGCGTTTCTTTTTTGCTCGCGCACGTCACGTCTTCTAGAGTTCTACTACTGAATATCAAGATAGGTTTAGAGTGCTAGCTAACGAACCAACTGAACGGAGGCGTCACCCGCGGTCGTCGTGCCGCGCGCGAATCTCCGGAGGAACCGAGACGCCCTTCCCGACGCGGCCCCACGGCTTGTCCGCGGCGCACGACGACAGCTCCCACAGGTTAGCGTGCAACCGCCTCTGCGCGTTGTCAATCTCCTGGACGTGCTGCGAGCTCTCTTGGAGAAGCACCCCGGTCTGCGTCATGTAGTTGTCCGCGCTCTCGCGCGCTTTGGCGAGCTCGACGCGCGCGGCGCGACGCGCCGCGACGACGACGAGTTTGGATGCAAACTTTTTTTGCGTCGCCGAGCGCGGCGGCGGCGGCGCGACGTCGACGCGCGTCGTCGTCGTGGGGTTCGGGTTTAGGGTTTGGGTTTTGGCGAGCGCGGCGAGCGTCGTCGCGTCCGACGACGCCCCCGGCCCCGGCCCCGGCGCGGCGGCGTCTAAACCCTCCGACGCGAGGTCCTCTGGGAGGATCGGACGCGTCGCGTCGTCGCTTCGCTTCGGCGACGCCGGCGGCGTGTCGCGCGGCGTCGCGATCGGGGACGCGAGCGCGCGGAGGTCCTCCTCCGTCGGGCGCGCGGCGGTCTCCGGGGCGTCGTGCAGCCACGAGTCCTCGTCCTCGGACTCCTGCGCGCGTTCGAGCGATCGCGACGACGGATGGATGGGGCGCGGGCGCGTGAGTCGAGATGCGAACGGCGTCGGAAGCGGGACGGAGGGAGGTGGGGACCGCGCGCGGGGGGGGTGGGGGGGGGGGGTGGAGGGCGCGGGAGCGTCGACGCGGGCGCGTACCTCGGACTCCTCGCCCACGTACACCGCGCTCTGCATGGCGCGTCGCGGCGTCGGGGCCGCGCGCGCGAGACTGACTCAGATCGCGTCGACTTTTACGAAATCTTGAGAACAGCCCGTTTCAATCGTCATCGATCGTCAGTGCGAGATGCACCGCGGAGGGTGGGACACGTCCCAGCGCGATCCCCCCCACTCGCAGGCGATGCACGGGTACGGGGACTCGACGACGCCCACGCGCGGCGGCGGCGGAGGATGGGGAGGAGGAGGAGGAGCGGGAGCGGGAGCGGGAGCGGGAGGGGGCGGGCAAGGCCAACACCACCACCGTCACCATCAGCATCGCTCGCCCGGGCACCCGACGCCGTCGCCGCGGTTCTCGCCGCTCTCGCTCGCGGACGAGCCGTCCGGCCCCGAGGGCATCACCGCGATGGCGATCGCGGACGCCATCTTCGAAGAGATCGCGAGCGGTGGCACGGAGACGCGCGCGCCGGAGTTGACGGACCGCCATCTGGAGATGCTCGCGTTCGTCTTCAAAGAGCAGCACCTCGGCAACGCGCTCGAGCTCGTGCAGGCGGGGAAGGTGAAACGCCTCGTCGCGGAGCGTTCGGGGCGCGCGTGTTACCAAGTCAAAGGTAAGTCGTCCTCGCGGAAGGGGAGCGAGGAGGCGTACTTGTGTTTTCCCGAGCACTACTGCAGCTGTCGCGCGTTCCAATGGGACGTTCTGACGCGCGGCGAACAGCTCATCTGTAAGCACCAGCTCGCCGCGCGCATCGCGGACGCGACGGGCGCGCACGTCGTCAGCGTGGTGTCGGACATTTTGCTCGCGCAGCTGCTGGAGTCGTACGCGCGCGGGGACGTCGGCGACGGGGGGGGGAGAGGCGGAGGGCCGCGAGGAAACCGGCGATGGGGCGGCGGCGGAGGAGGAGGAGGAGGCGGAGGAGGTGGAGGAGGAGGACGGCAGCCGCCGCCGACGTTTCGATGAGAGAGAGGGGACCCGCGACCCGCGACGCGAGATGACGACTAGAACGAATAGAACCGATGCGACGACGACATCGACGACATCGACGACATCGCGACGCGCGGATGCGAGGCGAGCTATCTTCTCCCCCCGCGCGCGTCGAACGTCCTCCCTCCGCCGCCGGTGCCCTTCTTCCCTTTCAGCGACGCCTTTTTCGGCGCTCGAAAGTCCAACGCGCCGCCGCCGTTCTGTCGAGGTGGAGCGCGAGGGCGCGTCAGAAGCGGAGTCGCGAGGCGTCGGGGTCGAGCGTCGAGAGCGACGAGCGGGCGGGCGGAGAGAAACGAGCGCGCCGCGGGTGATGAAAGTCCTTAAGGATCGGCGTTCACCGCGCGAACGCGGTCGTACGGGGACCAGTGTTAACAGAACGCGCCTCGACGAGCTCCGGATACGCGACGTACGACACCACGAGCTCCCTCAGCTGCGCGATCGTGTGCTGCATCGCGTTTAACTTCCTGTCGCGGAACATCGCGGGGAGGTTCGTCTCCCCGTGCTTCGCCACGAGCGCGCCGACGATCCGTCGCTGCTTCGTCGTGAGTCGCTTGGGCGGCGCGAATCCGGTGCTTCGCACCTCGCCCATCGCGCCTCGGACCTCGTCGCCTCCCACGGTGGCGCGCGCGGCGACGGTGCCGTCGTCGTGTTCGCCGCCGTCGCCATTACCGCCGCCGGCTCTCTCCTCGCGTCTCTCGACCGCGTTCCGTCCCGTCTTCCCGATCTTGTTCGGATCGCTCGCGAGCCCCGCGGCGGCGTAGTTGTGTTGATGCGTCGTGTCCTCGTTCCACGCCGTCGCGTCGACCGCGCCCGGGAGGAGGACGGGCGCGACGGTGACCTTCTGCGACGTCTTCTTCACGCGCCCCACCTTGACGGTCTTCTTCCCGGACTTGCTCTTCGCTCGCTTCTTGCGTCGCAGCGACGAGCCCATGGTCGTCGGCGGGTGGGGACGTCCGCGGCGCGCCGCCCCGGGTCAGACGCAGACGCGTCCTTCGAAGCGCGGACGAATGAATGGAATCAGAGTACTCCGCGGACGAGGCGGCTCGGTCCCGCGCTCCCACTCGAGCTCGAGGCGGCCGCGCGCGCGCGACGCCGGGGCTCTTCCGCGGCGGCGCGATGGATCGGCGGGACCTCCGTGCCTCGCGCGGTGCGCTCTGCGCCCGTAGCGGCGGCGGCGGCGGCGGCGGCGGCGTTCGATTTCGGCGCTCTCGGAATAAGCGCCGACCGCAACTTCGATGAAGGTGGCCGTTACGCGAAAATCTCCAGCATCACTCGTTGACCGCGCCGCGGGGGCGCGCGTCGTCGAGGTCGTCATGGACTTCGACCGCGACGAGCTGTGGGAGGCGACCAGGGAGGACCGCCTGCGAAGATGGCGGAGCTACCCGGAGGGCCTTCACGAGCCCGAGGCGAAGAAGGTGTTTCAGGACGACTCCCCGACCGAGGCGGACGCGTTCTTGGCCTCGCCGAAGAAGCGCCGGATGCGACGACGGCGCTTCTTCGAGGAGGACGACGACGCGGCCGCCGAGGCGAGCGACGACGCCGCGTCCTCCTCCGACGCGAGCGACGACGACAGCCTCTCCTCGCCGTCGTCGTCGCGGTCGTCCGAGTGGATCACGTCGGACGGCGGGACGCGGTTCCGATGGGAGTACGCGACGCCACCCTTCGAGGACGGCGTCGCGATGGGCGCCGAGTGGGAGTGGGAGTCCGGGAGCGACTTCGACGACGCGGACGCGGACGCCGCGGAGGACGACGACGCGCCGGCGACGACGCCGACGCCGCCGAGGACGCCGTCGCCGACGAAATCGGAGCTCTACGCGATCGAGGCGGCCAAGCACGCGCCCGGGGACGCGCGCGAGCCGCGGCGTTCGCTATCGCTCGACGACGACGAAGACGAAGACGACGCGAGAAGAAGAAGGAGAGCGCCTCCGGTCGGGAAAAAGCTCCTCGTTGTCGTGCGCGCCGTGCGCGGCGACGTCCTCGCCGAGATCGGCTCGTCGTTCTTCGTCGCGGTCGAGGCCGGGCGCGACGGGTCGCGTTTCTGCGAGGTGACCGAGCCCGCGGCGGTGGCGCCGCGCGACGCGCCGCGAGGGACCCCGAGCGTCGTCCCGGGTGCGTTCGCGTTTCTCTCCGGTCGCCCCTCGCTTTCGATCCCGACGCGCATCGACGCCCGCCTCGCGACTCCAGCTGACGCGCCCCCGAACTCCCTCCGCCCCGACGTCTGTCGCCTCGCGCGGACCCTCGACCCTCGACCCTCAGTCGTCGTCGGCGCGGATCCGTTGGAGATTGTCTTCGACGACGACGACGACGACCGCGACGGCTCGAACTCGAACTCGAACTCGACGTCGAACGACGACGACGCCATATCGCTCACCGTGATCCTCGAGCGCGCCGCCGACGGCGCGGAGGTCGAGGTGGCGCGCGCGTCGATCGCCGCGAGCGCGATCGAGGAGGATCTGAACGACGGCGGGGCGTGGTCCGCGACGCTCGCGTCCGAGGCGGGCGCGTGGCTAGAGACGAAGACGCTCGCGTGGGGCGTCGAGGACGGCGACGTCGACGTGCGCGTCTCGATGACGCTGAAACCGCGCGACTTCACGCCGAAGGCGCGCGCGAGGAGGGAGCTGACGCGCGCCTCGCGGGAGGTGCACGTCGCCGCCGCGCGCGCGCTGAGCGAGGCGGCGATGCGCGGCGCGATCGAGCGCGCGGCGGCGGCGGCGGCGGCGGCGAGGGCGACGGATCCGAAGGCGACGTTCGACGTGGACGCGGCGGCGCGCGTCGCGGTCTTAGGCGCGTTCTTCTCACACTGGTCCCCATACGACCGCGTTCGCGTGGTGAACGCCGATCCTTAAGGACTTTCGATCCCCGCCCTCGACGCATTTCAACTCCGCTTCTGACGTCTTTGAACTCCACCCCGACGTTCGCTCGTACGGACCCTCGACCCTCAGACGACGACGACGATTACGACGACGACGACGGCGACGGGACGATGACGCCTCTCGCGCGGGCGGCGTCTCGACCGACGCGCGCTGGGGCGGCGTGCGCGCGCGCGCTCGTGGACGCGGGGGCGAGCGTGACGGTCGCGTGCGGGGCGTCGGGATGCGCGCCGCTGCATCGCGCGGCGGCGTGTAACGCGGACCGAGTCGCGGAGGTGCGTTCTATACACTGGTCCCCATACGACCACGTTGGCGTGGTGAACGCCGATCCTTAAGGACTTTGCCCGGCGCATCTCTCCGCCCATCCCTTGCGTTCAATCCCTGCCCTCGGCGCCTTTCAACTCCATCTGACGCCTTTCAACTCCACCCCGACATTCGCTTGTATGGAACGACCCTCAGGTGCTCCTCGCGCGCGTCGACGGCGTCGCGCTCGACGCGCGCGACGCCGGCGGTCTCACGCCGCTGCACGTCGCTATCGTGAACGGCGCGACGGAGACGGCGATCGCGTTGATTCGTAACGGCGCGAGCGTGGACGTTACCTCGGGGGGACCCGGGGCGGGCGGCGGGAACTGGGACGCGCTCGCGCACGCGGCGCGCGTCGGCGACGAAGCCGTCGTCGCCGCCGTTCTGGACGCGAACCGACGCGCCGCTTCGAATTCCACGGAGACGGTGACGACCACGACGCCGCTGCACATCGCGGCGCGGCGCGGGCACGCCGCGATCGTTCAGACGCTGCTCGACGCCGGCGCGGACGCCGGCGCGGTGGACGCGTTCGGCTCGACCGCCGCCGCCGCCGCCGCCGCGTCGGGACACCACGCGATCGCGACGCTTCTCTCCGCGCGCGGCGGCGACGAGCGCGCGAACGCGAACGCGAACGCGGACGCGGACGCGGACGCGGACGCGGACGCCGGCGGCGAGCGGCGCGACGAGCCGCGCAGCGCGCTGGAGTGGGCGGCGTACGAGGGAGGCGAGGCGAACGTCCGAGCCGCGATCGCGGCGGCGGATGAAAAAGTGAGGTGCGTTCTATGTCACACTGGTTCCCATACGACCGCGTCGGCGTTGTGAACGCAGATCCTTAAGGACTTTGCTCGGCGCATCTCTCCTCCCACCCAACGCTTTCAATACCCGCCCTCGGCGCCTTTCAACTCCA
The DNA here is from genome assembly GCF_000151265.4 of Micromonas pusilla CCMP1545. Classification (NCBI taxonomy): domain Eukaryota; kingdom Viridiplantae; phylum Chlorophyta; class Mamiellophyceae; order Mamiellales; family Mamiellaceae; genus Micromonas; species Micromonas pusilla. The sequence goes on from NW_003315887.1 coordinate 1,018,229, forward strand.
TCTGACGCCTTTCAACTCCACCCCGACGTTCGCTCGTATAGAACGGCCCTGAAGACGTCTCGCGTCGTCGCGGCGCCGTCGCCGTCGCCGGCGCGGCGCGCGCTCGCGAAGAAGCTCGAGGCGCGCGCGGAGAGGGACGTCGGGAGAGCGGTGATGATCGCGGACACGCGGCAGGTGGCGCCGCGCGTGCGGTTGGCGCTCAAAGAGCGCGCGGCGCGGGTAGGAGGGTGAATAGGCTCTATCTAGACGGAATAAAATAAATAGCGTCGTCGATGTCGTCGAGCACATCTGACGACTCTTGGACGCACCTCTTGGACGCGACGAGGCCAGTGGATCAAAAAAGGAATTGGAATCGAATCCACAGCGTCGCCCGCGGGCCCGCCCGTCGCCAGAGCAAGCGCGCGAGAGACGCACGCGCTCGTTCCGATCGCGCCCGCGTACCGCGCGCGCGCGCGACCGACGCGACCGACTTCACCCTCCGCGCGCGGCACGACGCCGGATCCGCGTCCGTCATGAGCGCGAATCCCGCCGCCCCGGGGCCCGCGAAGAAGACGTCCGATCCGAATTCCCAATTCAAGACGGCCGATCACCAAGCTTCTCGCCCTCCGCGCGCCAAGTCGAAGAGGACGCCGTTCGTCCCGGAGGAGACGGGCGCGTACGGCGAGAAGCCGAAGAAGGAGAAGTTCGTCGTCCCGGACATCCCGGCGCGGTTCGCGCCCGCGGCCGCGTCGTCGTCGTCCTCGTCGTCGGATACGGAGGACGACGACGCGCGAATGGCGAGGGAGGCGAGGCGGCGACGGTCCGAGCGCATCGCGGCCGCGAAGGCGAAGGCGGCCGCGGAGGCCGCGATCCCGGACTTCGAGAAGCTCCACCCGGAAGCCGCCGCGGCGAAGGCGAAGAGAGAAGAAGAAGAAGAAGAAGAAGAAGAAGCGGCCGCGTCCGCGTCCGCGGCGAATCCGAAGGCGCTCTCGAAGAAGAAGTCCTCCAAGATCGCCGAGGCGCGCGCGCTGCTCGAGGCGGAGGCGGAGGCGGCGAGGAGAGCGGCGGCGCCGCCGCCGCCCGTCGTCGTCTCCGACTTCACGCGCGAGATCTTCTCCCTCCTCGACGCCGACGGCGACGGCGTCATCACGAACGACGCGCTCGCGGACGCGCTCGCGGAGGATCCCACGCTCGCGCACACCCTCGGCGTCTCCGCGGCTTCGAACTCTCCGAGCTCCGCGGCGGCGCTAGAAGAATTCTACGCGTCTCTGCGCGATACGGGATCGCACCCGCTGACGCTCGAAGAGTTCGCCGCCGCGTTCGGCGCGCACGTTGACGAAGCGCACGACGCCGCGCTCGCGATCGTCGAGAGCGCGCGCGCGAAGGCTGGCGGGTTGAACGATCCGTCCGGGCAATCCGCGGACGCGAACGCGCCGCCGGTGTTTCTCACCGCCGCGGCGGCGAGGACGTTCAACCAGATCGATAAGAACGGCGACGGCGTCGTCACCGTGCGCGAGCTCATCATCGCGCTGCGCGCGGACGAGTCCCTCGCCGTGACGTTGGGGCTCGTGTCCGGGAAGGTGCGGCAGGAGGACGGCACTCGAGACGCGCTGCTCGCGTTTTTCGACTCGCTCGACGCCAACGGCGACCGCGAGCTCACGATGGAGGAGTTCGCGGCGGTGTTTTGCGCGGACGTGAACGCTCCGCGGTCGAGCGTTTCGTTGCCTAACGGTAACGGCGGCGTGATGATCCCGCCGGCGAGCCCGCCGCGGCCGAACGAGCACCACGCGCCGCGCGACGAGTGGCTCTTGCCGTCGGAGATCACGCGCGCGGGCGCGTCGGCGGAGGCGGCGGTGAAGAATTTGAGCGCGCGCGGGACCCCGGCGCGCGCGACGTCGCCGACGTCGACCGCAAAGCGCTCAGATTACGCGCTGGTCGCGCCGTCCGTGATGTCCGATATGATGGGGGACGGGGACGAGAGCGACCCTGATTCGTCGAGCGGCGAGGATGAAACCGTGGAGGAGATTTTCGCGCGGCTCGACGCGGACGGCAGCGGCTCGCTCAGCGTCGAGGAGCTCATCTTCGGGTTGCGGTCGGACGCCACGCTCGCGAAGAAGATGGGGCTGTCGCGTCACAACATCACGACGAAGGAAGGGCACCAGGCGCTGGAGTCGTTCTTCAGAGCCTTGGACGCGAACTCGGACCGCGAGCTGTCTCTCGACGAATTTCGGATGGTATTCGGCGCGGGCGGCGCCGGGAAGACGCCCAAGCCTTCCGCCGCGGCGAAGCAGTCCGCGAAGAATAAGAAGGCGATGAACGCCGAGCTCGGCGGCATGCGCGCGGAGCTGGACAAGCTGCGCGACATGATGTCCTCGCTGCTCGTGAACCCCGCGGAGACGCAGCTCAACCAGATGCGCGCTCTGCTGGAAGATATCGTCGTCAGGACGTCTCCGGAGAGCAGCGTGAAGACGGCGGCGGACAGTACGAGTACCGCGTACGACGGGTGGGCGCTGGGGACGACCAAGTACAAAAACTACGACGACTACTGCAAGAGCGAGGACTTCAAGAACACGATCATTCGCCCGGCACTGAAGACGCGGTTCTTAGACCCGGCGAAGGACACGAGCCCGTGGCGGCGGTCGCTCAAGAAGAAGGGAAACCCGGCGCCGCGCGGGCGGACGCCGCGGTACGACTGCCCGGAGCCGGAGCCGATGTGCGTGTACAAGTCCAAGTGGCGGGACGGCTTGCGGAACGACGACGGCAAGGGGTACGCGGTTTTGAACACGGGGAAAGGGTATCGGGACCGCGAGCGGTGGAACCGCGAGGATCCGCTCGCGCCGGGCGCGGCGTTCATCCGAGACCGGCGAAACCCGTACGCGCCGACGATGGCTCGGATGAACGCCATGGGCGTCGACCTCGAGACCGCGGAGGCGCTGCGCAAGGTGACCGTCGGCGGCTCCGGCCGCATCTTCTCGAGGGCGTTCACGCGGCTGTACCTCACGCCGCAGACGCGAAGGGAGCTCGAGAAGAACCCGACGGTGAATCCTCCGGGGGTGAAGACGTCGTTCGACGACCTCTACGGCGTCGTCGGCTTATCGCCGTCGAAGCACAAGGAAGACCTCCGTCACAGGGCGGCGATGCAGCCGGTGAGTTTTCATCGCAACGTCGTCGGCGACGACGCGAGCACGATGACGAGCACGCCGAGCGGGGAGCTGTCGAAGTATCCGAGGGAGTTTGGATACGCGAGGGGGTCGGGGGAGAAAAAGACGAGGCTGTTCATCCCGTGAGATGATGATGATGATGAGATTGGGACGTTTGGCGGCGGCGGCGGCGGCGACGACGACGGCGGCGAAGCCGGGGGGGGTCGCGCGCTCGTGCTTTAGGGGGGTGGGCGATTAACGTATTTAACACGGCGTCATCGCGATGACGCGTTGAAATTTATTTTCGCGCGCGCTCTCGATTTGGCACGGCCGAGAATTCATTGAATCATCAATCGTCGTCGCGCCCGCGGACGCGACGGGCGACGGACGATGCCGGGCGACGCGCGCAAGGCGTGCTTCAAGGAGGACGTCCTTCGCGACCTCTTCCTCGCGCTCGACTCGGACGGGAACGGATACCTGTCGTATCAGGAGCTCTGGAACGGCCTGAACGGCGACGACGTGCGATGGGACGACGCCTCGAACGCGGACAAGCGCGCGGTCCTCGATCGCTTGTGGCTCGAGGCGGACAAGGACGGGAGCGATCAGGTCACGTTCGCGGAGTTCTGGCAGCTCATCGCGGCGTCGCGGTCGCCCACGGAGGACGAGATGGCGCGCGCGTACGACTACTTCGTGCGGCTCGACAAGTCCGGTGACGGTGCGCCGCGCGATTACGATTCCTTTCCGCCCACATCTGCGATTCATTCGCCCCGTCCGCCTTCCGTTCTCCCCCGCCGTCGACCCGTTCCTTCCTTCCGTCCGTCCGTCCTCACCCCGCCCGCCCGCGTCGCGTCGCATCGCGTCCGCAGGCTACCTCGACCGACTCGAGATCCAGGAAGGCCTCGCGAACCCGGACATCGACTGGACTCTGCTGGGCTTCGACGAGGGCGTCAAGGAGCGGCATCTGTTTCAGGCGCGTCCCATCTCACACCGGTCCCCATACGACCGCGTCGGCGCTGTGAACGCCGATCCTCAAGGACTTTCGCCGGCGCATCTCTCCGCGCACACCTCGCTTTCACTCATCCCCGCCCTCGACGCCTTTCAACTCCGCTTCTGACGCCCATGAACTCCACCCCGACGTCGCTTTGAATGACGCGACGACCCTCAGCACGCCGACTCGAGCGGCGACGGGCGCGTCTCGTTCGACGAGTTCTGGCAGATGATCCTCACGAACATCTCCAACCGCGAGCGCGCGAGAGCCGCCGCCGCGGCGCAGATGGTCAGCGTGCGCGACGTCGCGGCGTGGGAGCCGTCCGACGTCGGCGCGTGGTTGGACCGCGTGGGGTACGGCGCGTACCGCCCGGCGTTCGAGGCCAACGGGATCCACGGGTACAGGTGCGTTCTATACACTGGTTCCCATACGACCCCAATGGCGTGGTGAACGCCGATCCTTAAGGACTTTGCCCGGCGCGTCTCTCCGCCCACCGCTCGCTTTCAATCCCCGCCCTCGACGCCTTTCAACTCCGCTTCTGACGCCTTTGAACTCCACCCCGACGTTCGCTTGGGTACAGACTGTTGGCGCTGACGTTCGACGCGCTTCCGCGGCTCAGCGTGCGGCAGTTCGACCACTGCCGCGGGATAATGAACGCGATTCGGACGCTTCGGGGGATCGAGCCGGAGATTTTGGAGACGACGGAGGATTGTTACGCGAAGCGCGAGTTCGCGCGCGCCAAGCCGGTGGGGCTCGCTCGAAGATTGCGTTTCGGCGACGAGGGCGCCTTCGCGAGAGAGGAGAAGCGTCTGAACGACGCGTACTCGCGGCCGGCGATGATCATGACCGAGATCGTGTGATGCGAGCGGCGGGCGGCGGAGGCGACGACGCACGTGGGTTGGGTGCATAGCGCGCGTTCTTTCTCGTTAGACTACTTATAGCTAGACGTCCCGTCGAGGTGAACCAAGAAATTTAACTGCGAACAAGAGAAAGTTCGTCGGACGACGCTCGAGGCCGCGGGCGGCGTTCGAACCGTCGTCGTCACTGCCGCGCGCGCCATGGAGGAGCTCACGCAGACCGCGGCGGCGGCCGCGCGGTACCTCGGCAGGGTCGTCTGGGCCGGGCTCGGCGGCGGCGACGACGCCGCGCGGCAGCTGTCGTTCACGCCGCTCAAGGCGCTCGGGAAGCGCGCGCGCGACGCCGGCGCCGTCGCGATGATGCCCGACGGCGGATCTGGCGGGGCCCCGGGATCTGGCGGGGAAGACCGCGCGTCGCGGCGTCGCGCGGCGACGCGCGCGCCCGTGGACCGCGACGGCGGCCGGAGCGGCGTCAGCCGCTTCGCCGCCGAGGCTGGCGCGCGAGGCGCCGACGCCGACGCCGACGCCGACGCCGACGGCGGAGGCGGAGGGAAGCGCCGACGGACGACGTGCGCGCCGCGCGTCGTCGAGCGCGAGAACGCGTTCCGCGTCGGCCGCGCCGCCGCCGCGGCCGTGGTCGTCGACGCGGACGGCGACGGCGACGGCGACGACGTCGACGACGACGCGGAGGACCTGTACCGCGCCGTCGACGAGGACGGTCGCGGCGCGGTCGCGACGCGCGACCTCGTCGCCGCGCTCGAGGCGCGCCCCGAGATGGCGCGACGACTGCGCGGCGTCCGACGAGGAGAAGGAGGAGGGCGATCTCGGGGCGAAGGCGGCGGGGCGGACGCGTGGCGACGATGCCTCGGCGGCGACGACGACCGCGAGCTGACGCTCGCGCAGTTCGTGAAGCTATTCGCGAGGGAGGAGGCAGAGAAGGACGGCGGCGGCGCGGCGAAGGGCCGCCGCGCGCGAGGGGGAGAGGGGGGCGCGACGACGACGACGACGACGACGACGACGACGACGACGCGCGCGCCGAAGCCGACGCCGAAGCGCGGCCCGTTCCCGCACGGCATCCTGAAAGAAAACGTCGCCGCGAGCGAGCGCACGACGTCCGGGAAGCGCAAGCGCGGCGTCTTCGGCGGGTCCAACCGGCGCGATCGACCGTCGCCCGGCGAGGCGGGCGCGGCGGTGCGCTTCAAGGAGGCGCTGGAGGAGGTCGCGGAGGAAGACGACGAGCCCGCGGCGGCGCGGCGGAGGGTGGGAGGGGCGTCGTCTCTGTATCTGGGGGTGGGAACGGCGTCGCCGACGGCGGCCGCCGCGGGGCGCGGCGCGCTGGCGCCGATCGCGAGGAAGAACTACGTCGAGGCGTACGCGCCGCCGGCTATTCCGATGACGCGCGATGTCGAGCTCCCCATCGTCTCGCGTCGCGTGAAGCCGACGTCGTCGCGCGGGCGCGCCGATTCGAACGCGAAGCGACGCGGCGCCGCCGCCGCCACCGCGTCGACGTCGACGTCGACGTCGACGTCGAGGCACCTCGCGCGGACGAGCTTGCGGCTCATACGCGCGGTGAGCCGACCGAGAACGCCGGCGGGGGGCGGGCGAGCGCCGAGGAGCGCTGAGTTGATCGACCCGCCCGAAGACCCGGTCGCGCCGGTCGTCCCGGTCGTCGTCGCGCCCGCGCCGCCCGCGACGGAGGGCGGCGGCGGCGGACTGGGGCTCGCCTTGGTCGCGCCCGCGGCGCCGCTGTCGTTCGGCGGCGGCGGCGGCGACGCGGGCGCGGGCGCGGGTGGGTTTTCTCTCGGCGCGGACGTCGGCGGCGGGAAGAAGAGCAAGCGAGGGCCAAAGGGGAAGGGCGGCGGCGACGAGGACGACTCGATCTTCGGCGCGGCGCTGAAGGAGTTCAGCGCGACGCAGCCTTCCGCGGCGGCGAAGACGCCCGCGGGCGGCGACGCGGCGGCGACGGCGGCGGCGGCGGCGGCGACGACGGCGGCGCCGGCGGCGGCGCCGTCGTTTTCGTTCGGCGTCTCCGCGAGCTCCGCGGCGGCGGCGCCGTCGTTCACTTTCGGCGCGAGCGCGCCGGCGGCGGCGGCCGCGCCCAGCGGCGGCGCGTCGTTCACGTTCGGCGCCGCGCCGTCGACGACGGCGGTGGTCGACGTTCCATCTTCCGGCGCGCCCGGCGCGGCGGGCGGCGGCGGCGGCGCGTTTACGTTCGGCGGCGCGCCCGCGTCGTCGTCGCTCGGCGTCGTGAACCCGTTCGCGGCGGGAGGCGCGCCGCCGCCGGGGGGAGGGATGGCGCTCGGCGGCGGCGGTGGGCCTCCGAACGGCAGGCCTCGCGTCCGCGCGAGACGCCCGGGACGTAGATAGAGAAGAGAGATACCTTTAGACGAGTAGTAACGACGCGACGTAAAATAACAAAAAAATATGATGATCGCGTCGTCGACCCGGTCGTCACTCGCTCGACGCGCGCCCGCTCGGCGACGGCGCCGCGGTCGCATGCGCGATACGTGCGCGCGCGCGACCACGAGGGCGATGCTCCGCGCGTTCGACGCGCTCGCGCCGCAGCGCGCGATGGCGCCGCTCGTCGTCGACCGCCGCGCCCATCATGGGTGCGCCTCGTCGATCTTCGCGAGCGGTCGCGGTCGCTCGCCCGCGCGCGTTCGCGCGTCCTCGTCGTGGACGACGCCGACGACGCTCTTCTCGACGCGTCTCCTCTCCGCGCGTCGCGCGTTGTCGCCGTCGCTCGACGCCGTCCGACGCGTCGCGGACGCGACGCGTCTCGCGCGCGTCGCGTCCGCGGCGGCGACGCGCGTCTCGCGCCGCCGCCTCGCGAGATCGGCGCGCGATTACTACGCGCCCGACGACGTCCGAGTCGGGCACGCGATCGCGTACGTCAAGCGCGACCGCCACGTCCTCGCGGTCGTGACCGCGCCGACGCGGCGGCGACAGGTGGCGGTCGTCACGCACGACGGCGCGAGCGACAAGGTGGAGCTGAAGCACGTCGAGAAGGTGTTCGCGCTGACGACGGAGGATGGAAGGAGGCTGAAGACGAAGCAGATGATGGCGACGCGCGCGTTCGCCACCGCGGAGGTGGACGCGAACGCGAGGGCGGGCGGCGGGGTCGCGCGCGACGCGTGGGCGCGCGTCGTGGCCGCGCGCGCGGGCGACGGCGACGGCGACGGCGACGGCGACGGCGACGGGGATGGGGCGTCGCACCAGCTGGCGCCCATCTCGACGGCGGAGCTCGCGGCGTTCTTCTACCCGGAGGAGGGGTCCGGCTCCGGCTCCGGGTCCGACGACGACGCGAGCGCGAGCGCGAGCGCGAGCGCGAGGCTCGCCGCCGTCGCGGCCAAGTCTGGCGCGCCGCCGTCGTTGCTGCGAGCGTACGCGACGCATCGCGTGCTGAGCGAAGACGCGACGATGTTCAAGGCGATGAGCAAGGGGTTCTACGCGCCGAGGACGCGCGTCGGGATCGAGGCGCGTTCTGACGCCCAGACCGGTCCCCGTACGACCGCGTCGGCGTGGTGAACGCCGTTTCTTAGGGACTTTACTTCCCGTCGTCTCTCTCCGCCCACACCTCGCGTTCAATCCCCGCCCTCGGCGCCTTTCAACTCCAACTGACGCGCCTTTGAACGCCACCCCGACGTCGGTCGACGCTCAGAAACACGCGAGAGCGACGAAGGAGCAGAGCGCCCACGACGACGCGACGCGAGCGATGTGGCGCAGACTGACGGACGCGATCGCGGCGCCGCCCGACGCGAAACCGCCGCCCGACGCGTTCGCGCGCGACGGGTCGCTGCTCGAGCTGCGCGTCGAAGCCCTGGAGGCGTTCGCGCTCGGCGACGGCTTGCACTCGAGCGGGCAAAAAGCGAGCGCGATAGACGCGCTCGATCGATGCGGCATGCGTCGCACGTGGAAGAGCGCGTTCGACCTTCTCGTCGCCATCGGGCGGTGGCGCGGGTACGAGAACCTCGCGATACGGCGCCACGGCATCCCGACCGCGTTCCCCGCGCGCGTCCTGGACGAGGCAGACGCCGTCGAAGCCGCCGCCATTGCCGCCGCCGACGGCGACGTCGACGACGACGTCGACGCGGCGACGCGGAAAGACTTGCGCGGCCGGTTCGACGTCTACGCGATCGACGGCGACGACACGTTCGAGGTGGACGACGGCGTGAGCGCGGAGGCGATGGGTCCCGGGAGCGGCGACGCCATCCGCGTGTGGATCCACGTCGCGGACGTCGCGCGGCACGTGCGGTTGGGTGGCGCGCTGGAGGCGGAGGCACGCGAGCGCGGCGCTTCGGGCTACGCGGTGAGACTGCCTCCCATACGACCCCGTTCGCGTGGTGCACGCCGATCCTTAAGGACTTTTCCCGTCGTCACTCTTCACCCGCGCTTCCCTTTCAACGTTTGACCGGTAAGACGTTCGACTGACCGATCGCTTCACCCACGCAGCCGGATCGCGTCGTGTCGATGTTCCCGCCGCGCCTCGCCGCGGAGACGCTGTCGCTGCGGTTGAACGAGCCGCGGTGCGCGGTGAGCGTGAGCGCGGTGATCGACGCGGACGGCGACGTGCGCGAGTACTGGATCGGGCCGTCCACGGTGACGGTGACGCACGCGATGTCGGACGCCGACGTCGACGCCGCGCTGCGCGAGGATGAGGAAAACGCGGGGAAAACGGGGGCGAAAACGCACCCGGCGTTGGCGTTACTCGTCGAGGCTGCGGCGCGGCGACGACGGCGGCGCGAGCGCGACGGCGCGATCAACGTGGCCACGCCGGAGTGTATCGTGAAGGTTCGGACGCGCGAGGAAGGAAGCGACAGCGACAGCGACAGCGACGGACGGGGGAAGAATGGAGGCGCGCCTCTCAGGTGCGTTCTATACACTGGTCCCCATACGACCCCGTTGGCGAGGTGGACGCCGATCCTTAAGGACTTCGCCCGGCGTCTCCCTCCGCCCACACCTCGCTTTCAATCACCGACCTCGACGCCTTTCAACTCCAACTGACGCCTTTCAACTCCACCCCGACGTTCGCTTGTATAGAACGGCCCTCGGGTTTTTGTCCGAGGACGAGGACGATCTCGACGGCGATCTCGACGGCGGCGAAAAAGGCGGCAACGCCGGCGAACGCGCCGCGAACGCGGTCAGAGCCATGGAAAGCGACGCCATGCGCGTGGAACTCTCGAGACAGGACGCGGACTCGAGATCGAGGCTGCTCGTGAGCGAGATGATGATCCTCGCTGGCGATCTCGCGGGGGCGCTCGGCGCCGAGGAGGGCGTCCCCCTTCCCTACCGGAGACAGGCGCCGCCGAGGGACGACGCGCGCGACCGCGACGTCGTCGACGCGCTCCCGCCCGGTTTGCCCCGCGAGTTCGCGATCCGCGCGACGATGCGCGGTGCGACGCAGAGCTCCTCGCCGGGCCCGCACGCGAGCTTGGGCGTCGACGCGTACGTGCAGTTCACGTCGCCGATCCGCCGGCACACGGATCTCCTCGCGCAGTATCAACTGAAAGCGCACCTGCGCGGCGAGCGAAAGCTCCCGCTGGATAAGGCGCGTATTCCTCACACTGGTCCCCATACGACCCCGTTCGCGCGGTGCACGCCGATCCTTGAGGACTTTCTCTCCCGGCGCGTCTCTCCGCCCATCACCCCTCGCTTTCGATCCCGACACGCCGCGACGCCTTTCAACTCCACCCCTGACGCCTTTCGACTCCACCCCGACGTTCGCTCGTACGGACCCTCGACCCTAAGCTCACGATGGACGCGATGCTGAGGGACAACGCGGACGCGACGCGCGCGCTGCGAAGCGCGATGCGCGCGAGCGACGCGTTCTGGATCACGTACTGGTACGCGAGCCGCCCGGCCGGGACGACGCACCGCGCGACCGTCGCGAAGTGGATCCGACGCCAAGACGGGCTCGCCGTGGTCGTCTTCGACGAGACGGGGCACGAGTCCGCCGCGAAGGTGGACGAGAGGGCGGAGCTCGGGAGCGCGGTGGATTTAGTCGTGATGGAGGCGAACCCGTTCTACGAGCAGCTCAGGTTCGGGATGGCGGAGAAGTGAGCGAAGCGAACGCGTCGTAGCGTATTAATATTTTCGGAGACGGTTGGTCGCGCGTCAGTCGAGCGCTCGCGACACAGTGCGATCGACGTTCGAGATTCGTTTTATTTTTGTGTTTTTACCGTCCGGGACGTTCGTTTCAACGCCCAAACTATTTATCGCATACTGTGATCTCGCGACGGCGAAGCAAAAAGGCGAGTCGTCAGTCACGCCGCGAACTTGATTGGGGTGTGCCTCGCCGCCGAACCTTCTCGAGTTTCGTCGTCAGTCTCGACGCGCGGTACAACACGGGGTCCGTCAGTGTCGAATTTAAGAGACGACGATCGTGCCCTGCATGCCGGCGCCCTGGTGGGGCTCGCAGTAGTACCCGTACGTGCCCGCGACGTCGAACTTGTTGGTGACCTTCTCGCCCGGGCCGTTGAGGTAGTCCTCGTGGGAGATGGCATCCGCGTTGACGCCGGCGGGGACGTTGTCCTCGTCGAAGACGACGTTGTGGGGGAACGCCTTGTTGTTCACGAACTCGACGGTCTCGCCCTTCGCGACGGAGATCTTGTTCGGCTGCGAGGAGAAGAGCGGAGGGAAGAGGACGTCAGCGGGCGGATCGGGCCGACGGATTGATTGATTGATCGTAGGTCGAAGAATTAATTAAACTCGCGGGGTCGTTGCACTGTTTCCTCTCGAGGCGGGGCGGGATGGATTTATCCGCGACGACGTCCGCGACCGGCGATCGCGCGAGACGCGCGGGGCGGGGAGGGGCACGCACGAAGAAGCCGAGCTCGCCGTTGTCGCCGCCGAGCTTGATGGTCGCCGCGAACGCGGGGGACGCGAGGAGGACCGTGGAGACGCCGACGACGGCAGCCTGCGGAGACGGGAAAGAAAGAAAGAAGGGTCGTCGGTCAGTCGACGTGTGCTGCGATGGTAAATAATCCGGCGACGTCGCGACCCGAGAAGGACGCGCGGGGCGACGCGCGAGCGACGAACTCGCGCGATCGAGACGGAAAACGCGCGCGGGGGACGATCGATCGAGCGCGCGCATCGGCGCGTCGCGCTCGCGTCGATCGCGCGCGCGCCCCGCGCGCTCGGACGCCGGCCGGGGGGCGGATAGGTTTTCTCGCCCGCGATCGATCGACAGGGAACGTTTTCCCCGTGAAAAAGAATCGAATCGATGCGAGCGGCGCGCACCTTCTTGAGGCCGTCGAGGGACGCGACGGGGGCGACGGCCTTCTTGGAAGACACGACGACGGGCGCCTTGACGGCGACGGCGGAGCCGAGGAAGGTGGAGGTCATGGCGGCCATTTTAACGTGAGAGGTGCGTGTTACGGTGATACGTAGCGTGCGTGATAATGACGCGAATGCGCGGTGCGCTGCGCTGTCGGGGAAGATACGCTCTTCCCACTGCTGACGTGTTAGGTCTCGTCGACAGCCTGTCGTATGGCGTAGCAGTTAGGACGAGGAACGATCGATACAGTCGTATGCGAAAACGGATTAATGTCTTAGTTAGAAACGTGGAAGGAGGCGTGCCTCCCACCGTGACGAGCCCGCCGCGGCGCGTTCCGCGCGCGCGTCGTCGTCGACGACGTCGGCATCCGGCGCCCCCCTCCGTCGCCTCGCGAGAGGCGCGGTCGCGGAGGGACGCCGTCACGTGGACGTCGTCGTCGCGCGCGCGCGCGGACGCGGCGCGCGGCGGGCGGCTAAGTCGCTACAGGTACTCCCGCGGAGGGCGCGCGAAGACGGGCAGCGCGCGAGATCTCGCCGACGATCCGTCCATCCGTCGCGCGTCGTCGGGTCCTCTTCCCGTCGTCGCCTCCTCCTCCTCCTCCTCCTCCTCCTCTTCCTCTTCCTCCTCAGCACGCCTTCGTGGAGACGCCCTTGTACACCACGGGCGTCCCGAGCGAGATGTTCGTGACCGGCACGCCCGGCGCGGTCTTCCCGAACTCCGCCGCGGGCTCGAGCGCGACCCCGTGCTTTCGCTCGTAGCGCGCGGCCATGCCGCCGTCCGCGGCGCAACACGCGAACGCGTAGTCCTTCGCCGTGTCCTCGCCCGTGACGCAGTCCTTCACCTTCCTGCCGCAGTATCCGAACAGGCTGAACAAGAGTCAGAACATCGCGAGCGTGCGTCGCGCGCGCGCTCGAGTGCGCGACGTCGTCGTTTCTTTTTTCGCGCCTGACGACACGGCCGATCTTATTGTTTTTCACCCACCCCTCGGTTTCAACATTCGATCGCGAAGCCTTTCAAACTGACCGATGAAGCGTTTTCCGCAGTGTGAATCAATCACCCGTTGCGTTCGCGAATTGTCTCTCGTCGCGAGCCAGCGACGCCGGCGGAGACGCGACGACGCCACTGCGACGACGCGCGTCCGCACGCGCAGGGCGGAGGCGCACGCGAAGGGCGGTCTTCGCGCGCGAGAGCCGGCGTCGGAGCGAAGAGAAGGTCGTCGCGCGAAGGACGCGGCGCGTTCTCCGAGGCGCGCGGTTGCCGCATTCGGCCTCCCAGCTACGCGGCGAGGCGAGCGCGCGGGCGAGCGCGGGGGGCGGTCGTCGAAACGCGAAGAGGCGTCGGCGGCGATGGCGAAGCCGGCGATCCCGCCCGCGCGGGCGTACGACGCGCTCTACGGTGCGTCTCCGACCCCCTCCGCGATCCCGTCGCTCGCCTCGAGCCCGCCATGTCGATCGGGGACCCGTCTAAAAACAGCGTCGCTGACCTCTTCGCTCTCTCCCGTCCGCGTCCTCCGTCGCGCAGACCCGCACGTGTACACGGTGTCCGGCGCGAGGGATCACTACCGCGAGCAGACGCGCGGCGCGGGGGCGACGCTGCGGCGCGTGCAGGAGTTCGACACGATGTACAGCGAGGTGGCGTCGCACCCTTCGCACACGTACAGGTGCGCGCGCGACTCGACGCGACGCGACGCGACGCGACGCGACGCGACGCGACGCCCTAATTTTAGATCCGCCGTCGTCCCCGACCTCCCCCCCACCCCCCGCTGACCGCGCGCGCGCTCTCCACCCCGCAGGCTCGAGAGCGCGAACCTGGTGCCGTCGCACGTCGACCGCGAGTTCCGATCGTCGCACCGCGGAGAGACGAGCGCGAGGGGCGCGGATCTCGACGCGGCGGTGACGGGTCGAAACCAGGCGAAATTTTTCCGGAGGCCGCTGGGCGCGGCGCGGCGCGGGATGGTGCCCGTCCCGCCGTCGATCCCGCGCGGGGGCGGGAGGCGTTCGAAGCAGGTGGACGGCTCCGCGCTCGGCGGCGGCGGCGACGACGACGACGACGACGCGAGGGCGTCGAACGACGAGAACGAAGACGCCGCCGTCGACGACGCCGACGAAGATTCGAAGACGACGACGACGAAGACGTCGGTCACGGTCGGAACGCAGAGCGACTACCGCGAGAACGACGCGCAGACGATGCCGTACGCGCCGGATTACGTCATCCCCGCGAACCCGTCCGCGAAGCAACGGTACCTCAGCGCGCTCAACCACACGCGGAACGGCGAGCCGGAGATTTTATCGCTGACGCACTTGGAATACGGCGGGATCGACTTTCTCCGCGGCCGTGACGTCGGCCCCGAGCACCTCGGCCTCGCATACCGCGTGAAACAGCTCGAGGTGGAGCACGTCGAACGTCTCCGAGCGAAGCGCGCGTTCGAGGCGTCGCTGCCGCCGTTGGACGACATCGACCAGCTCCCGCTGCGTCAGAGGCTCATGGAGGAGTGGGAGGAGGCGGAGTGGGCCGAGCGAGCTAACGAGATCGAACGGCTGCAAGAGGAGCGGCTGGATAACATCCACCGGGCCATCGTGGAACGCGAGACGCGCGCGGAGAAGATCGCGGAGGAGCGAATCGCGCGCGTCCGCGCCGGGAAGCTCGCGGAGAAGCAGCGGAAGTTTGAGAGCATCCAACGGAAGCGCGTCGTCGCGTTGCGGAAGCTCGGACGCGCGCGCGACGACGCGCGCGTGACGCCCGAAGCGCCGAGCGTCATCGACGAGTACGCCAACTTCGCGTCGACGAAGTACGCGCCGCTGCGGCGGTTGGGGCAGCACCCGGACGGCGCGGGGCCGCCGCCGCGTCCGCGGCGAAAGAACGCGGCGTCGCAGAACGACGGCGGATCGATCGCGCAAAACCTTCCTTTTTCCCTGTCTCGCGCCGCCGCGGAGACGGGGTTTTACCAGCCGAGAACCGTCTCGGACGCGGACGCGTTGCTCTCGTCGCTCCCGCGCGGCGCGCTCGACCCCGACGCGACCGTGGCGCGCGTGACGCGCGAGACGAGCGACCTCGCGGCGACGATGGCGAAGGACCCGCACGAGCGACGAAGAGAAGCCAAGCTCGCGGAGGAGCTCGATCGCGTCTACGAGACGCTGGAGGCGTCCAAGGCGCTCAACGGCGGGCGACGCGGCGTCGGCGCGATGTGGCCCGCGCCCGTCAAGGCGGCGGACAAAGAAGCCGGCGCCGCGTTGGTGTCCAGCGCGGCGGCCAAGCAAAAGGCGGGCGACGCCGCGGCCGCGAGGGCGGCGGCGGCGGCGGCGGCCAGCTCGAAGGTGGAGCGGCCGGAGACGCCGACGCTGCCGCCGCCGGGCGGGGACCCGATCGCCGCGGAGCGAAGACGCGCCGCGCTGTTGCTGCAGCGGCTGATTCGCGGACGCGCGGAGCAAAACGAAATGTTCGCCGGGAAGGATAAGCGGTTCGAGCTCATCCGCGAGCTGCAAGTCGCGGAGGAGGACGAGGCGACGCATAGGGCGAAGAAGATCACGGAGGAGGAGCGGGCGGCGATCGCGGACGCCAACGACAGAACCGGGAGAGCCGGCGCGGGCATGCTCGGCCTCCTCACGGAGAAGAACCACGGCGTGACGCAGCTCATCTTGATGCAGACGGATCTCGCGACTCGCAGAAGAGAGGAGCGCGCGCTAAACTACGCGGCGGCGCGGATCCAGGCGGTGTGCCGCGGAAGAGCGACGCGCAAGGCGGAGGCGCGACGCCGAGCCGAGGAGGAGGCGTCCGGGGGTTTGCCCGACATCGCGAGCTTCGAGCCGGAGGAGATCGCGCACGTGACGAGGATTCAGTCGAGCTTTCGCGGGCGGTCGTCGAGGAGGAACATGCGGCTGTACGGGACGCCGTCCAAGCCGAAGGATCTGTCGAAGGATCTGAAGGAGCCGTCGACGCCGCCTATACCGCCGCCGCCGCCCGCGAATAAGGAGCCGGCGGCGGAGCCCGCGACGCCGCCGCGCGCGCCCGCGCCCAAGGAGCCGGAGGAGGAGGACTTGGATCCGCTCGCGAACCTGAGCGCGGAGGACCTCGAGAAGGTAATGGCGATGCAATCGAGCGCCAAAAAAATCGTGGACAAAAAGTCGCTCGAGTCGGAGCTCGGGGAGCCGCTCGCGACGCTCCCCGCGGACGCGCTCGGGTCGTCACCGTCCGCGCTCGTCTCCGCGGCGACGCTGCAGCGCGCGGCGACGGCGCGTCTCGACGACGTCCCGGCGCAGCCGCGCGTTCGAGGCGCGCGCGGGCTCGCGAGCGCCATTCTCCTACAATCCGCGGCGGCGACGCGCGCGAGAGAAGTCGACGCCGACGCGGCGTTCGAGGCGAAGATGGACGCGGCGTTAGAGGAGCCCCTCGAGGCGGAGAAGGCGAAAGAGAAGATGCCCGAAAACGACGCGTCGGCGTCGATCGAGTCGATCGAAGACTCGGCCGCGTTCAGGTGCGTTCTATACACTGGTCCCCATACGACCGCGTTGGCGTGGTGGACGCCGATCCTTAAGGACTTTTGCCGTCGTTTCTCTCCGCCCACCCCTCGGTTTCAATCCCCGTCCTCGAAGCCTTTCAACTCCATCTGACGCCTTTCAACTCCACCCCGACATCTCCGAAGACTCGCCGACGTCTCCGACGCGTCTCTCGCGGCCATCGTCGGCGTCCAAGCCGCCGCCGCCGGCTTTCTCTCTCGCGCGAAAGCCGCGGCGCGAGAGAAGCGCCTCGCCGCGAGCGGCGTGAGCCAACGCGCGAGCACGAGGGCCGACGTCACGTACGCGGTCTCGTCGCGGGTTTTGGACGAGAGCGTCGACGAGGACGCCACGGAGACGATTCGAGTGCAAAACACGCAGCGGCACGCTCGCAGGCGCGGGAGCAGGCGCGCCGTCGACGGCGGCGCGTTCGGAGGGTTGAGCGAGACGCGCGAGGAGGGCGAGGAGGGGGGGGACGAGGGAGATGCCGAGCTGGAGGGCGCGGCGGCGGGGGCGACGAGTTCGCGCGAGGCGCTGGAGAGTAAGATCGCGGAGGCGAGAGGGAAGGGGGGCGGCGCGCTGTGATTCGACGACGTCACTGGAGTAAAAATTTCGCGTCGATCCGCGCCCGTGTTTTAGGAGGCCCTACGACATGCACTATCAGTCTACTCCTCATACGAAAGTCACACGAATTCGTAGTACGTTCTCGGTCGGCGTTCATAAGATATTTTTTCAAACTAAATAACCATTCACCATGCATTGGCCACAATTTCAAACTGTTTGCCCATAGGAGGTTGGGTTTGTACAAAGTCGATCAAAGTCGAACCATGCACTACGCAGCCCTTCCGGGCAAATGTGACGTAAAGAACCTTTGTTCGGTCACGAACATGCGGCGCGCGGATAAACGCGCGCACCGCGACGCCGCGACCGCGCGCGGAGGCGCAGATCATCGCGATCTCGCCACCGCCGCGCGTGCCGTCCGCATCGAACGCGCGTCGACCGCGCGCGCGTCCTCCGATCGCGCCGCGAGGCCAGACGGCGGACGGCCACGTGTCGAGCCCTCCTCGATCGCGGCGCCTGTCCGACTTTGAAAGGTCGCGGGCGCCTCGCGATATCTTCGCCGCGATGAGCGCCTCCGAGCGCTCCGGCGGCGCGTCCGTGGGGCCGGACGCGTGGGAATACGACGTCCTCGCCGCCGCGGAGAGCGGCGGGTACGGCCTCAAGGGCATCGCGTTCGAGATCTTCCACGGCGAGGGTCTCGTGGACGCGTTCGCGATCCCGCACGCGCGCTTCAAATCCCTCCTCGCGCGCATCGAGCTGCTGTACTCCGTGGAGAATCCGTATCACTGCGCGCTCCACGCCGCGGACGTCCTGAGCGCGACGCACTGCCTTCGCAAGGCGCTCCCGGACGTGTTCTCGGCGGTGGAAACCCTCGCGCTGTACCTCGCCGCGCTCGGACACGACGCCGGCCATTTCCGCCTGAACAACGCGTTCCTGAAGAACAGCAAACACACGCTCGCGAAGAAGTACCCGGAGTCCGTGCTAGAGAACTTCCACCTCGGCCTCGTGTTCGAACTCCTCGAGGACCCGGACGTGGGGATCGTGCCGTTTCTCCCCGCGACGGACCTCGCGCGGTTCAGAGCGCTGCTCTCCGCGCTGATACTCGCGACGGACATGAGCAAACACATGGGACTCTTCAAGGAGCTGCAGCGGTGGGTCGGCGAGAACGACGGCGCGCGCGACGGCGACGGCGACGACGACGACGATTCGCGCGCGGGGACGCCGTACGACACCCTGAACGACGCCATCGAGGCCTCTGACGCGGCGAACGATCTGTTGCGCGTGCCTCATAAAAACGGCCACGGAGGAGGCGATATTCCCCAGATCAGCGGCGCGCGCGACGGATCGAACGAAAACGATCACGAGCCGTGGGTGCGTCCGGCGTTGGAACGCGCGAGCGAGAAGGATAGACTCGTCGTCATGCAGCTGCTGCTGAAGTGCGCGGACCTCGCGAACGTCGTGCGGCCGCTCGAGATCGCGGACGCGTGGGGCAAGCGCATCATGGAGGAGTTTTACCAGCAGGGCGAGAAGGAGCTGTCGTTGGGTCTGCCGCTGACGACGTTTCCGAATCGACGCAACTTTGATTACGTCTTCGCGCGGCATCAGCTCGGGTTCCTCGTCAACGTCGTCCGGCCGCTGTTCGAGGTGTTCACTCGGCTGACGTCCTTCGACGCTCGAGAGGCGGTGCTCGCGTCCGCGGCGGAGAACGGCGACGCGTGGACGCGACGCGAGTCGCAGAACCAGCCGGGGCGCAAGGAGGCGGCGGGCCGGCCGTCGACCGCGCCGACGGCGATTTCCAAGTCGCCGTCGTCGTCGTCGTCGACGTCGACGTCGCGCGGCGCGTTCGGCGCGCTCGCGCGACAGAACACGATCACGATGATGCGCGCGTTCAAGCAGAGCAACCTCACGATGCTCACCGCGAACGCGATGGAGATGACGGGCCTCGACGTCGCGTTGGACGAGGTGCGTTCTACACACTGGTCCCCATACGACCGCGTTCGCGTGGTGAACGCCGATCCTTGAGGACTTCGTTCGGCGCTTCTCTCCGCCCACCCCTCGGTTTCAATCCCCGTCCTCGATGCCTTTCAACTCCACCTGACGCCTTTCAACTCCACCCCGACAGGATTACGGCGCCGGCGACGCCGCGGAGACGCTCGTCCGGTCGCTGATTCCGTACGTCCCGCGGCTGGAGCTCACGCGGCTCACGCGCATAGGGTTCCTCGCCCCGGCCTCGGCGCCCTCTGGGCGAGGAGGGACGAACGGCAGCAGAGACGCGTCTTTGGACGGCGACGTGAAGGGCGCGATGAAGGGGGCGTTCCAGGTGAGCTACGAGCTCGACGCCGCCGTCGTCGTCGCGTCTTTTCGCGGCTTCCTCGCGCTTCACGAGCGTTTCGTCGACGGCAGGACGAAGAAAGGCGCGGGCGCGGGGAACGACGAGGGCGCGGTCGCGCTCGCGGGCGCGATCGACGACTGTCTCGGCAAGGCTGTCGACGCGGTGCACGCGTCCGGCGGCGACGTCGTCCGCCTCGGGTACGACGGCGTGGTGTGCGTGTTTCCGATGTCTGGGTCGCCCGGCCGCCGAAAGGGCGGCGGACGCGACGACGACGTCGACTCGGACGACGACGACGACGGCGGCGCGCGCGGAGGGAGGGAGTGGGGAAACCGAGACCGAGACGCCGCCGCGGACGCGACGAGGGCCGCGGGCGCGACGCTACGCGCGATGAAGTGCGCGTTCACGCTCGTGTCGCAGCTCTCGTCGTCCACGCCCGAGCTCGCGGTTCGAGCCGACGACGGCGAATCCGCGGGAGCGACGACGACGACGTCCCCGCGCGTCGAGCAAATCTGGCCCGGGCTGAGACGGCACAGCGCGGGCCTGCGCGTCTTGGTCGTCGAGGCGCTGCAGCTGTCGCGGATGACGTTGGGGCGGCTGCTGGATCACTTCGGGTGCATGCCGCACTTCGCGGAGAACGCGAGTCAAGCCGCGGCGGCGTGCGCGAACATGGAGTTCGACGTCGTGCTCGTGGACCTGATGCTTCCGGATTTGGACGGCTACGAGGTGGCGCGGCACGTCCGAAACAACGCCGGGCCGGTCAACGCGCGGGCGTTCATATGCGCGCTCACCGCGGTGGATCAGCCGGAGTTGCTCGAGCAGTGCCTCAAGGCGGGGATGGACGAGGTCGTGGCCAAGCCCGCGTCGATGACGTCGCTGCAGGAGACGTTCCGGAAGGCGCGACGGCTGAAAGCGGAGGCGCGGCGGATTCGACGCGCGGAGGCGGCGACTCGAAGAAGCCTGAAGAATGGACCTGGGGCCGCGACGCCCCCGAGCAAGTCGTCGCCGTCGGCGCCGGTGCTGGCGTCGGCGGCGCGCGATCCCTGGGCGCCCGGGGAGAGACCGACGTCCTCGCGCGCGTCCATCGACGTCTCCTCGCGCGCGCGCGCGCTCCCGGCGTCGACGCCGCGCGACGCCGCGGGCGGCCCCGCCGCCGACGCGTCGCACGTCGTGCTGACCGAGGACAACGAAAAGTGCGTCCCGGTGTCGATGCCGCGGTTCGCGGACATGCTCGCGAGCTCGAACGCGCGCGGGGCGAGGAAGGGGTCGACGCGCGACGACGCGGGCGGCGGCGGCGGAGGAGGAGGAGGAGGAGGAAAAAAGAGCGGCGCGTGGACGCGATTCTTCTCGAGTCTTTGCGGCCGCGGCGGCGGCGGCGAGAAGAAGAAGAGCGAATACAGCGACGGGAGCTACGACGGCAGCGGCGGCGTCAAGATCGCGGCGCGCGACGACAGCGACGTCAAGCTCGCGCTGAAAAATCTCGCGAAGCACAAGGGGGACGCCGTCGCGAGAGACGACGCGAGCCGCCGCGGCGGCGCGTCGTCGTCGTCCTCGTCCGACGACGACGACGACGACGACGCGCGGGCCGCGGGGAGGGGAATGCCCGTGTGCGTCACCGTCACCGCGTCCGTGGGGTTCGGCAAGGTCTCCATGATCCGCGTCGGTAACGGTCTCGCGTCGTCGGTTACGACGACGACAAACGCGGGGGGACAAAGCGCATCGTGCGATTTCAGGGATGAGATCGTCGCGCTCGACGCGCCGCTCGGGATGGAGCCGTACGCGTCCGCGGCGGCGTCCGCGGCGTTCGGACCCGCGCACGGCGGCCCGTTCCAGCAGGTCGCGACGCTCTCCTCGCTCGCGACGGACGGCGACGTCGTGCTCTCCCCCGTCGCGTGGCGGCTCGTGCGCGAGCACTGCGAGTGCGACGCGCCGCCGCGGCTGCGCGGCGGCGCGCGGCTCAATCGGCTGCGCGTGCACGAGGTGGTGCCTCCGCTGACGCACCACGCGCTCGCGACGAACCAGTTCGCGAGCCTGATACCGCGACGGCCGGACGCGACGCGCGCGCTCGCCGCGATCGAGGGGCTCGTCCCGAGACCGCTGCGGGTCGCGCTCGCGGAGCAGTCGACGGCGACGGCGGCGGCTTTGTCGGCGTTGAGAACCGCGCGCGTCGAAAAGATGAAGAAGCGAGACGACGCGGCGGCCAAGGCCAAGGCGGCGAACGCGGCAAACGGCGAGACCGCGGATCGTCAATCGATCGACGAGGACGCGGACGACGACGCGACCGCCGCGATCGTCATGCCCGGCGCGCCCGCGCGATACGTCGACGCGGTGACCGTGTGTCTGTATCTCCCCGGCTGCTCCTCCGCGGCGCGAGGGCACGTGGTCGTCCCCGCGGACACGCCCTCCGTCGCGAGCGCGTTCACGACCGCCGCGTCCAGCGTCGTGGAGCTCCTCGCGCGCTTCCCCGGGAGCACGTTCGTCCGCGTGACGTCGGACGTGTTGCTGAGAAAAGACGCGGCGGACGGTGGCACCGGCGGCGGCGGCGGCGGCGGCGAGGTGCGTTCTATACACTGGTCCCCATACGACCCCGTCGGCGTGGTGAACGCCGTTCCTTAAGGACTTTTCCCGGCGCATCTCTCCGCCCATCCCTCGCTTTCAATACCCACCCTCGGCGCCTTTCAACTTCAACTGACGCCTTTTAACTCCACAGGGCGTCGTGATGTACTTCGCGTTCGGGCTCCCCGGGGCGGCGACGAACGCGGGCTCGTGTGGGGTCGCGGACGACGCGTCGTCGTCGTCGTCCACCTCAAACATAGTCTCCCCCGTGTTGGCCGCGAGCGCGCCCGCGCTCGCGACGTCGTTCGCGCTCGCCGCGCGTGCGGCGATGGTGCACCTGGGACACATGTCCGCCTCCGCCGGCGTCGCCGCGGGCGTCGTCGTCTCCATGCCCGCGCGTTTGGCGCGGAAGCGCACGGAGTGGGGGCTCGTCGGCGACGCGGTGCACAGGGCGGAGAGGCTCGCGTACGCCGCGGACGCGGAGGTGCTGTGCGACCTCGCGGTCGTGCGGGGCGTCGGCGCGGACGGGTACATCGACTTTGATCCGGTGCCGCACGCGAGCGGCGACGACACCGCGCGGCCGCGGAACTTATCGGAAGGCGCGCTCGACCGCATTCTCGCAGTCGCGATGGGGAAGCGCTTCGGGAATTCCGCGAGGGGCGCGGACGGGATGGCGCAGGTGGCGGGGATGAGCACCGTGCTCGGAAAGATGGAGCTGCGCGAGCGCGGGAGCGAGCTCGGGAACGGCCTCGCGCCCGGCGATTGCGTCTTGATTCCCGCGGGGACGCTCGAGAAGGACGCCGCGGGAGAGCGCGACAAAGAGATTCAGATTCGACGACGGACCAGCACGCGGTTCTCTCAGAACGACAAGAGAAACGACGACGACAAAGAGAACGCCGACGCGGCGAGAAGAGAGGCGGACGGCGAAGCGCTCGAACGCCTCGCGGCGCCGCCGAAGACGCTTCCGCAGTCGGCGGCGGCCGCGCTGACGTCGGCGGCGGCGCACTCCGCCGCCGCGGAGGCGCTCCACGACGCGTACCTCTCCGGCGCGCGCGCGGGCTGGCGCGGGTTCGGCGGAAAAACGATGCGCCGCGACGCACTGATCGTCGCGGCGAAGCGCGTCATCGCGGACGCGCAGGAGTCGATGGCGCCGAGGTTGCTCTTCATCGAAGGGCCGCCGCACTCGGGCAAGACGCGCGCGGCGGCGACGGTGCTCGACCTGAAAGAAGCGCGGCGGATGTGGCTTCTGCGCGTCTGCGGGCGCGACGACCCGAGCGAGCGCAAGAGCGTCGGCGCGAAGACGAACGTCCGCGCGCTGTTCCCGTTCATCGCGCTGTTTCATCAGCTCTTCGGGTTCGCGCCGGAGGCGTCTATGCGCGAGCGAAAAAACGCCGTCGTCAACGTGTTGGAACGCTGCGGCAGCGGCGCCGAGCGGTACGGGCGGTACGCGAAGCCGATCATGGAGCTGCTCGAGCTCGACGAGCCGGAGGGGTATCGCGCGGGAGGCGACGCTTCGGGACGCTGGGGGGGACCGGGGACGCGCCGACGCTCGTCGAACAGCGGGCTGAACTATAGTATCCAGCGAGAGAGGCGGCGATCGATCATCGTCGCGCGGCGCAACTCCGTGACTTCGGCGACGGGCTCCGAGGGCGGCGACAGCGACCGCTCCTCGCACGGCGGCAAGGAGTTCAAGGAGTTCGCGCTCGCCGTGTCGTCGAGGGAGAACTCGCTCGGCGGCGTCGGCGGCGTCGGCGGCGGGAAGATCGCCGCCGCCGCCGCCGCGGATATGACGCAACGCGCGCTCTCGGGGCTGCAGCGAAGGTTGTCGCTGACGTCCATCGCCGGTAGCAACGCCAGCGGCGGGGAGAGCGTCTCCGGGGCCCAAACATCCTCCAGGAGGCGTCGACGCAGCGAGACGTTGGACCCCCTCTCCGTCGCGGCGGTGGACGCCGCGCACGAATTTCTCTCCCCGGTCGCCGTGGACACGCTGCTCGACGACGGGTTCGGGTACCATTTCGTGCCGCTGGATAAGATGGAAGAGCGCGCGAACATCATGGAAGCGCTCGAGGAGGAGGAGTTCGAGGACAGCGTCCGCGGTGGTCGCGTCGGCGAAGGCTCCGGCTCCGGCCGAGGAGGAAGCGCGGCGGACCTTAAAGCCGCGGCGCAGGCGACGGCGGCGAAAGCGCTGGCCGGCGACGCCGCGAAGATCCGTCGCGCGAAGAAGCGCAAGGCGAACGAGATGCACGGCGGCGATGCACTCTCGGTCATCGCGGGAAGACTCGCGGGCGCGGTCGCGTTCACGCGGCAGCGCAACGGCGTCCAACGCCGCGACCACAACAAGCGGTTCCGCGCGTGCCTCCACCGCCGAAAAAACACGCTCGCGTCGCTCCTCCTCTCGCACGACGGCGCGAGCCGCCTGTGCCAGGCCCTCGCGCTGCTGCTCCAGCGCCTCATGCTCGGCAGAAGCGTCCAGGCCGCGCCCGCGCAGGCGGCGTCGCCCGGGTGGATGCTCGTCGTCGACGACGCCGGCGCGTTGGACCCTCTCTCCATGGGCCTCATCCGCGCGGTGCTCGAGCACTGCTCCGTGCCGATGGTCGTGCTCATGTGCCACGACTCCGTGGTCAAAGAGGGACGTCACGGCACGTTCGACCCCGTGCTCGTCTCGATGCACAGCAAGCGAGGCCGCGGAAAGGGTTCGGCTTTATCTCCGAACCTGCCGACGATCCACGACGACGACCGCGGCAGCGACCGCGGCAGCGACACCGCGAGCGTCACCGCGAGCGTCGATTCTCTGACGTCGACTTCACTGACGCGGTCGTACTCGGAGCGCTCGTCGTCCAACCTGAAAGGCGGCTCCGGGAGGGATAAAGACTTTCTGAACGTCATCCTGAACCGCAAGAACGACGTGTGGGGCGTGAGCGCGCACGAGGCGACGGCGACGCACGCGACGGCGACGGCGGTGGCGAGCGCGAAGGCGGATTTGGAGTGGATGTTGTCTCGCCCCGGGACGTCACGCGTCGTCGTCGAGCCGTTCACGGAGAACGAGCTCCGAGTCCTCGTCGAGCGCCGAGCCGCGGTCATCTTGACGAGAGAACGCGGCGGCGTTAGCGGCGGCGGGCGTGATCGAGACGCCGGCGCGGGCGGCACGGACGCTCTCGCGAACGACTCGACCGCGACCGGCGGCGGCGGGAAAGACGCCGACGCCGACGACAGAGACGCGCTCTTCAACACGGCGGACTCGTCGAGCTCGTCCGACAAAGACAAGGACAAAGACGGCGCCGCGTACGTCGGCCTGCCCGCGTCGCTCCACGACGCCATCTACTCCACGACGCGCGGCGACCCGCTGTACGCCGCGCGCGTGATCGACCTCCTCATCGCGTCGAGAGCGGTCGTCGCGACGGAGACGACTGACGCGCCGCTGCACGGCGGGCCCGCCGGGTGGAAAGTGGACGTCGCGGCGACGGACGCTGACGTCGTCGATCGATCGAGCGACACCGGACTGTCCGTCGACGCGGTGTGCGCGATGTCGCTCTCGGACGTCGTGTTGGAGGTGATCGAGCGGCGGCTGAGCCAAGACGCGCAGCTCGCGATGCGAGCGCTCGCGGCGGCGGGGACGTCGTTTCCCGCGGCGCTCGCGTGCGTGATCGTGCAGAGGCGGATGTCCATCGTCGCGCGCGACGTCGTCGAGTCTGAGTTTGAGTCGCGATCGCAATCGCAGTCTGACGCGACGAGAAGCGGCGGGCGCACGATGACGCGCATGGGCGTGGACGACGACGACGAGAAAGCGGGGGGCGCGGGCGGCGGCGGCGCGGGCGGCGGCGGCGGTGGAAAATCGTCGTCGTTCGATTCGTACGCGCCGACGGCGGCCAACGAGCACGGCGTCTTGCTCGCGTACGACGTCGTCTCCTTCGCGTCGCGCGCCGCGAAAGCAATCGAGGAGCTCATGGAGGAGGGGCACATCGTCGCGCAGTGGGGGTCGCTGAGCGACGCGCTGGACGCCGCGAAGGTTGCGGAGAACGACGCGACGTTGGAGTTTGCCGCGGCGAACGTCCCGTTTCCGCTGAAGCAGCCGCGATGCCTCGCCGCCGCGCCCGCGAGCGATCCGATGGGCGGTGAGGGCAACCGCGGCAGGGTCGCGAGGACGCCGCACATGAGCTTCGCGAACGCGGTCACGCGCGAGATTTTGTACGCGTCGATGCCGCCGCGCGACAGACGAGAGATTCACCTCGACGTCGTCGGGGTGTTGAAGTCGGACGCTGCACACGCGGAGGACATCTTGGGCGATCTCGCGGCTGCGGCGTGCCTCAACGACGAGGCCGCGTATCACCTCGAGGTCGTGCAGAGGATCGATCGCGCCGCGCTCGAGAGCGCGGCGCACAGCGCGTCGTTTTTTCACCGAGGCAAGAGCGAAAAAGAGAAAACCGGCGGCGCCGGCGGCGCGTCCGAGCTCGGCGGCTCCGGTGGCGCGTCGCCGTCGCGGTCGCGACGTCCCAGCGTCGGCGGCGTCTCCGCGTCGTCCGGGAATTCAGTGAGCTCGGACCTCTCGAGCTCCTCGCTCGACGCCGGCCTCTCGCCGTCGTCGTCGTCGATGCGCAGCGGCTCGCTCGCGACCGTCGCGTTCAAGTCGTCGCGAGAGCTCTCTTCCCACAGATCTCACGGCGCGGCGGGGGTCCCGCCGTTCCGGACGTTCGGCCATGACCACGTCGCGGTGCGCGTCGCGGGTCTCATCGCCGCCGCGAACGGGCTGCGCGCGCGCGTGCAGTGCCACGAGAACGCCGCGAAGGCGCACTTGCGGCACGGCGGCGCGCGCGCGGCGCTGACGAGCGTCAGCGCCGCGGGCGTCGCCGCCCACACCTGGGTCGAGAGCTCGCACGCGCTGCAGAAGGCGTTCGGGAAGACGCACCCGGAGGCGGTCGCCAGCGCGACGCTCGGGGTGAACGACACGCGGTGTTTGCTGGTGAGGAACGCGGCGTGGGCGATTCTCGCGTCGCGGATGACGCTTGACTTGGGCGAGTGCGTGCCTCCGTTTCTTTTACTCAACAACGAAACGGACGCGAGGGCGCCCTTACGGTGCTTGCGAAGAGCCGCGGACGCGCTCGCGCTCGTTTGGCCGTTCAGAGACCGCGCGAGCAGGGATTTCAACGTGACGTACGCGCGAGAGCAAGCCATCGCGGCGGCGGTGCACGATAACCTCCCGAAAAAAGCTGGAGTCTACGCGCGCGGCGGCGACGCGGCGTTCGAGCGAGACGCCGGCGGCTTTTGCGGATGTCTCGGCTCCATCGCGAGCGTCGGGAACATTCCCCTTCAGGATCTGAACAAGGCGCTGGACCGCGCGAGCGCGCACTTGCGACGCGCGCCGCGACGTCGTCCTGGCGAAAGCGACGTCGACGTCGACGGCGCTTCGGGAGAGAAGGCCGCCGCCGCGGTCGCCGCGGTCGGCGACGACGTCGACTCCCACGGTCGCGACGACGCCGCCGCGGGCGCGGGCGCGTCGTCGCACTCGCACTCGCACTCGCACTCGCACTCGCACGCCGCGGGGCTCGTCCTCCACGCCCCCAAAGGCGGCGACCCGCACAAACCCGACGGGTTCGCGCGCGACTTCCAACGCATGTCCGAGATGGACGCCGGCGTCGCGGACGTCCTCGCGTACGCGGAACAAATTCGAAAGAGCGCGATGACGCCGCAGCGGCTGTGGATGCGCGACGAGCTCGCGCTCGTCGTCGCGAGCGACCTCTCCACGACCGCCGTCTTCGCCGGAAGGTTAGGCTTCGCGTGTCAGGCGATACTGAAGCACGTGAACGCGTTCGTGGACTGCCGAGGCGCGGACGTGTGCGACGCGGCGTTAATACTTAACACCGCCGCGGCGGTGTGCACGTCGACGCAACGCGCCGCGCTGCTCCTGCGCGCGAAGACGATCGTGGTGATGGAGACGTCGCGGATCGCGCGCGAGGAGGACGAGCGGGGGTCGGGCTTAGCGTACGCGAGGGGGGAAGATCGGGGGCGATCGATGTCGACGCTTTCGAGCGCTTTTGGCGGCGGCGGCGACGGCGTCGACTCACACGAGAGCAGCGCGCACGGCGGCGTGAGGATGCGAAGCGCGCTGCTCGCCTGCCGCAGGCGCCGCGTGCGGTTTGCGGAGAAGGCGCCGCCGCCGCGATCCGGCCCCGCGATGCTCATGCGCGCCTACGCGGAGTGCTGCCAAGGCGACTGGGTCGTCGCGCGCGGCGCCGCCGCCGCCGCGGTGGCGCTCATGGAAAAAGACGACCACGCGCGATCGAACGCGCGGCTGTGCGACCTCGCGCGGTGCCTCGGCGCGACCGCGTACGCGCACCTGGGCCACTGGGAGTCCGCGCTCGCGGCGGCGACCGCGCTGGCGGAACACCGCCGACGACACGCGGAGATCGGTCCGTGGATCCTCGCGTTGCGCATGGCGTCGATGACGGCGATGAAGGCGCGTTCTATACACTGGTTCCCATACGACCGCGTCGGCGTGGTGAACGCCGATCCTTAAGGACTTTTCCCGTCGTCTCTCTCCGCCCAGGGTCCCTCGCTTTCAATCCCCGCCCGCGATGCCTTTCAACTCCATCTGACGCCTTTGAACTCCACCCCGACATCGCTTCGTATGGAACGACCCTGAAGAACCCGCACGGCGCTGTGAGCCTATGGCGCGAAGCGCTCGAGCACGCGCCGCTGAAGGGGCTGCGGCTCGGCGCGGACGAGTTCCAGGGCTCCGACGCGGTCGCGCGCGGGGACTCGAACAGAGGCGGCGGGCGGACGGTCTTCACGGGGGATTACACGCCGTCGCTCGCGAATTATCGCGACTCGCGCGTCGGCGCGGGCGCCTCCGGGGGGGTGAGGTACGAAGCGGAGCGCGTCGATCGAGGGTCCGCATTCGACGCGGAGAGCGGATGCGCGGCGCCGGACACCGTGTTTGCCGCGAAAGACATGCCCGCGTTGGTCGCGTGTCGCGCGTTCGCCGCGCAGGCGCTGTGGGCGTCGGGCGGCTCCAAGTCTCGAGACGAGTCGTGTCGGATGGCGGATCAGCTCTGCGACCAGCTGCACTCGCTGCACTCGCCGACGCACGTGCTGCTGCCGTCCGCGGCGCTCGCGATCGGGGAGACGGTGGCGAGGGCGTGTCACGTGGGGAAGATCACGAAAAAGCGCGGGCGGCGGATGCTCGCGGAGATTCACGCCTTCTTGGCGCGCAGAGCGGAGCAGCTGTTGCCGTTCTCGTCGCAACTCGCGGAGCGGCTGAAGGAAGTCGCGCCGCCGGGGTATTTATGATTTACGTCGCTCGATAGAAAAGGGAAGTCGAGGGATGACGAGGGATGACGGGGTCATGATAGGACTAGGGTAGCCCTGACACCCTGGGAAGGGCATTGATATCTTTTGGTATTCTTTTAATACTACTAAGTTGTTATGATACTTCACCTTACTTACGGTAGCGGGTAACCCACCCGGGGTATTTCAACGGAAGGCAAAGGTACGGATGTACTTCCGCGCTTCCGACCCTTCGAAGGAAGCACTCGTTTCACCACACCATGTCGCCGCACCCGAGACTCAGCGCGTGCCGCATGTTCTGTTCGCAGCCCTCCACGAGCGCTCGCATCGCGCGCGCCGCCTCCTTTCGAACCTTCGCGTCGTCGTCGTCGTCGTCGCCGCCGCCGCCGCCGCCCTTCTCTCCCTCCTCCGTCTCTCCGCCGCCGCCCGCGCCCGCGTCGAACCCGAACACCCTCGCGGTCGCCGCGACGCGATCCAACGCCCCCAGCGCGCCCATCTCTCGCCGCGTCGTCTCCCCGCACGGCGGCGACGCGACGCGTCGAAGCACGCGCAGCGACGCGAGCTGAATCCCTCGGTGCGTCGGATGATTCCCCATCGCGCTGTGCAGCGTCGCGTCGACGACGCCGGCGCTCACGAGCGCGGACTGAGGGGTGCGCTTGTCCGCGTCGCGGTTCGCCGCCGCCTCCGCGGATTCGAACCGACGCGGATTCGATCCGCCGCCGCCGACGGACGACCGTCGTCGTCGCGCGTCGATTCGCCTTCTGTGCGCCCCGGAAGACGAACCGTCGCCGTCGTCGTCGTCGTCGTCGTCGTCGTCGTCGCCGAAAAAATCCCGCAGCGCCGCCGTCGTCGCGCCGCCCAGCACAGCCGCCGCGAACTGGTCCCTCTCCACGGTCATCAACGCGACGTCGTCGCTCTCCGCGACGTACGTCGTCGCCGCCGCCGCGCTCGCGCTCGCGCCCGCGCCCGAGTCCTCTCTCTCCCTCCCTATGTCCCCCGCGTCGAACCCGAACGACTGAGGGTAATCGTCCATACGAGCGAACGTCGGGGTGGAGTTGAAAGGCGTCAGGTGGAGTTGAAAGGCGTCGAGGTGTGTCGGGATTGAAAGCGAGGGGCGGGCGGAGAGATGCGCCGGGCAGAGTCCTTAAGGATCGGCGTTCACCACGCCGACGCGGTCGTATGGGGACCAGTGTATAGAACGCGCCTCCCCCGCGCGTAAGATATCGCTTCTCCGTCCGTGCATCGCGCGAAGTTCTCGCTCGAGCTCGTCGTCGTCGTCGTGGTCGTGGTCGTCGTCGTAACGGTCCTCGTAACGGTCGTCGTCGTGACGGTCGTCGTGACGGTCGAGCAACGGCGCGTCGAGCCCGCCGCTGGACGCTCCGCGTCCGCCTTCGCCGTGCTGCGCGGCGTCGGTTGACGTTCCGTCTTCTTCCGCCCGCCGGCGAACGCACACGACGCCGCGGAGGATCAGAAAGAAGAATCGCTTCGCGTCCGACGCCTTCGACGACGCGACGACTTCCCCTCGCGCGGGACGTCTCGCCGTCGCCGCGCGCAGCAGCGCGCGCCTCGCGCTCGGGTCGAGCTCGCGGAAGAAGGCGAGGCCGCGGACGCACGCGTACGCGAACTCGACGTCGTCGTCCGTGCGATGATGCGTGATGGAGGACGCCGCCGGCGAATCGATTCGTCGACCGCTCGACGGCGTCGTCGTCCGCGCGGGCGTCGGCGTCGTCACCTCGAGGACGTCCACGCACTCGTCCGCGCGTATCACGAACCCCGGGTCGCCGCCGCCGCCGCCGCCGCCGCCGCGGCGGCGGCTCGACGCCACCGACGGCGTCGCGCGCGCGCCGTCCCGCGCGTCGTCGTCGTCGTCGTCGTCGTCGTCGTCGCGCGTCGCCGGGTCCGCGAGCGTCGACGCGAGCTCCGCGAGCGCGACGACACCCGCGAGCTGCGCGTCCTCGTCCTCGGCGTGCGCGCGCATCGCTCCCGCGATCGCCTCCGCGGCGCCGGCGTCGAGGAGCCACCCCGCGCGTCGCGTCTCTCTCCGCGTCGTCGTCGTCGTCGTCGTCGTCGTCGTCGTCGTCGTCGTCGTCGTCGTCGTCGTCGTCGTCGTCATGAACGTCGCCATCTCGCGCAGCGACGCGACGACGGCCGCGACGTCGGACGGCGGCGCGTCGAGGACGCGCGCGACGAGCTCGCGCGCGCGCGCCTCGCCGCGCAGCGCGCGGGGCATGCCCGCGGGAGGACGGCGACGACGCGCGACGAGCGACACCCCGCGCGGGTCGCTCGCGGCGCGCGCGACGTCGCGTCTGCGCGGCGAGAGATTCGTATCGACCGCCCTCATCGCCTCGCGGCGCGTGCTGACGATGCGATGCGCGTCTCGCCCGTCCTCAACTTTGACCGGCTCATCACTCGTCTTCGCTCGTCACTGATCGAGCGCGCCCCGCGCGCGCCTCGCCCCAAACCTGCCCCCTCCGTCTCGATGGAGTACCTCCAGAAAGCCGCCGCGAAGGCGAAGTCCGCCGCGAAGGCGGCTCGGTACGCGTACGAGGGCCTCAACGACGTCGAGATCGCGGTGATGGACGCGACCGATAACGAAAAGTGGGGCCCGCACGGCGCGGACCTCAAGAAGATCGCGAATCTCACGCGCGATCGCGAGAACTTGCACTACGTCATGAAGACGCTTCGCAGGCGCTTAGAGCACCGCGACGA
The DNA here is from genome assembly GCF_000151265.4 of Micromonas pusilla CCMP1545. Classification (NCBI taxonomy): domain Eukaryota; kingdom Viridiplantae; phylum Chlorophyta; class Mamiellophyceae; order Mamiellales; family Mamiellaceae; genus Micromonas; species Micromonas pusilla. The sequence goes on from NW_003315887.1 coordinate 1,050,395, forward strand.
GGAGTGGCGCCACGTCTACAAGGCGTTGACGGTGATGGAGTACCTCGTCGCGCACGGCGCGGAGGACTGCGTGCGCGAGCTGCGAAGGGACGCGCGCGATCTCGAGCGACTGTCGGGCTTCAAGTATAAAGAGCCGAACGGACGCGACCAGGGGATCAACGTCCGGCAGAAGTCGCAGACGATCGTCACGGTGCGCGCCGCGGCCGCCGTGGACGGCGCGCGCGCGCGGCCCTCCTCCGTCCGCGACCGCGCGCGTCCCCCGCCGCCGCGAGATCCCGGCGCCCCGCGAACAGAATCGCATCTCTCGCGACGAACCCTATCGACCGACTGACCGAACCGCGATTCCTTCCTTCCTTCCTTCCTCCCTTCCTTCCTCTCTCTCTCTCTCTCGACAGCTCCTGAACGACCCGACCGCGATCGCGGAGGCGCGCGACAAGGCGATCATGAACCGCGGGAAGTACGGCGGCATCTCCGCGGCGGACGTTCGCGGCGGGTCGTACGGCGGGTCGCGCGGCGGGTCGTCGTCGTCGTCGTCGTTTCCCTCTTCAGGTGCGTTCTATACACTGGTCCCCATACGACCGCGTTCGCGTGGTGAACGCCGATCCTTAAGGACTTTTGCCGGCGTCTCTCTCCGCCAACACCTCGGTTTCAATACACGCCCTCGAAGCCTTTCAACTCCAACTGACGCCTTTCAACTCCACCCCGACGTTCGCTCGTACAGAACGGCCCTCGCACTCGCGAGGGGGCTCGTACATCGACCGGCCGAACGCGAGCGCGAGCGACCGACCGAAGCCGCCGCCGCCGCCGCCGCCGCCGGTCGCGTCGTCGTCTTCGGGGCAAGAGCCGACCTTCGCGGCGAAGTTTGGCCGCGAGGACGACGCGGACTCGGACGGCGAGGGCGGATGGGGCGCCGACGCGTCGGCGACGGCGGCCGCCGCCTCCGTCGCGAAGAGGGGCGGGACGTTCGTGCCGAAGATCCGGTCGTCCGGGAACCTCGCGTCGCCGGTGCCGGCGACGAGCGCGGCGCGCGTCGTCGGGATCGCGCCGCCGCCGGGGTCGGGCGTCAAGCCCGCGGGGGGCGGGGGCGGCGCCGACCTGTTCGGGGACTGGGGCGCGACGACGG
>NW_003315887.1:1051617-1065490 GCF_000151265.4 Micromonas pusilla CCMP1545
CCGTTCATGCCTCCCATCATCCCGCCGCCGCCCATCATGCCTCCGTTCATGCCTCCCATCATGCCTCCGTTCATGCCTCCGTTCATGCCTCCGTGCATGCCTCCCACCATGCCGCCGCCGCCCATCATCCCGCCGCCGTTGCCCGCGCCCATCGGCGCCCCCGGCGAGAGGCGGCGGCGGATTGGACTTTTTCGGTCTCGACGCGCCGGTGGCGTCGTCCGCGGGGGCGCCGATGGGCGCGGGCAACGGCGGCGGGATGATGGGCGGCGGCGGCATGGTGGGAGGCATGCACGGAGGCATGAACGGAGGCATGAACGGAGGCATGATGGGAGGCATGAACGGAGGCATGATGGGCGGCGGCGGGATGATGGGAGGCATGAACGGAGGCATGAACGGCGGCATGATGGGCGGCGTGAACGGCGGCATGGGCATGGGAGGCATGGGCGCCCCGGGAGGCATGGGCGCCCCGGGAGGCATGGGCGCGCCGATGGGCGGCGGTCCCGGAATGATGGGCGGTGGACCAGGAATGTCCGCGTCCTCCGGCGGCGGCGGCGGGATTCCCGCGTCCGGCGGCTGGGGCGGGATCCCCGGCGGGATTCCGTCGTCGCCGGCGAACAAAGGCCATCGACGGAACCAGAGCTCCGCGGGGTCAGACGCGCTGTCGGAGCTCACCGCGGACTTTCTCGCGATGAGCGGCGTCAAGGGGAGTAAGCCGGGGGGCGCGCTGACGACCGGAAACACCGGCCCGGGCGCGCCCATGCGAGGGTGACGGGTCGGCGGCGGCGGCGCGCGGCGCGGCGAAGCGACGGCTGGACTGGACGGAAAAAATGAACAGAAATCGTTCAGTTCAGTTCAGCTCGTTCTCTACTTCTCCCCTTCCGAACGCTTCTCGACCTTCTTCTTCACTCCACCCATCGCGCCGACGACGATGGCGGCCGCGCTCGAGGCGCGCCAGCGCGCGATCCTCTCGCGGCTCGACGTCCTCGAGCGCGACGCCGTCGTCGACGGCGTGCGCGCGATGTCGACGTCCGCGTCCGCGTCCACGTCCACGTCCGAGGAGGAGCACGCGGTGGACGAGATTCCGGTCGCGTCCGAGGGGGTCGCGTTCCCTCTTCCGCGCGGCCCGCCGGAGACGTCGCTTCGCGACGACGGATGCGACGTCGCGGTCCGCCTGAACGCGTTCCTCACGGCGCGCGGCGCCGCGCCGTCCAAGTTCGTCCGCGTCCCCGCGCAGTACTACGACGAGACGCTCGAGTTCCGCGCGTCGTGCCTGCGCGCGTCGTCGATCCACCGCCTGTGCAAGACGATCTGCATGGAAAACACAAAGTGGAACGGCGACCCGTCGTCCTTCGGACGCGCGAACGCGCGGCATTACGTCGTCGTCGTGCAGTACACCGCGCGTCTGTCGCAGCAGAAGCTCGAGCGATGGCTGCACGAGCTCAACGCGGGCGCGGTCGCGAAGAGCCGGCTGCACATGCGCGTCGCGAAGGAGGAGGACTCGGAGCGGATCACGGGATATAAAACCGGGGGGGTCGTGCCGTTCGCGATGCGCGAGGGAGACGCGACGCCCGTGGTGTTGAGTCACAGGATAGCGGCGCTGGGCGACGACGCCGCGTTCTGGCTCGGCGGCGGGGAGGTCGATCTGAAGCTTCGCGTGGGGGTGAAGGATTTCGTGAGAGCCACGGACGCGTACCTCGTGGACTGCACCTACGACGACTGACGACGACGACGACTGCGTTCGACGCCGACGCCGCTGAATAAAAAAGTAAAATAAAACGCGCGCCCCGCCGCGCCGCGCGCGCGCGCGAACGCTCGCTCGATGACGGTTACCATCCACACCATCGCGCGCTCGCTCGATCGCTTCACTGCACGCTGATGAGCTCGACGTCGAACACGAGCGTGCTGTTCGGAGGAATCACCGGCGGCATCCCGTTCGGTCCGTAGCCGTAGTCGGGCGTGCACGTGAGCGTCGCTTTCTCGCCGACGGACATTTGCATCATGCCCTCGTCCCAGCCTCTGATGACCTGCCCGACGCCGATCGTGAACTGGAACGGGCGGCCGCGCTTGCGCGAGCTGTCGAACTCGCTGCCGTCGGTGAGGCAGCCTGCGGCGGGGCGGGGGTGGAGGAAGGGAGGGAGGGAGGAGAGGCGAAGAAGACGTGAGACGAGATCGCGGCGATCGGAGGAGGAGACGCCGCGCGGGGGGGCGACCGCGCGAGAGAGAAGCGAACGAACGCGAACGTCGGACGGATCGCGGCGGGTCTGCGGTAACGCGCCGACGTAGTGCGCGGTGACGGTCTGCCCGGTCTTGGGGAACGTGACGCCGTCCCCGTGCGTCGTGGTCGCGATCTCGACTCCCATTTTCGGTCGTCGCGGGCGCGCGCGCGTGATGGTGACGACGCGAACGCGCGACCTCGACTTTATTTTCCAGCCATCTCTCCAGATATCTCTCTTCTCTCCACCGATCGATCGACCGACGCGCGTCGCCCACCCCTGCCCTACTTCTTCCCTTTCTTCCCCCCGCCGCCCGCCGCCTCCGCGGCGAGCATCTCTATGATTTCCGGGAAGCACTCCTCCGGCCGCAGCTTCGCGTGCTTCGCGTCGACGTGCTGCATCAGCTGCGGCGACTTCGCGGTCACCATCGCGGCCCAGCGGCACACTCGACAGACGTGCCCTCGGTTCGCGGCTTCGACGGACGCCTTCGCCTCCTTCGTGCTCGCGCTCTTCTTCCCCGCCGCGTCTTTCCGCTCCTTCTCCTTCTTCTTGAGCTGGATCTGCAGCTTGTTCATCGAGGAGTCGAGGAGGAGGACGAGCGGACGCGCCGCCGCGCGTCGCGCGCGTCGATGAAGTTTCGGTTCTGTTGTTACCCTGACCGCCTGATGACGCGGAGCGCATAATCGAGTGAGTCCGCGATGCATTGATGCGTGAAAAATGGATCTGCGCTTTTCCCGCCCGTTTTGTCCGACCCGAGCTGGTTAACTCGTCAAACTCGAGTCGTTTCGCCCCGCTACAACGTACGCCTCTCGGAGGGATTTCAAACCGGGGACGCGGCGACTCCTGGGATAATTCGCCGAACAACTACGAACCGAAGACGCGTCGTAGGCTGCGCGAAGTCGGCGCGCGCGAGGCCGCGCGCGCAGAGCGAACCGCGCGCGCGCGACGTCCACACGCGTCGGGACGCACCCGCGACGAGAAACGCGCACCGCAGCGTCCGTCGACACGAGCGCGCGCGTCCGTCTCCGGACGAACGAAAAACCCGCATTGGCGCGTTAGCAGACGCGTTACAGGCACGCGGGAGAGGTCTCTCCGCTTCTGCTACGCGCGGGGACGCAATCCAACCATATAATCCGACGGCGACGGTCGCCATAGCGTCCGTTCCCCGCCCGCGCGCGATGGCGCCGGGGGCCTCGAACGCGCTCGCGGGCGCGTTCGATAAGCAGGAAGAGCGCCAGGCGATCGGGAACGTCTTGGGCGGCGCGGGCGAGGAGCGAAGGTGCGCGCGACCCTTCGACGACGAACGCGCGGTCTTTTCGATCCTCTTTTCGCGCCCAAACCTTTCCCGCGCGCCGATCCGCCCCGGGGGCGCGCGTATCTCGCGCGCGCGGGGGGCGTCGCGGGTATCGCGTCGCGGCGACGGCGTCGTGGGCGCGAACGGCGGGGGAACGGCGCGGGGTTTAGGTCTCGCGCGCGCGCGGTCGCGCCCGCGAGGCCGCGGAGACGGGCAGGGAAAAAACCAAATTCGTCCTCGGCGTTCGCGCTCGAGGATTAAACGTTCATTCATTCATTCCATCTTTCGTCGTCGTCGTCGTCGCGTCACCTGACCGTCTCCTCTCTCCCCTCCCTCCCCCTCCCTCCCATCCCAAAACCCCCGCAGCGAGCCGTCGTTCGTGAACTACGCGAACTACGCCCAGGCCGCGGGCGGACCCGGCGCGCTGCTCGGCGACGCGTCGGCGTCCGCCGCCAACACGACGACGTCCGGAAAGACCATCCCGGCGCCCAACGTCCCGGTCGGGACAACAAAAAATAACGCCACCTCCGCGACCGTTACCCGCACCACAAACGCGTGGGTCTCCGCGCCGCCGCCGCCGCCGTTCGGCGGCTTGCGCGGAGGGTTATCGCGCGCGGTGGCGACGGCGACGGCGACGGCGGCGGCGGGCGGCGGGGACCCGTCGACGCCGCCGGGGGCCCGTCCGGGGAGCGCGCGGCACGCGCGACGCGCGAGCGCGGACGGGTCCCCGAACGGCGGCGGCGCGGCGGACGAGCTCGCGAGCCAGCTCGCCGGCGTCTCCGTCGCGGAAGGCGGCGGCGGCGGCGGCGGCGGGTCCCCGAGCGGGCAAGCCGACCTAGGGTCGCCGCCGACGCACGTCGGTATGGCGGCGCCGCCGATGCCCGCGGGCGCGCCGCCTTTACCGTGGGGCCCGCGCGGCGGCGGCGGTCCCGGCGGTCCCGGCGGTCCCGGCGCGCAGCAGTTCGTCCCGCCCGCGCCGAACGGCGCGTGGGGCCCCGGCCCCGGGTCGCCGAACTCGGCGCAACAGCAACAGCAACAACAGATGCAAGCCGCCATCCTCGCCGCGCAGGCGGGGTACCACCCGGACGCGGCGCAGTACGGCGCGCCGCACCCCGCCGACGCGTACGGCGGGCATCACCCGGGCGCTTGGAACGTGAGTGGTCAGCACGGCGGCGCGCCGCATCCCGGCGACCCCGGGGGCCCGCACGCGGGGATGCATCCGGGGATGGACCCGCGGCAACAGCAGGCGATCGCGATGCAGCAGCAGGTGCTTCTCTACACTGGTCCCCATACGACCGCGTCGGCGTGGTGAACGCCGATCCTTAAGGACTTTTCCCGTCGTCTCTCTCCGCCCACACCTCGCTTTCAATACCCGCCTTCGGCGCCTTTCAACTCCAACTGACGCCTTTCAACTCCACCCCGACTTAACTTCGTAGCAGCACATGCACGCGGCGATGATGTACGCGCAGGCGCAGGCGCAAGGGGCCGCGGGCGGGATGACGGGGATGCCGCCGGGAGGGATGTCTCCTTTCCCGCCGCCGCCGAGAGGCGCGCATCCCGGCGGTCACGGGATGCACTCGCCGCCGGGGCCGCACGGGCCGCACCAGGGGCCCCAGATGCAAGGGATGCAGGGATCCATGCAGCACTTCGATCAGATGTACGCCGCGGCGTACTATCAACGGCTCGCGGAGAACGGCGATCCGAACGCCGCGGCGATGGCCGCGGCGGCGATGATGAACGCGCAGGGGATGGGACCCGGAGGGCACGGCGGGATGGGCGGCGCGTGGAACCCGAACCACAGAGGAAACGGCGGCGGCGCGAGGAACGGCGGGCGAAGAGGCCGCGGCGGCGGCGGCCGCGGCGGCTCGGGCGGCGGCGGATACGGGATGCATCAAAACGGCGGCGGTCCGGACGGGTACGGCGGTCACGGCGGTAGAGGCCCGATGAAGCAGATGAGCCCTCTGCTCGAGGAGTTCAAGAACAACAAAGCGCGGCGGTTCGAGCTCGGCGACCTCGCGGAGCACGTCGTGGAGTTTTCCAGCGACCAGCACGGCTCGCGGTTCATTCAGCAGAAGCTCGAGACGGCGGCTCCGGAGGACGCGCAACTCGTGTTCGACGAGGTCCTCCCCGCCGCGCACGCGCTCATGACGGACGTGTTCGGGAACTACGTCGTGCAGAAGTTCCTCGCGAACGGCACCCCGGAGCAGATCGACGCCATCGCGGGCGAGCTCAAGGGCCACGTCTTGTCGTTGTCGCTGCAGATGTACGGATGTCGCGTGATTCAAAAGGCGCTCGAAGTGATCGACGAGGACGCGCAGTGCGCGCTCGTCGCCGAGCTCGAGGGCCACGTCTCTCGGTGCGTCCGCGACCAGAACGGCAACCACGTCGTGCAGAAGTGCATCGAGTGCGTGGCGCCGGCGAAGATTCAGTTCATCGTCGAGGCGTTCTACGGCAACGTGTTGTCGTTGTCCACCCACCCGTACGGCTGCAGAGTGATTCAGGCGCGTTCTATACACTGGTCCCCATACGACCGCGTTGGCGAGGTGGACGCCGATCCTAAAGGACTTTGCCCGGCGATTCTCTCCGCCCACTCCACGCTTTCAATCCCCGCCCTCGACGCCTTTCAACTCCTACTGACGCCTTTCAACTCCACCCCGACATTCGCTTGTATGGAATGGCCCTCAGAGGGTCTTGGAGCACTGCACGCCGGAGCAAAAGAGCGAGGGGATCATGGACGAGATCCTGAGAGAGGCGACGAGCTTGGCGCAGGACCAGTACGGGAACTACGTCGTGCAGCACGTGTTGCAGCACGGCGGCGAGGGCGAGCGCAAGACGATCCTGCAGACGCTCGCGGGTCAGATCGTTTTGCTCGCGCAACACAAGTTCGCGTCCAACGTGATTGAAAAGTGCCTCACGTACTGCGGCGCGAGCGAGCGGCAGATCATGATCGACGAGATGCTCGGGAAAACTGACGAAAACGAGCCGTTACAGGCGATGATGAAGGACCAGTTCGCGAACTACGTCGTCCAGAAGCTCCTCGAGGTGTGCGACGACGGGCAACGCGACCAGCTTCTCACGCGGATGCGCGTGCACTTGGGCAACTTGAAGAAGTTTACCTACGGGAAGCACATCGTCGCTCGCGTGGAGAAGTTCGTCGCGTCCGCATCGACGGCGGCGAATTCGGCGGGGATCGAACCGGCGGCGACGGCGACGGCGAGCGAGGGGGGCGAGGACCAGGACGACGCGCGACCGGCGGCTGGTTCGGCGGAGACGGGGTTTGGAGAAGAAGGCGACGGCGGCGAGGACGACGCGCAGCTGTCGTCGTCGGAGGGCGGGAAATCGGGCGGCGGGGGCGCGGAGGCGTACGGTGCGTCCGCGGACGTCGGCGAGCCCGCGGTCTCGGCGTCGTAGCGCGGCGACGACGCGCGGGCGTTTCGCGCTCTAGTCCCTTAGCTCCAGCAGTCTAGCGCCGTCGGGCCGGCGGCCTCGCGTTTCATCGTACGTCGGAACTCGAGCACTCCTGTCGTCGCGCACCGCTTCGTATCGCTTGTGCGCTTGCGCTTGCGCTTCGTCGTTAAATGTCGTGCAGTAAAAAGTCGTTCCGGTCATCAGGTCGCCTTCTCTGCTCCTCCTCACGTCGCGATGCGCGCGAACGCGAACGTCACCCTCCGCGGGTCGCGATGCGTCCTCGTGCCGTACCGCCCCGAGCACGTCGAGACGTACCACGCGTGGATGCTCGACCCTGAGACGCTCGCGGCGACGGCGTCGGAGCCGCTCACGATGGAGGAAGAGATCGAGGCGCAGCGGTCGTGGGCGAACGACGAGACGAAGCTGACGTTCATCGTCCTCGACGTCGACGCGGCGGGAGACGCGCGCCGCGACGGCGACGGCGACGGCGACGGCGCGCCCCGCGCGGACCTCGGCGTCATGTGCGGCGACGTGAACTTGTACTGGAACGTCGCGGACGACGTCCTCGCGTCGGCGGAGATCGAAGTCATGGTCGCGGAGAAGCGCTCGCGACGGAAAGGCATCGCGAGCGAGGCGCTCGAGATGTGCATGGCGTACGCGTGGAAGACGATGCACGTCACGACGTTCGTCGCGAAGATCGGGTTGGGAAACGCGGCGTCGCTGGCGCTCTTCACGGAGAAGCTCGGGTTTCGCGAGACGAGCCGCGAGACGCGGATCTTCCGTGAGGCGACCGCGGAGCTGTCGTTGGGGCTCCCGACGAGACGCCGACGCGACGACGGCGGCGACGGCGGCGACGGCGGCCAATCGGAGCGGCGTCACACGTGGCGTCCGGGGAGCTCGGAGAAGGTGCTCGACGACGAGCGCGCGCGCGTGCGCTTGGAGAGGAAGTGGGAAGACGTCGTCGTCGGCGCGTACGACGAGGAGGTGGAGGAGGAGGAGGAGGAGGACGGGGGTGGGGGTGAAGACGCGTGCGCGCTGTTCGAGGTGCGTTTTATCTCGCGCCGGTCCCCGTACGACCGCGTTCGCGCGGTGAACGCCGTTCCTTAAGGACTTTCTCGCCCGGCGTGTCTCTCCGCGCACCCCTCGCGTTCAATACCCACCCTCGACGCCTTTCAACTCCGCTTCTGACGCCTTTCGACTCCACCCCGACGTCGCTTCCTATGGGCAACGACCCCGAGTTCGTCGACGCGCACGCGCGGCTGTTCCAGGACGCGATCGCGAAGGAACACCTCACGGACGTCGACGCGACGTTGCTCGCGGCCGCGCACCCGAGGCTCGCGGCGCTCGTAGGCGCGGACGTGTCGGACGTGTCGGACGTGTCGGACGCGCTCGGCTCGGATTTTTTCGAGCGCCCGTCGCTCTTGGCGCACGCGTGTCGGGGAGGTGAGACTGCTTCCCATACGAACCCGTTCGCGTGGTGAACGCCGTTCCTTAAGGACTTTTCCCGTCGTCACTCTTCACCCGCGCTTCCCTTTCAACGTTTGACCGGTAAGACGTTCGACTGACCGATCGCTTCACAGACGTCTGGACCGAGCGCGTCCTCGTCCGCGCCGCCGCCGTCGGCACCCTCCGCGCGACGCAGTTCCTCCGCAAGCATCATCCCGGCGGCGGTCCCGGCGGCGGGTGGCCCGTCGACGCGGTCGCGGCGGCGGCGGCGCGGACGGACCTGTCTGAGGTGCGTCCTATCTCACACTGGTCCCCATACGGCCGCGTCGCCGCGGTGAACGCCGATCCTTAAGGACTTTTCCCGGCGTCTATCTCCGCCCATCCCTCGCGTTCAGTTCAATCCCGACACACCTCGACGCCTTTCAACTCCGCTTCTGACGCCTTTCAACTCCACCCCGACTTCGATTCGTGTGGAACGACCCGGAGGACGACGCGCGCGACCTGCTGGCGTTTCTGCTGTCCTGCCGGCCCGAGGGGGCGTGGCGCGAGTGTTCGCCGCGCGTCCGCGGGCGGTGGGAGCGCGCGGCGAGGGGGCGCGCGAGCGTTCGCGAGCTGTTCTTGGATCACGGTCTCGTGGAGTAGCGACGACGCCTCGGGGGGCGGGCCTCGGGGGGCGCTCGGGGGTAGTCTTAGGTAGCTACTAGAGCTAGGGCTGGTAAAACCTGGTAACCTTACTGTACTTCGCCGGGCGCTGCTCGGACACGACAGAGCATAGCAGCGGAGTGTGGATTTTCGCGCCAGCTGGCTGGGACTGAGTTCGCGCTGTTGCTGCTGCGACTACGACTTTCGGTGTCGTGGCGAGAAGGGGCGCGCGCGCGCGCACTCCTCGACGCGCGCGCCATCCCACCCCGAGCGTCATGGGCAGCAAATCTACGCGCCGGAAGCATTCTCCTCCTGATCCGAGCGCCTCCGACACCACCCTCGACGACGTCGTCGCCGAGCCCGGCCTCGCGTGCCTCGTCTTCTCGTTCCTGCCGAACGCGCGCGACCGCTGCGCGCTCGCGCGCGTCGGCCGCGTCTTCCGCGACGCGGACGCGCAGGTCGCGTCGTTGCCCGCGGCGTTCGACTTCGCCGGCTACGATCCGACGCAGCGAGGATACTATAGTAGCGTTGTGATCAAGTATCTGATGCGCCACGACGGCGTGCTGAGCTTGCCGAAGGCGCGCGTCGAGGAGCTTCTCGCGTCGGTGACACCGCGGTTGCCGGGAAAAATTTACGACCCAAGAGCTATCGTTCCACGTGGTGTCCAACCCACGAGCGAGAAGGCCAAAGATTTCTGTGGCTGGGCCGCTCACGCTGGCGAACTCGAGCTGCTCAAGTGGCTGCGAGAGCACGAGTATCCTTGGGGTGTTACTTGCATGAATGCCGCCAAGACAGGTCGCCTGGACGTTCTCCAGTGGGCGCGAGAGAACGGCGCTCCGTGGAACGAAACGTACACGCACGACATAGTTTGTGCCGGCGCGGCATTCGCTGGTCATCTTCACGTTCTGAAATGGGCGCGAGCGAACGGCGCGCCTTGGGACGAGAACACTGCTCTCTCGTGTGTTCTTGGAGATCAGATGGAGACCCTAGTATGGGCTATCGAAAACGGAGCTCCGGTGAACATTCAAGTCTATGTTGTGGCGGCAAGACGAGAACCCGCGAGAACCCGCATGGTGGAAATACTCGGGGAAAGCATGTGGCCCGACGAGTAACGACACGGAGTGTGGAACACGACCACGAACGATCGCGACGCGAAGCGTATAGCAAAGAATAAAGAATGTACTACCATGAACCGCGACTACACCTTGTACACGTGCTAATCAAAGTCCGCGGCGCCGTGCCGCTCCTCCAACACAAGGTTACAGTATGCTGGTATCGACCAGATCGTGTGTCATCCTCGCGTGAACGTTCGCCGCGTTCATCCGTTGAGGAAACGCGGAAAGCGCACAGATCGCGGCACGTCCGCGGCGCGATGAGCGCGGCGACGCGCGCGGCGGCATCGCCCGCGCGGGCGTTGAGATCAGAGAGGATCGCTCGGAGCCGCCGCCGGACGACGACGCGACGCGCGCGCGCGGTCGCGCACCCCGGCGCGCCGAGCGACGCGGACCCGTCCTCGTCATCGTCCGCCTCCGCCTCCGCGCCGTCGTCGTCGTCGCCGTCGCTGGACGCGATCTTATCGAACGTCCGCCGCGCGATGGGCGTCTCCCCGACGCGTCGTCGCGCGGGCATGGTCTGGGGCGAGGGCGTCAACCTCGGGATGCCGGTGCGATGGTGCATGCGACACGACGGCGCGTCGTTCGCGGAAGAGGCGGTGGGCCCGCAGCTGTCCTACGCGTCCGGACACGCGGAGGGCGAGCGCGAGGTGTGGGAGACGGACTTCTCGGGGTACACGCAGACGCTGCAGCTGGACGATCACGAGGCGGCGCTTCTCGCGGGGTGGACGCGCACGGGGTGGTGGGTCACCGCGGACGCGTCGAGAGCGCTCGAGCTCGAGCTCGTCGAGGAGGAGGAGGAGGAGGAGGAGGAGGAGGAGGACGTCTCCGACGAAGATTCCGCCGCTGGCGTCGTCACGGTGTCGCTGAGACTGCGCGACGGCGGCGTCATCGCCGCGCGCGTCGCGATCGACACGACGACGTGGCTCCCTGTGGGGATGAAGCTCAACGTGTGCGGCGACGAGGAGGCGTGGACGTTTGAGGGGTGGCACGACGCGCTCGACGGTCCGAGTTCGAGTTCGAGCGGTTCTTCGGAGCGGCGAGGCGGGATGTTGTACCCGAGGACGACGACGCTGCGAGGCGCCGCGGGGGGCACGCAGACGTTCACGCAGACGGGCGCGCGCGCGAACGCGGGGGTGAAGCCGAGCTGGTTCCAGGTGAGACGGAGGAGAAGACCGTTTCCCGTGCGATCCCGTTCGCGCGTCGTTCCCGGAGGACCGACTGACTTTTCACTTCACCCCGTCCGGAGTTTCCGAAGCGTCGCATCGAATCGAACGTCTCACGTCCCGCGCTCGCGCCCGACCGCAGAAACCGATCGGCGAGAACCGCGGCTCGGTCCGGTTCAACGCGAACTTACCCCCCGCCGTGCCGATCGAGTCCGCGCGATCGTCGCACGTACTCGTGCGCCCGACGATCGACGGCCTCGACGTCGGCCCGTTCATCTTGGACACGGGCGCCAGCGGCCTCGTGATCTCGTCGAGGCGCGTTCTATACACTGGTCCCCATACGACCGCGTTCGCGCGGTGAACGCCGTTCCTTAAGGACTTTGCCCGGCGCATCTCTCCGCCCACCCCTCGCTTTCAATCCCCGCCCGCGTTGCCTTTCAACTCCATCTGACGCCTATGAACTCCACCCCGACATCGCTTTGTATGGAACGACCCTCACAGAGCCGCGTCGCGTTTAAAACTCCTCGCGTTCGGCGAGGTCTTCGTCAGCGGCGTCGCCGGGAAGGTGCCTTGCCGCTTCCGCAGGGCGAAGAAGCTGCGGTTGGGTCCGATCACGGTCGACCGTCCGGTGTTCATGGAGATGGACGTCGGCGGGATCGTGTCCGGGAGCGCGGAGACCGTCGCCGGCATCGTCGGCTTCGACGTCTTCAAGAGCGCGGTGTTGGAGGTGTCGCCGCGCGGCGAGGAGGTGTATCTCCACGACCCGTCGACGTTCGTCGCGCCCGCGGCGTGGCGTTGGAATCCGCTGCTCATGGTCTCGAACGTCCCGCACGTCGCGGCGACCTTTTCCGGCGCGCCCGGCGGGGCGCCGCAGATTTTCATGATCGACAGCGGCGCGGGCGGCGCCGACGTCATCTTCCACGCGCGCGCCGTGAAACGGTTGCGTCTCGACCGTTTACTTCCGCCGCCCGGGCAGGAGAGACGCGGGACGTCGGTGCGAGGCGTCGGCGGGAGCGACGGCGAGAGCTCCGGGAGCACGCGCGCGTGGCGCGCGAAGCTGCCGTGGTTGACGCTCTGTCGCGAGCTTCCGGGCGGCGGAGGAGAGGGCGACGACGACGACGGCGACGACGACGACGGCTCCGCGTCGGCGCTGCGAAGAAACGGCCTCGGCGTCTCCGCCGCCGCCGCCGCCGCGGTCGCCGCGTTCGAACACGGGGAGGAAGACGGAACGTCAACCGACGCGTTCCAGGAGACGCGTGGCGACGACGACGACGACGCGCCCCCGCGCGTCCTCCCCGGGGACGGCGGCGCGTTCGCCAACCTCGACGTCTTGCTCGCCTCCGACGCCGGCTTTGATTTGTCCGAACACTCCTGCGGGCTCCTCTGCGCCAACGCGCTGAACGCTCGACGGGTCGTGTACGACCTCCCGAACCGCCGGTTCGCGCTGCTTCACGACGGCGTGGACGAGACGCGGGGCCTGGATGCTCCCGGGATGCGTGGGTTATCCACCGGGGTGATCGCGCTCATGGGGGGCATCCTAGGCGGCGACGGCGGGTTCGACGTGTTTTGATCATTTGGAATTGCTTGATTATCGTGAGTTGCTATTATTCGGTCGAACGGTCCTCGCCTTCCTCTACGCGCGTGTCCTCACGCGTCGACGCGCGCGTCGTTTTCTCGCGCGCTTCCCACCCTCGATCTCTCCTTCTTCGCCGCGGACGCTTCCATTCTGAGCGCCTCGCGCATCTCGTCGTCGTCCTCGCCGTCCTCGGTCCCCTCCGTCTCCGTCTCCGGCTCGGGCTCCGAAGAGAACAACGCGCCGCGCCGCCGCGGCTTCTTCGCGTCGGCGAGGTCGAACGTCAGCGCGCGCGACGACCTCGCGGGCGTCCTCGCGACGACGCCGCCCTCCGGGAGCGGCGGGAGCTTGTGGAACCTGCGCTCGCGCGCTTTCCCGCCGTTTTCCCCGTTTTCCCCGTCCCCGCCGTCTTCCCCGCGGGCCCCGTCCCCGCCGTCCCCGCCGTGGTACCACCCGTCGAACGCCACCTTACAGATCGGGCAGTTCCTCGCGCGTCGCGTCGCCCACCCCTCGACGCAGTCCACGCACAGCGCGTGGTTGCACCCGCTCAGCAGCGCCATGTCGTCGCGGCTCTGCTCGCCGTCGCACAGCTTGCATCGCGCGCGCGCGTTCGACGCGAGCTTCCCGCCCATCGTCCGCGCGGCGCTGAACGGCAGCGGCAGCGGGTCGAGGATCGCGCGCGCCGCGTCGTCCGCGCCGCCGCCGCCGCCGTCGTCGTCGACGACGCGGTCGCGGTCGCGTCCCCACCACGCGTGCCTCACCCCGGGGGTCTCGAGCGGCAGCGACGACGACGACGGCCGCGCGCGCTTGCGGCTCGCCATCGTGGACGTCGTCGCGTCGCCCCCCGAGCAGCGCGCGCCCGTCTCCGTCTCCGTCGCCGTCGCCGTCGCCGTCGCCGTCTCCGTCAGATCCGTCTCGACGTCGACGTCGCGCGCGGACGCCTCCTCCGCGGGGACGTCCTCGGAGAAGACCGCCCCGGGGGAGACCTTGCGCGCGCTGTCGGGCGCGGGGTCAGGAGC
>NW_003315887.1:1065684-1080979 GCF_000151265.4 Micromonas pusilla CCMP1545
CCCACGCGCGGAAGGAATGATTTATCATACTCGCCGTCGCGGACTCCCACGACGCGCGCGCACGCGTCGTCCATCGCCCCCGTCGTCATGACGCGCGCGACGCGCGTCGCGCTCCCGACGACGCGCCCGCGATGCGCCGTCGCGGCGCGCGGCGGCGCGCGCCGCGTCGTCGCCGTCCCCCGTCGCGACGTCGGCGCTCGACGCGCGGGGGCGAACGCGATCGTCATCGTCCGCCGCGCGTCGACGATTCGCGCGCGCGCCGCCGCGCCGCCGGGCGACGCGCCGAAGCTCGAGGCGACCGCGGGTGCGCGGCGAACGGCGACTCCCTCGCGCGCTCGACGACGCGTCGCGCGACGCCGCGTGGCGTCGTCGAGCGCGCGACGCGCGTCCTCCCCCGATCGTCCCGTCCTCCGCCTCGCGCAGATGCATCCGTTCGTCTCGGCGTCTCGGAGACGTCGGCACGCGACGACGACGGAGGGACGGACGGACGCGGGGTGACGATATCCTCACCGCTTGGGCTACGCCCTCGGGCGATGGGCTGACGCGACATTCCACAAGAGATTTCTGACCGCGCCGTCCTTCTTCCGCGTCGCGCCGCGGCGTCGCGCGGCGGCGTCGCCGTCGCCGTCGACGCGTCGAGTCGACGATTCGATCGAG
The DNA here is from genome assembly GCF_000151265.4 of Micromonas pusilla CCMP1545. NCBI lineage: Eukaryota > Viridiplantae > Chlorophyta > Mamiellophyceae > Mamiellales > Mamiellaceae > Micromonas > Micromonas pusilla. Next base: position 1,066,342 of record NW_003315887.1, read on the forward strand.
TCGTCGTTCGTTCGGTTTGGTTTTCTTCCAGTCGCTCGTCGCGATCACTCCTCCGTCCACGCCGACTAATTGCCCATACGCGTCGTCGTCCGTCCGTCCGCCCCGCCAGCTCACTCCGAGGAAGACAAAGCCTACATGCGCCGCGCGCTCGAGCTCGCGGCGACGGCGACCGGGCAGACGCATCCGAACCCGCTCGTGGGCTGCGTCGTCGTGAATGACGACGGCGACGTCGTCGGCGAGGGCTACCACCCGAAGGCGGGCGAGCCGCACGCGGAGGTGCGCCGACGTGGACAGATATCGACCACGATTCATGCCACGTCACCGAATATCTAACGCAAATATCCGCCACGTCACCCTATCCGACCAATCAGGTGTTCGCGTTGCGCGCGGCTGGCGACGCCGCGCGCGGCGCCACCGCGTACGTCTCCCTCGAGCCGTGCGACCACTTCGGTCGGACGCCGCCGTGCTCGAGAGCGCTCGTGGACGCGGGCGTGCGCCGCGTCGTCGTCGGGTTCGTGGACCCGGACCCGCGCGTGAGCGGCGGGGGGATACGGACGCTGTTGGACGCGGGGATAGAGGTGACGGTGGGGTGCGAGGAGGCGGCGTGCCGGGAGATCAACGCCGACTTCATCGCGAGGAACACGAAGAAGCGGCGATAGACTAGTGAGCATGATAACCGCTCGTCGGGAGCCGTTACGTGTTATGTATTATGGCATGAGAAGAGTGCGTATTATATTCTACTGTAACGAGAGGGCGTGGTTTATGAGACCCGCCGCCTCGCCGCTTCTTATTAACGACGCGGCGTCATCACCGCCGCCCGCACTGGAGCAGCGACCCCGCGCCGAGGAAGAGCCCGAAGAGGGCCGCGCTCCCGAGGGTCGTCCGCCCCACGTGGCGGATCTTGTACGCGAACCCGGGGATCTGATCGATCGAGGCGCGCGGGAAGAGACGGATGAGACGCGTCGGCGGTCGGCGACGGAGGAGGAGGAGGAGGAGGAGGAGGAGGAGGAGAGAGGAGACGACGCGTCGAGCGCGAGAGACGACGATCGGATCTGGCGTGAACGATGGGGCGATCGCCGCGACGCGGGGGTCGGGGGGACGCACGTAATTCACAGCCTCCCACGAGCCGTACGCCGAGCCGACGGCGGCGCCGACGGCGGCGCCGAGCCCCGCGCCGGAGATCACCCGGTTCGCGCACCTCTCGTCGAGCATCGACGTCGGTCCGCGCGGTTGGGGAATGATGAATGCGACGACGGCGACGACGCGTTTACAAATTCGCCCGCGCGACGACGAGATCTCAGAGAATCGCCCGCCGCGCCCCGCGTCGACGTCAAACGCCGCGGCACGTCGCCACGCCGCGGTCGCGACCCCCGATCGCGCCCATGAAACGCTCGCACCCCGACGGCTCGGAGAACGACTCCGCGGTCACGGCGACGCGCGCGCTCGCGCGCGACGCGCACGTCGCGCGCGTCGCGCCGTCGCCCGGTGGATCCTCGGTCGTCCGCCGCGCCGCCGCGGAGCTCGCGATCGACACCGAGGACGAGCTCAGCGACGAGGAGCTGCGCGACGAGGACGTCGCCGCGCTCGAGGAGGAGGAGGAGGAGGAGGAGGACGCGAAGGACGACGCGCGCCGCGGCGGTAACGGCGGCGCCGGCGGCGAGGCGTTCGCGGACGCCCCGGACACGGTCCCGCAGGAAGAGCTCATCCGGCGACGACTCGGTCGAATGAAGGAGCTGCACTCGCTGTACAACGCGCAGTACTGGCGCCTGCTCGAGGATCTTCGACGGCGGCACTACCGGTACACGCTTCGGAACGGGCACGGGGGGAAGAAGGAAGACGCGAGCGCGGAGGCGGCGGAGCGCGAGAGGGAGGGGCTCCCGAGCCAGTGCGATTCCGAAGGATGCGACCGAAAGCCGCTGCCGCTGTCGCGGCACTGCTTGGATCACATCCTGTTAGATCCCAAACAACAGCTGTACGTCAAGGGCGTGGACGGAGAGGAGGACTGCGGGCCGGTGCTGTGGACGGAGGACGAGAGCGGCGGAGAGGCGGGGGGGGTGGCGAAGGCGGAGGCGACGCCGGCGTGAACGCCGCGGAGGGGGGGGAGGGGGGTGGGACTCGAGCATCATAGCAAAGCTCTCAAAACGTACGAAGGTATCGTAGTAGTCTGCCGGATGACGCGGACGCGCGCGCGCTGTGTAGGTCACGTCCATTCGAGGACACGACCGCTACCTACTCGTACGCCGGGCGAATCTCTCCGCCGCTGTCGCTCTTCGCGAGACCTGAGCTCTGCCTCAGCAGCGCCCCGCCCGGGCTCCCCCCGCCGCCACCGCCGACGCCGACGCCCGCGCCCATCTCGAGGAGGCTCTCTCGAGACGAGCGCTCCCCCACCATTCCCAATCCGCCGCCGCGCTTCTCCTTCCCGCCGCCGCCGCCCGGCGGCCCCATCCCCCCCGCCCTGACGTCCTTCGTGACGTGAAGCACGAACACCCCGCTCAGAATCGTCGCGAACCCGCACAGCTGCGACGTCACCTCCACCGCCGATTGCCTCTCGTAGTCTTTGAACATCACCGAAGACGCCAACAGCGTCAACGTCGTGAAACCGACGTAATACACCGGCGTGACGACCGCGGCGTTGAAGACGTCCAGGGCTTTGTTCAGGTAGTTCATCTGCGTCACGACGCACGCGGCCACGACGGCGACGCACGCCCACGTTTCCGCGTACGCGAACTGATTGCTCCCCGCCCACGTCAGTCGCAACGCGATGCCGAGCGCCTTCACGCCCATCACCGAGAGCGACCCCGCGAGCGAGCAGATCCCGATGGGGACGACGAGGACCTGCGAAGGACGCGATCGATTCGATTCGATGATCGGCGGGGGTGGCGGGCGACGTGGTCAGACTCGAATCGGATTTGATGACGTGGCATATCGTGCGGCCGCGAGCGAAGCGCGCGAAGAGACGCGGCGTCGACGTCGCGCGCGCGCGTGCCTTCTCCCCGACGCGAGGGTACACGCTCGTGATGAGGTACGACGTCAGGCACGTCGCGAACGCGGCGTACGTCGCGAACGTCGGCGCCGACGCCATCTCCCACAGCTGACGCACGTCGCGTATCGGCCGATCCTCCGGCGCGTGCATGACCACGGACAGCGACCCCACGACGCACAGGAAGCACCCGAGCCATCCGAATCCGTTGAGGCGCTCGCGGAGGATGTGGTGCGAGAGCACCGCGGCGACGATGATGGAGAGCGCGCCGAGAGGCGTGACGATGACCGCGGGCGCGTACGCGTACGCCGCGAAGTTGGCGACCTCGCCGACTATCATGGTGATCATCCCACCCCACCACAGCGGCTCGCGGAGGTAGCCGAACCCGCCGCTGCCCGCGCGGAGTCCCCCGCGCGCGCTCGCGAGCTTCAGGCCCTTCTTCTTGACGATGAAGCTGCTGCCGATGGCGAGCGAGGAGGACATCGCGAGCGCGATGCCGAAGGTGAGGTCGGACGACGGCGACGTCGACGCGGGGCGCGTCGCCATCGCGGCCGGCCGGGGGGACGACGCGGCGCCCGGGGCGCGCGCGTGGAGGAAATGATGATGCGATCGACGATGTCGAACGCGTTCTGGTCGCGTCGCGCTCACGTTTATCCGGCCACGTCACTCGTCGCCGCGCGCGCGAGCGATGACGACGTCCACGGCGTCCTCGCGATGCGTCGCGCCGCGCGCGCGCGCGCCCGCGCCGCGCGCGTCGCGCGCCGCCGCGCGGCTCGCTCGACGCGGCCCTCCTCCTCCTCGCGTCGTCGCCGTCTTCGCCGTCGCGACGACGACGACCGGATCCCAGGCGCCCTCGGACGACGACAGTCCGTCGAGATCCTCGTCGACGCGGAGGACGAGATCCTCGTCCGCCGCCTCGCGCGCGCCGCGCGTCGTCGTCCTCGGCGGCGGCTTCGGCGGACTCTACACCGCGCTCAAGCTCGACGCGCTCTCCTGGGACGCCACGGTCGGGGGCCCGCCCAGACCGCGCGTGACGCTCGTCGACCGCGCGGACGACTTCGTCTTCAAGCCCATGCTCTACGAGCTCGTCAACGAGACGATGCGGCCGTGGGAGGTGGCGCCGTCGTTCGCGGAGCTCCTCGCGCCGACCGCCGTGCGCCTCGTGAAGGGCGTCGCGGTCGACGTGCGCGAAGACGACGACGCGGAGGGCGAGGGCGAGGGCGGCGCCGGCGTCGTGACGCTGATGGACGGGACGACGGTGCCGTACGATTACCTCGTCTGCGCGGTGGGCGCGAACGCGTCCGACGCGGGGGTCGCAGGCGCGAAGGACTTCGCGATCCCGCTGAACGACGCGAAGGACGCGTCGAGGCTCGCGGGGGCGCTGCGGGATATCGAGCGCGCGGCGGATAAGACGGAGGATGAGGCTCGCCGCCGCGTCGCCGTCGTCGGCGGCGGCCTCGCCGGCGTCGAGCTCGCGGGCGTCGTCGCCGAGCGAACGCGAGGCGTCGCCACCGTCGAGCTCTTCACGCCGAGCGGCGGGATCATGCGAGGCGCGCCGAGCGGCCAGCGGGCCGCCGCGACGCGCGTGCTCAGGGACGCGGGGGTGGTGATGCGGGAGGGCGCGCGCGTCGTGGCGGTGGAGGCGTGCGCGGACGTCGAGAGAGTGCGCGCGTGCGGGGAGGCGGCGACGGTCACCGTGGAGACGAGCGACGGCGCGACGACGACGGTCACCGTGGAGACGAGCGACGGCGCGACGACGACGGAGGACTTCGACGTCGTCGCGTGGACGGTGGGGCAGCGTGCGGTAACGCCCGAGTCGTGGCCGTTTCCGAGGGATTCGAAAGGGCGGATCGTCACGGAGGACACGCTGCGCGTCGTCGGGCGTTCGAACGTGTTCGCGCTCGGAGACGCCGCGGTGGTCGCGTCGTCGTCGTCTTCGAATCCGAACGATTCGAATCCGAACGACGCCGACTTCGCGTCGCCGCCGCCGTCGGAGGCGCTCCCGAGCACCGCGCAGGTCGCGTTCCAGCAGGCGGACTACGCCGCGTGGAACGTCTGGTCCGCGATGTCGTCGCGGCCGCTGCTGCCGTTCAAGTACCAGCACCTGGGGGACATGATGACGCTGGGCAAGACGGACGCCGCCGTCGCGTTGCCGTTAAACCTCGCCGTGGTGGACGGCCCCGCGGCGGCGGCGCTGCGGCGCGCGGCGTACCTGTACCGCATGCCGACGAACGAGCACCGAGCGAAGCTCGCGGCGGAGTGGATCGAGCAGGGCGCGAGGGCGGCGTTGGAGGAGGGGCCGGAGGTTCTGAGGAAGCTCGGCGTGCCGCTGCCGCCGGGGTTGTTCCCGCCGCCGCCGTCGAGAGAGTAACCTTACGTAGTTCATTTTTTGTCGATCGATTCGACCGCGACTCGCCGCATCCTTTCGCGACTCTACCCGACTCGCTTCTCTAAATTCTACTACGTGACAGACTATGAATCACAACTAGAGGCGGCTTCGCAGCCGAAGCGCCCACGCCACGGACGCGTTCTTCCTCGCGTAGTCCCCGCACGTCCCTATCCCCGCGACTAAGTCGTCGTACGCCCTCAGCCGCGCCGCGCGATCGCCTCCGCCGGCGCTGAGGGTCGTTCCGTACGAAGCGACGTCGGGGTGGCGTTCAAAGGCGTCAGAAGCGGAGTTGAAAGGCGTCGAGGTGTGTTGGGATTGAAAGCGAGGGGCGGGCGGAGAGAATCGCCGGGAAAAGTCCTTAAGGATCGACGTGCACCACGCCGACGCGGTCGTACGGGGACCAGTGCGAGATGGAACGCGCCTCAGCAGCGCGCGCTCCGCCTCCGCGCGCAACGGCTCGACGTGCTCGTGGTCCACGATGGACAGAAGGTTAAACACGAGCCGTCGCAGCGTCGCCGCCGCGTCTGACGTGGCGTCCGACGTGGCAGCGTCGAGCTCCGCCGCGCGCGCCGCGCATCGACGCGCGGCGAACGTCGGGAGGGACGACCCGGGGAGACACCCGCGCGTCGCCGCGCCGACGGCGGCGATGAAGTGCGTCGTCGGCGTCGCCGCGGGGGCGCGCGGTGACGTGGCGTCCGACATGGCAGTCGACGTGGCGCCCTCGTACGGCATCGCCTCCAACGCCGTCGTCAGGTACGTCGGGAAGTGCGCCTCCGCGGCGCGCGGCGAGCGCTTGAACGCGGACGCGAACGCGACGTGGGAAGATCGCGTCACCGTCGCGCGCGGATGCCTCAGGCACCGCGTCATGCACGCCGCGACCGCGATCGGTAACTCGCCCCCGGTAACGCCCTCGCGTTGACCGTTTCCGTTATTTCCGTTATTTCCATTATTTATCGCGCCGCCGCCGCCGCCGACGCCCCCGGGGAGTCGCGCGTACGGCACGAGTCGAAGGAGCAAGTGCGTGCGCGTGGACAGCACCGGGTCGTCGCGCCACGCGACGCCGCCGCCGCCCGCGCCGCGCCGCGCGTCGAGCTCGGCGCGCGCGTCCGGCCACATCCGCGTGGACATGAACCGCCGCGACGCTTCACATCCCACGCCCAGCGCATCGTCCCCCCCGAGCGACGACGCGACGACGCGCAGGACGTCCGCGTACGCGGGGTTCGGCGACCGCGCGAACTCGAGGTGCGCGAGCGCGTCGACGACGTTCGCGAGCGTCTCGGCGAGCGCGGCGCCGTCCGCCGCCGCGTCGGTTGACGTTCCATCTTCCGCGCTCGTCGCGATCGCGCGCTCGACATCCTTCGAGACCTCGTGCGCGCACGCGAGCGTCGCCGCGAACGGCCGAGACAGCGCGGGCGCGACGGCCGACCCGTCGAGGCCGTCGCGCCATCGCGCGGGGACCGCCTCGCGAAACGCGCGGTACGCCGCGTGATGCCGCCGCGCGAAGACCGCGCAGCGTTCCGTCATCGCGCGCGCGCACGACGCGCGACGCGTTTCGTCGCCCGGGATCTCGCGGACGCGCGACGCCGCGATCGCGACGAGCGCGGGCGCGCGGCGGACGACGCGCGACGCGCACGCGGTCGCGACGCGGTGGGAGACGGTCGAGGGATCTTCGCGCGTCGCGTCGCATCGATGCAGCGCGTCCGCGGCGCGCGACAGCTCGAGGTGCGTCCCGGCGACGACCGCGAAGAGGACGTCGGGCGCGGGCGATGTCGCGCGCTCGGCGAGCGCGCGCGCGAGCGACAGCGTCGCGTCGGCCGTGGCGTCGAGCGCGCCGTCCGACGACGACGACGACGACGACGACGACGACGCGCGCGTCGTCGTCTCGCGCAGCCGCGCGGAGGCGTCGTCGCACGCGCGGCGCGCGTCGTCGCACGTCGCGCGCGCCGCCGCCGCGGTCGGGGCGAGGGCATCGCGCGCGGCGGCGAAGACGCGCGCGGCGTCCTCGAGGACGTCCATCCTCGTCCCGCGGGGGAGGCGCGCGCGCGCGAGTGCGCGAGGGCGTGGGGCGCCCTCGACAATTAACGTCACGTCTTCAAAACTTACAACAGAACGAACGCCATCGCCACAAACAGAAAGCAAAAGTCATCATCCGTCGCTCGCGTCGACTCACGCCACGAGCTTCATCCTCGCGCGCACGATGTCCTTCACTCGGAAGAACACGAGCGAATCGACCCTCTCGATCGGCGTGAACAGCGCGCTCGCGGCGCGCCAGTACTGCCGCTCGCTCGGCCACGACGGCGGCGGTTCCGCGGCGGTCGCGGCGGCGGCCGCGCCGGCGGCGATCGAAGCAGCCGCCGCGTCTTCCAATTCCAACAGCCTCCGCCACGACGCGTCGTCCCAGTCGTGCCACGCGACGATCGAGTCGTCGCGCAGGAACGGTATGACGGCGTACGCGCACGCGTTACGGTACCGGCCGTCGATGAGCACGACGTCGAAGGCGTCCACGCCGAACGTCCCGGGCGCTTGCACGTACGGACGCATGTCGTCCTCGAACGCGTCGTCGTCGGCGGCGGCGGGGTAGCCCCACTTGGCGAGCTTCGACGTCGGGGTGGAGTCGGAACGAACGAAAGCAGCGAGGGGTGGGCGGAGAGACGCGTCAGCCAAAGCCCTCAAGGAACGGAACGCCACAACGCGAACGCGGTCGTATGGGGACTAGTGTGTAGAACGATCGTACGGGGACCGGCGCGAACCTTCGTCCGCGGCGCGTGGCACAGCAGACGCCACCGCCGCGACCGTCGCATGCATCGCAACTCCGGCCATCCGCGGACGATTTCGCACCACTCCTCCGCGTGCTCGACGCTGTGCGCGCGCGAGGACTGGACGCCGAAGACGCTCGTGGATCCGCCGACGCCCCACTCGAGGTACACGGGCCCGTCGCCGTCGTTCCAGCGGTTTATTCGCTCTCGCGTCGCGTTGCGATGACTTTCGGACGTGACTACTGTCGTGGGCGTCGTCGCCGCCGCTTCCGCGCCGACGACGTGCTCGCCTCGGACGTATCGCGTCATCGCGCGCACCTCCGCCGCGGTCATGCTCGGCGAGTGCGTGTCCGGGAACCGCGCGTCGTCGTCGCACCGCGGGCCGAGCCGCGGCGGCGACGCGCGCGACGTCCGAGACGTCGCGTCGAAGAAAAAGTCGCGAGAGCTCGCGCTGAGACGTCGCAGACCGCGCGGCCACTCGTCGTTCAGGAGGATAGAGAGCGCGCCACGCGCGACGTGCACGGCGGCGAACGCGACCGCGACGGCGACGAGCACGACGCTGAGTCTCGGCGGCTTCGTCTTGAACGGCAGGAGCGCGACGCCGCGCGTCGGGGAGGAGAACATCGTCGCGGGCGCGTCGGGGCGACGGCGGAAGTGATGACATCGCGAATACGAACCGTCTCGGAAGAAGAGATTTTTCTTCGCTTCCGTTGCGCGGAGCAGTGCTGAAACGACGACGCGCGATGCGTCACAACGGGTTCGCGCGGGGCCATGCCCCTCGCGCGCGCGCGCGCGTCCGCGTCGTCCGCGGACGCCTCGAAGAAGCGCTACGGCTACGACGTCAAGGCGCTCGCGTCGCTCGTCGCCGCCGCCGCCCCGGGCGTCACGCGCGTCGCCCCGGACGTGAGCACGGTGGATCACGCCGCGCGGCTGCGGAAGCGCTACTCGGACGCGGAGGTGGGCATCCCGAAGACGTGCACGCGCATCGCGTGGGACGACGGCGCGTCGTCGTCGTCCTCCTCCTCCTCGTCGTCATCCGACGACGGCGACGGCGAGCCGTCCACGCCGACGACGCGGAAGACGCGCGCGGCGGCGCGCGGGGGGTTCGCGCGCGTCAGTCTCAGCGCGAAGCGCGGCGCGCTGACCAGCCTCGGCGCGCTCGCGCGCGCCGCGCATCTGAACGGTTGGAAGCTCGTGACGCACGGCGACGACTCCGCGTGCCAGCTGTACTGGTGCTGCCGCGCGCGCGACCTCGCGGAGCTCACGGAGTACATGACGAGCGCGCACGAGCAGCGCGTCGCGAAGCGCGCGGCGATCTGGAAGAGGGCGCTGACGCGCGCGGCGGGGATGGGAAACGGACGATCGAACGCGACAGGCGCGTTCTATACACTGGTTCCCGTACGACCCCGTTCGCGTGGTGAACGCCGATCCTTAAGGACTTTTGCCGTCGTGTCTCTCCGCCCATCCCTCGCTTTCAATCCCCGACCACGACGCCTTTCAACTCCATCTGACGCCTTTGAACTCCACCCCGACATCGCTTTGTATGGAACGACCCTCAGCGCTGCGCGCGCTTCGTGGAGAAGCCGCGGACATGCGATACATCCGCGACGAGATCGCGAGAGCGCGCGCGTCGATCGAGGGCGGCGCGCACGACGGCGACGACGTGACGATCGCGTCGTTGCCGCCGCCGCCGTCGCCGAGCGACGTCCCGCTGGAGGATCCGACGCGCCCGTGCCCTCGGCGGTTGCGACTGCGCGTCGCGAAATTTCCGGGGATGAATCAGATTTGCGACAAGGTGCGATTCGCGCGGCTGATGAACCAGGCCGCGAAGCTCTTCCCGGACGCGTTCGAGTTTTGGCCCACCACGGTGATCCTCCCGGACGACGTCGCGCACGTCGGGGAGGCGATGGGCGGCGAGCCCGCGGGGCGACGAAGGGAGATTTTGTTGCAAGCCGCCGCCGCCGCGCGAGCGCGAGCCGCCGGCGGCGACGGCGACGACGGCGAAGTCGGCGGCGTTCGCGGGATAACCGCGGGGCTCGCGCCGCTCCACGTCGGGGGAGGCGGCGGGAACGGGAGCGAAACGCGCGCGACGCCCGCGGCGTCGATACCTTCCGCGAGCGGCGTCGTTTCGTCATCCGCCGCCGTCGCCGCCGCCGCGCGACCGCCGGGACCGCCGCCGACTCAGGTGCGTTCTGTACACTGGTCCCCATACGACCGCGTTGGCGTGGTGAACGCCGATCCTTAAGGACTTTGCCCGGCGTGTCTCTGCGCCCACCCCTCGCTTTCAATCACCGCCCGCGACGCCTTTCAACTCCGCCTCTGACGCCTTTGAACTCCACCCCGACATTCGCTTGTATAGAACGGCCCTCGGTGGCACATCGTCAAGCCCGACAACGGCAGCCAAGGCAAGGGCATCTTCCTCGTGAAGAACCTGTACGAGCTCGCGTTTAAGCTCAAGAGCAAGTGCCCGGAGGTGTGGTTCGGGTACAACTTCAACGACGGCACGACGGAAGGTCGCCGCGGCGCCGGAAAGAAAAAAAACGCCTCGCCGATGAAAGTAAAACGCATCCACGCGGAAGTCGAACCGCCGCCGCCGCCGACGGACGGCCCTCTCGCGCCCACCGGAAAACTCAACAACCGCGCCGGCACGTTCACGATGTCCGGACTTGCGAACGTCCCGGACGCGTCCAAGCGCGACGCGGACGCCGCCGCGGGCGGATTCGTCGTGCAGAGATACGTGACCAACCCGCTGCTCATCGGGGGCGTGAAGGCGCGTTCTATACACTGGTCCCCATACGACTGCGTTCGCGTGGTGAACGCCGATCCTTAAGGACTTTCGCCGTCGTCTCTCTACGCCCACCCCTCGATTTCAATACCCGCCCTCGGCGCCTTTCAACTCCAACTGACGCCTTTGAACTCCACCCCAACGTTCGCTTGTATGGAACGACCCTCAGTTTGACCTGCGTCTGTACGTGCTCCTCCTCGGCGCGGACGACTTCCCCGCGTTTCTGTCCAAAGAGGGCCTCGCGCGGTTCTGCACGGTCAAGTACGCGCCGCCATCGTCGAAAACGCTCGCGGAGGTGCGAGGCTATCTCACGAACTACGCGCTGAATAAGGGCGCCGACGAGTTCGTGCGAAGCGACGACGTGCACGCGTCCGAGGGGTCGAAGCGAAGCCTCGCGAGTCTGATGACGGAGCTCGCGCGAAAAGGGCACGACGTCGACGCGCTGTGGACGCGGCTCGAACGCCTCGTCGATCGCACGATCGGCGCGATGCGTCACGCGGTTCGAGACGCCGCGGTGGCGAACCGCGCGCATCCGGAGATGTGCTTTCAAGGTGCGTTCTGTACACTGGTCCCCATACGACCGCGTTCGCGTGGTGAACGCCGTTTCTTAAGGACTTTTCCCGGCGTTTCTCTCCGCCCACCCGTCGCTTTCAATCCCCGCCCTCGACGCCTTTCAACTCCAACTGACGCCTTTCAACTCCACCCCGATGTTCGCTCGTATGAAATGGCCCTTTCAAGTCCTCGGGTTCGACGTCATGCTGGATGAAAATCTGAAGCCGTATCTGCTGGAGGTGAACTCGTCGCCGTCGCTCGCGATCGACTCGGTGGAGGCGTTTCAGTCGCATAAGACGTTCACGACGGCCGCCGGGGCCGAAGGTAGTAACGACCGCAGGACGGACGTTCTCGAGCGATGCGCGTCGCTCGACGCGCCGTACGCGCGTTGCCTTTGCGCAAACCACAAGGGCGAGCACGCGCACGGTGCGTTCTATCTCACACTGGTTCCCATACGACCGCGTCGGCGTGGTGAACGCCGATCCTTAAGGACTTTGCCCGGCGTGTCTCTCCGCCCACCCCTCGCTTTCAATCCCCGCCCTCGATGCCTTTCAACTCCGCTTCTGACGCCTTTGAACTCCACCCCGACAATCCCAGTGTTATCCCCCGTGGACGCGCACGTCAAGAGCGCGGTGCTCGCGGGCGCGTTGGATATCGTCCGGCGCGCGCAGCGCGGGCAGCCGGTGGCGGCGAATGCGCGCGGCGAATCAGAAGGCGCGCCCTTCCGCTCGTCCTCGCCCGTCGCGAAGCACGGCGGCTATCGCGCCGCGCGCGCGGGGAGAGGCGGCGGCGCGGGGTGGTGGATCGACCGAGACGAGGAGGAGAAGCCGCCGAGGTTGAGAGAAGAACGACGGCGGAGGCGCGTCGCGGGGTGGACGAGCGACGAGGAGGAGGAGGAGGAGGATTCGTCCGCGGAGGGCGGCGGCGGCGAGGCGGGGAAGGAGGAGGCCGACGCCGCGGCGAAGGAACACGCCGAAGGCGAGGGAGAGGGAGAGGACGACGACGACGACGACGACGACGACGACGACGACGACGACGAAGAAGAAGAAGAAGAAGAAGAAGAGAGCGAGGAGGAGGAGGAGGAGGAAGACGCGATCGATTCGCCCGTGCCGGCGGTGCTGCCGCCCGCGCGCGCGGACGACCCGTCGGAGAAACTTTCGCGCCTCTACGCGCGCGTGGAGAAGCTCTTCGTTCGCGTCGTCGATCGAAGCAAGACGTTCACGGAGCGCGAGGCGTCGTTCGCGCGCGTGCGACGCATGGTTTCCCTCGCGAGACTCAAGCTCACGAACGCGGACATGGACTTGATCCTTCTCCCGTGGAAGCAACGGCGCGGGCGCGCCGGGAGCGGGTTTAACCACTTTTTGGATCTCGTGATGACGCTCGCGGGCAAGGCGTTTCCGAACGCGGTCGACGGCGCGGACGCCGTGGGGTCGGTCCTCGAAGAGCTCGCCCGAGTCAGCCTGTGACGGAACGGAAGCGCGCGACTGTCGTCGCGTGTTGTAGCTAATGACGTGCTTTACTTTAAAGTACTGTACTCTAGTAGTGTTTTACGATAGACTAATAATGAAGTAGCACCCATCTCTCTCTCGTCGCGTCGCGTCGCGTCGCGTCTCGTCTCGTCGCGTCTCGTCTCGTCTCATCGACGTTTTTGGGTTTTGCACGCCTTCTCTTCTTTTTCCTTCGCTCGCCTCTCCCCCACGTCCGCGAAAAACGCGGCGAGGTCGCACCCCTCCTCCGGGTGCGCCTCGAACCACTCGTGCTTCAGCAGCTCCGACGCGGAGACGCGCTCTTTCGGCGACTTCTTCAGACACGACGCGATGGCGTCGCGGAACGCGTCGGAAAAATCGTGCCCTCCCCCGCGCGGCAGCGTCGGCGGCGGCTCCTCGACGATGTGATCAAGCAGATCCCAGAACCCCATCGGCTGCCGCGGCTTATGAGCCGCGTCCGCGCCGTCCCCTTCCCCGCCGCTCGCGCCCGAAGGCGCCTCTTCGTCCGCCGGCGGCGGGTAGGGAAACCGCCCGAGCGCGCACTCCACGATGGACAACGCGAACGACCACACGTCGGAATCGAACCCGTACGTCCCTCCGCTTATTCGCTCCGGGGACATGTACGTCACGGTCCCGACCCACGAGTTACACTTCGTGACCGAGTTGGCGAGCTGCCCGGAGACGCCGAAATCGCTGATCTTCACCTCCCCGGCGTCGTTCACGAGCACGTTAGACGGCTTCACGTCGCGGTGGATGACGCGCATGTCGCCGTGAAGGTAGGCCAGCCCGCGAAGCACGCACCGCGATACGGACGCGAGCTCCCTCTCCGGGATCTTCCCCAAGACCTTCGCGACGTCGCTCAGAGACCCCACGTTCATGTAATCCAACAATATCGAAACGCTGCCGTCGGAGAAGAACGCCCCGTGGTACGGCACGACGTGCGGATGCGCCGACTGATGCAACGTTCGAAGCTCCGCGATCAAGTTCTTGCGAACCTCCGCCTGCACGTTCATCTGCACCACCTTGACCGCGAGCTCCGCGCCCGTCCTCGCGTGCGTCGCGCGCTGCACGACGCCGCCGCTCCCTTTGCCGACGACGCCGTGCACGACGAGCTCGTCGAGGCTGACGACGACGTCGCCGGAGGGAGGCGCGCCGGGTTTAGACGGCGTCTCGCCGGAGGTCTCAGGGTCGAAGGTCCATACGATCGATAGTCGGGGTGGAGTTGAAAGGCGTCAGATGGAGTTGAAAGGCGTCGAGGTGTGTCGGGATTGAAAGCGGGGGTTGGGCGCAGAGACACGACGGCAAAAGTCCTTAAGGATCGGCGTTCACCACGCCGACGCCGGCGTATGGGGACCAGTGTATAGAACGCACCTCATGACGGCGGTCGTCGGGCGCGGCGTCGGCATCGGCGGCGTCGTCGGCGGCGTCGTCGTCGGCGGCGGCGGCGTCGGCGGCGTCGCGCGCGTTCGTCGACGGCTTCCGTGGCGTCGTCGCCCTCGTGGACGTGGGCGTCGTCGCGGCGGCATCGCGCGACGCGCCGGCGCGCTCGCCCGCCGCCGCGCCCGTGGGCGTGCCCGCGATCTGCAACCCTTGTCGCGAGATCGTCAGGTCGCCCTCGGTGAACGTCCCGGAGTTCGAGCTGCGCGGCGCGACGGTAGGGGAGGGAGAGAGGGAAGGGAAGGGAACGTC
>NW_003315887.1:1081079-1098021 GCF_000151265.4 Micromonas pusilla CCMP1545
GCGGCGCGACGGNAGGGGAGGGAGAGAGGGAAGGGAAGGGAACGTCGGTCGGACGGGGAAGATGCTCGCGAGAGTCGCGACGGGATAGATNCGTNGGACGCGAGCGACGACGACGACGACGACGACGACGACGACGACGACGACGACGACGACGACGACGACGACGACGGAGGGGGAAGAGGCGTCGCGCGCGGGACGCACAGCTCGTACGAGGTCCTCGGGACGTTCGGGACGGTGATCGTCACCGGCGGCTTGCGGTTCAGCGGCATCGCGGCATCGGTTTGTGCCGGACGAGGAAGAGACGTAGACGCTGACTCGTTGCGTTGCGTTGCTCGTCGAGTCTTGTAGCAGCAGATACGGCGAAGAGAACATTTGAGACTCGTCGCGTCGCGCCCGCTCACACGAGCATGCGCGCGGCGTGAGAAGGTCGCCGCGCCGAGACCGAGACTCGCGCGCGCGGGGGAAGTGGGGACGCCGCTCTCGTCGCGCGGCGGCGGCAAAGGCGCGGGCGCGATGAGCGTCGCGGCCGCGGCGGCCGCGAAGATCCAGCGGCGGTACCGCGAGTGGCGGACGCGACGTTTGATGAAGCGGCACCGCAGGCGCCTCGTCGCGGGCAGCGACGACGACGACGACGACGACTCGTCCTCGGAGGACGACGACGACGCCGTCGACGACGAGCGCCGCCGTCTGCATCGCGCGTCCTCCTCCTCCGCCGCCGCCGCGCCGCCCTCGGAGGCGCGCCGACGCGCGAAGCTCGTCAAGTGCGCGCTGCTCGCCATCGCGTGGTTCACCCTCAGGTGCGTTCTATACACTGGTCCCCATACGACCCCGTTCGCGTGGTGAACGTCATTCCTTAAGGACTTTGCCCGGCGCGTCTCTCCACCCATCCCTCGCGTTCAATCCCCGCCCTCGACGCCTTTGAACTCCACCTGACGCCTTTGAACTCCACCCCGCCATCGCTTCGTACGGAACGACCCTCAGCACCGGACTCGCGGTCTTCAACAAGGCGCTCTTCGGCCAGCGCAAGGGCGGCTTTCCCGCGCCGCTGCTCTTGACGGCGTGCCAGTTCGCGATGCAGTACGCGCTGGCGTCGGCGATCGTCCACCGCGCGTTCGGAGGCGCGCTGAGGCCGAAGCGCGAGGTCCCCGCGGAGGTGTACTGGCGCCGCGTCGCGCCCGTGGGAGCGGCGATGGGAATGGACATCGCGCTCAGCAACCTCTCGCTCGTCTTCGTCACCGTGAGTTTCTACACCCTCGTGAAGACGTCGAGCATCATCTTCCTGTTGCTGTTCGCGTTCGCGCTGAAGCTCGAGCCGGTGTCGTTTCGGTTGATGGGCGTCGCCGCGTTGCTGACGGGGGGTCAGGCGTTGACCGTGGACGGCGAGACGCGATTCGACGCGCGCGGGTGCGCGTTGGTCGTCGCCGCCGCCGCGTGTTCCGGGCTGCGATGGACGCTGTCGCAGATCGTGTTGCAAGGGAAAGAGCCCGGCGGCGGCGGCGGCGGCGCGGGTGATAATAAGAATACGAACGGTCGCGACGGTTCGCGTCGCGACCCGCGCCGCCTCCGCAAGAGCTACGGACTGTCGCACCCGGTCGTGATGTTGAAGACGATGACGCCGCTCATGTGCGGCGTCGTGCTCGCGTTCAGGCGCGTTCTATA
Source organism: Micromonas pusilla CCMP1545 (assembly GCF_000151265.4). NCBI lineage: Eukaryota > Viridiplantae > Chlorophyta > Mamiellophyceae > Mamiellales > Mamiellaceae > Micromonas > Micromonas pusilla. The sequence continues at coordinate 1,082,739 of NW_003315887.1, forward strand.
CACTGGTTCCCATACGACCCCGTTGGCGTGGTGAATGCCGATCCTTAAGGACTTTTGCCGGCGTTTCTCTCTTCCCACCCCTCGCTTTCGATCACCGCCCTCGGCGCCTTTCAACTTCGACTGACGCCTATGAACTCCACCCCGACGTTCGCTCGTATGGAACGACCCTCAGCCTCCTCACGGAGCGGCCGTGGGACGCGCTTCCGGGCAGCGCGTGGCTGTCCGGGCCCGGCGATTTCGTCGTGGATTTGATGATCGTGACGTGCGGCGCGTGCGCGGCGCTGGCGATGACCGTCGCGGAGTTTGAGGCGCGTCCCGTCCCGCGCCGCGCGCCGGTCCCCGTACGACCGCGTCCGCGCGGCGCGCGCCGATCCTCGAGGACTTTCTCTCCCGGCGTGCGTTTCTCTCCGCTTCGTCGCTCTCTCTCGTCCGATGAAACAAACGTCCACGTCATCAAATACCTGACCAATCACATCACTTCCCGCCACGTCGCCCACCGATCGAACGACCCTCGCTCAGCTCCTGAAGGAGACCTCCGCGGTCACGGTGATGGTGATCGGCGTGGCGAAGGACGTCGTCCAGGTGCTGACCGCGATCGCGGTGTACGGGGACGCGTTCGGCGTCGAGAACGGGATGGGGATGGCGCTCGTGCTGGGCGGGATCGTCGCGTACAACAGGCACAAGGCGCTCGCGGCGGAGGAGAGGGCGGCGGCGCTCGGGACGATGGCGGGGGCGGGGGCGGGGGCGGGGGCGGGGGAGGGCGTCGCGCGCGGACCCGGACTCGGACTCGGGGGGTCGGCGGAGAGGGAGATCGGGTTGCCGAGGGTGGTGCCGAGGCGCAGCGGCGGGCTGAGCGCGGTGCCGAACCTTCCGCGGCGGGACGCCGCGTCGTAGCGCGCGTCGAGCCGACGCGCCGCGCCGCGCCGTCGACGCTTATTAGCCTCTACTCGCGACGAAAAAATATATATTGTATCGACAAGATCTCGTCTTCGCTCTCGCCGGCGCCTACGCCCCCTCGAGCGTGGGCTCGACCTCGTCGAGGAGCGCCTTCGCGACGGCGAGCTCCTCCGAGTCCGCGCACTCCTCCCCGTGCTCTTCCTGCGCGATGCGGGCGAAGGAGGGGGGGTGGCGTCAGTCGGTCGTCGGGCGAAATTCAAACGAGCGAGAAGCAGAGCGCGGGCGAGAGAAAAGTCAACTCGTCGCGCGCACCGTCGCCGCGAGCAGTTCGTTGAACGCGTTCTCCATCCGCGTCTTGCAGTCGCCGATCATCATCGAGCTCTCGCCCAAGACCTGATCTTGCTGCCGGACGTCGTGCGGGTCGCGCCCCTCGGCCTTCATCGTCTCCAACTTCGCCGTCTCCTTCGCCACCTCATCGGAATACATCGCGAGCTCCCTCCTCACGCGCGTCAGCACCCCGGTCTTGATCTTGAGCGCGCGCGTCGCCTCTCTGTTGTCCGCCGTCATGACGACGCTCGCCGGCTTCGTACGGCGGGAGGAGTTCGCGCGTCGTCGAGCGCGCGGTGGGCGGGAGGATCGTCCGGTGCGCGGAGAGTGACGGCGACGGACGCGGCGATCGCGCGCTGGTTTCCGCTTCCGCCCGCGGTCGAGACGCTCGCCTGCGTTGCCACCGTTTCAGCGACGCGTCGGCGAAGGCGGACGGCGAATCGTCTTCCCTCCATCGCGTCGCGCCCCCGAAGCCGCCGATCGCGAGCGCGACCGATACCGCGGCGAAGAAGCCGAGGACGAAGATGAAGAGCCCCGCGGGGGCGTCCACGCGCGCGGACATCGCGCAGTGGGCGGCGGAGGCGCGGAGGGGACGACGCGACGACGGAACGCGCGAAAAAACGCCTCGCCGTCTCCCTTCGCGTGTACGATATCGACGCGACGGGACGGGACTGCTCGTCTCTACAGTACGTCACGTTACTAGGCCCTACTCGTCGTCCTCGTCGACGATGTCCGGAAGCTCGCCGTCGCTGTCGTCGTCCGACAGCTGCACCGCGACCGCGGCCTTCCCGGTGCCGAGCCCGACGCGCGGGGGCGCGGCGGCGGCGGGCTCGACGCTCGCCGCGGGCGCCGCGGGCGCGGGCGCGGGAGCCTCCGTCTTGCGGCGCTTCGACGGCGGCGCCTTCGCCGCCGCCGGCGGCGACGCCGCCGCCGCGCCTCTCCGCGTCGACCGCGTCGTCGCCGCCGCCGCCGGCGGCGGCGGCGCCGACGGCGCGTCGTCGTCGTCCGAGTGGTCCGCCTCCCGCAGCCGCCGCTCCGCCGCGCGCGCCCAGAACGGTTTCGACGCGTCGTCGCGCGCGCCCGTCGACTTCGCCGCATCAGCCGGCGCTTCCGTCGTCTCCGTCGTCTTCGCATCCACTTCTTCTTCCTCCTCCTCCTCCTCCTTCTCCTCCTCCTCCTCCGACTCCGCCTCTTCCTCGGCGCCCAACTCCTTCGACGTCGCCGCCGGCGCGGTCGCGGGCTCCTCGTCCCCCCACGTCGGCGCGGCGTCGCCCCAGTTCACCACCTCCCTCGCGCCGCCGCCGCCGCCGCCGCCGCCGCCGCCGCCGCCGATCCCGACCCCGTCCAAAGTCGCTTCTTCTCCTCGGATCGTCGCCATCGGCGGCGCGATCGCGCGCGAATGCAGCGGCGGCGCGCACGGATGCATCACTGCGTCGATCGCGGCCCCCGCGCGCAGCGCGAACCCGCGGCACGCGACGTCCTTCGTCCGCGCGACGCGGAAGACTGAGGGTCGTTCCATACAAAAATAGTTCATCGGTCAGTTGAAAGGGACCCACGCGATCAAGTGTTGAAACCGAGCTATGGGTGAAAAACGTTTGTATAGAACGCACCTGAAACCGCGAGCGGCAGATTCGGCGACCGAAACGCGCGCGGCGACAACACCGACGCGAGGAGACACGCGTAGCTTCGCTCCCTGGCGCGCAGCGCGTGCGGCTCGTTCGCCTCCGCGACCACCGCGCTCGTGTGCGGCGCGCTCGAAGAGAACGCGAGGACGTGCTCGCTCGCGGACTCAGCCGCGGCGGCGTCGCACAGGCTCCGCGTCTTCGGAGGGAGCGACTGAGGGTCGTTCCATAAAAAAACGTTCATCGGTCAGTTGATTGGAGATGCGATCAAGTGTTGAAACATACCGATGGGTGAAATACGTGTGAAAAGAACGCACCGCGCCCGCGACGGTCAACGCCGTCTCGAGGTACTCTAACGCCGCCGCGCGGACGACGCACGACGCGACGCCGAAGGCGCCGCCGGCGAGGGATCCCCCTCTCCTCGCGAGCGCGTAGCCGCCGCCGGACGACGCGAGGAAAGCCTCCATCTCGTCCGCGCCAGCCTGGCCCCACGCGCCGCCTTTGCCTCTGCGTTTAGTTTTCTTTTGTCCGACGGAGCGCGACGCGGCGTCGTCGGATCCTCCACGTTCGAAGGACTCTCCGCCGCCGCGACCGCCGAACCCTCTGACCGCGTCCAACGCCGCGTACGGCACCACCGCGCTCACGAGGTCGCCGCCGGCGGCGGCGGCCCCCAAACCCCTGGTCGCCGCTGCCGCCGTCGCGTACAGCGCCGAGCGCGTCCCCGCGCACGTCCCCGCGCGCCCTCCGCCGCCGCCGCGCCTCAACGCGTCGGCCAGCACGCGCGCGGTCGGCCCCGCGAGCCGCGCGCACGCGACGCCGCCGCACTCGAGCAGCGCGCCGACCACCTCGCACGCGCGCGCGTGCAGCTCCGGGAGCGCGCCCAAGACTTCCACCTGAGGGTCGTTCCATACGAGCGAACGTCGGGGTGGTGTTGAAAGGCGTCAGTTGGAGTTGAAAGGCGTCGAGGGCGGGGTTTGAAAGCGAGGGACCCTGGGCGGAGAGAAACGCCGGGAAAAGTTCTTAAGGAACAACGTTCACCACGCCGACGTGGTCGTATGGGGACCAGTGTATAGAACGCACCTGACACGCGACGATCGGAAGCCCCGGCGCGGACGCGACGCCGCCGCCGTCGACGTCGAGCGCTCTCCGAGCCGCCGCGAAGATCTGGTCCGCGGGCACCGGCGCCGCGGCCGCCGAGGGGAACGGCGAGGAGAGCATCTTCGTCAGGACGCGCAGGAGCGCGGTCGCGCGTCGAAGCGCGGCGGGCGCGTCCGCGGGCGGTCGAAGGGAGACCGTCCCGTCGCCGCCGCCGTCGCCGTCTTCTTCTCCTTCGCCTTTCGCGCTCCCCCCGCCTCGGCGCTGCGTCCACGCGCCCACCCTCGGCGGCCGCGGCGACCCCGCGGGAAGCAACACCGCGCGCGCCGCGCTCGACGCGCCCGCCGGCTCGACGCCGACGAGCGCGACGTCTAAGCAGTCGTGGACGTCGACGAGGACCCGCCGCGCGAGCGCGCTCCACGCCGCGGCGGGGTCCGCCGCGTTCGCGCCGCCGCCGCCGTCGACGCCGATCCCCGGCGCCGCGCCTGCGCGCGGCGTCGCCGCGAGCGCGGCGACGGCGCGCTCCCACGCGGAGGTTGAATGGTGTGAGGAGATGGACGCCCGCGCGTCGACGACGAATATAAATCGCGCGAGCGCGCGCTCGACGGCGTCTGCTCTCGGTCGCAGCGACGCCGGGTGGCCGAGCAGCGCGGCCCCCACGAACGCGATCGCGGCCGTCGCCGCGGCGACGCGGTGCGCGTCGGCGTCGTGATGCTCGGCGGCGTCCGCGGACGCGTCGAGAATCCATCGCGTCGTCGTCGGCTGCGCGCGCTGAACGATCGCCGCCGCCTCCTTCCTGACGCCCGGCACGTCCATCATCGCGCCCGCGCGCGTCACGATCGTCGCGAGCGCGTCAAGGGCGGCGATCGCGGCCGCGGTGGGCGGCGGCGCGAGGGATGAGCCCGAGGACGCCGCGGACGCCGCGGACGCCTTTGGGCCGAGGACGCGTCCGAGGAGCGCGTCGGCCCATCTCGCGAAGGACGCGACGAATCGCGCGGGGACGACGTCTCGCGCGCACTGCGCGAGGAGCGACGCCGCGGCGGCCTCGCCGCCGCCGCCGCCGCCGCCGCCGCCGCCCTTCGCGCGATTCGTCAGGAGCTTCTCGAGGTGCGCGACGTACTCGTCCAGCGCGGAGGACGCGGCGGCGACCGCGGCGAGATCCGCGCGGGAGGAGGCTCCGGAGGACGAGAGCTCGGGCGGCGCGGCGTCGGCGGCGAGGAGGTGGTGCGAATCGATCGCGCGCGTCGTCGCCGCGACGCCGCCGCCGCGCGCGAGCCTCGCGGCGGAGAGCTGCCCCGGGAGCGCGCGCAGGAGCCTTGCCCGCGCGGCAAGGCTGTGGACGTGCGCCGCGGCGTCGCCGGACATGACGACCGCCGGCGGACGAGCCCGCGCGAGGGACAGTGACGACGACGAGTGCGAGAGAGCACCCCCCGCCGCCGCCGCGGCCGCCGACGACGCGAGCCTGACGCGGACGACCGCAGCTCGAGGCGGGCACCGCGAACGGAACGCCCCCGTCCCCGCGTCCACTCGTGCCTCGCGCGCGCGCCGCCGCCGTCGTCCGGGTCCGTCCGCGACGCGCGCCGGATTTCTCCGGGAACCCCGCGCCCGCCGTCGTCCGCGCGCGCATCTCGAGGCGCGCCCGCGCGGCGTCGCGCGGCGTCGCCGCGAACGATCGGAGATCGGTCGAGTCGTCGTTCGAACTCGGTCGATCGATCGCGGCAGCGCGTCTTCTCCTCTCTCCTTCGTCTGTCCATCGTCTTCGTCGTCTTCCGGCCAAGCGGCGCGATGGCGTCCACCGCGCTCCCGAAGCGCTCCACGCGCGGTCTCCGGATGAACAAGCTCCTCGAGGACGAGGACAGCGCGGACGAGGAGTTCTGGGGCCAAGACGCGTTCGCGGAGGAGTCCGGCGACGAGGAATACTCGAGCGAGTCCGAGGAAGCGGACGTGTTCGACAAGGACTTCGACGACGACGAGAGCTCGTCGGACTCGGAGGAAGTCGTCGTCGCGAAAGAGCGACGGAAGCCCGCGCTGAAGGCGCCGGAGAGGAAGGCGCCGCCGGCGCCGAGAGCGGCGGCGACCGCGACGAAGGAGAGGGCGAAGAAGCCGCCGCGAGGCCTCGACGGGATGTCAGGTGCGTTCTATACACTGTTCCCCATACGACCGCGTTGGCGTGGTGAACGCCGATCCTTAAGGACTTTGCCCGGCGCATCTCTCCGCCCACACCTCGGTTTCAATCCCCGCCCTCGACGCCTTTCAACTCCAACTGACGCCTTTGAACTCCACCCCGACGTTCGCCCGTATGGACCCTCGACCCTCAGTGTTCTCCCCCGACGGCCTCGAGTGGAGCGACGGAGGCGGAGCGCGCGTCGACAACGACGGAGGGCTGCGGAAGTCGTCGCGCGCGAGCGTGAAGCAGATCCTGAGCGAGAGCGAGAGGAGCAGGGAGGAGAGGAGGAGCAAGGCGCCGCCGAAGCGGACGGCGCCCGCGGAGCCGGCGCGGCCGCTGACGCAGGCTGAGATTCTCGCCGAGGCGGCGGTCACCGAGGCGCGTCCCCTATCTGACACCGGTTCCCATGCGCTCCCGTTCGCGTGGTGGACGCCGATCCTCAAGGACTATCTCTCCCGGCGGGCGTGTCTCTCCGCCCATCACCCCTCGCTTTCAATCCCGACACGCCTCGACGCCTTTCGACTCCGCCTCTGACGCCTTTCGACTCCGCCCCGACGTCGCTTCGTACGGGCAATTACCCTCAGGTGTGGAATCTGCGCGACCTCGAATACCTCCTCAACCTCGAAGAGGCGACGAAGAAGAAAGCCGAGCGCGTGAAGACGACATTCACGGGGCCGACGCTTCGCGTGCGAAGCGTCGGGGATAAGACGACGATCGAGCCGAGGTACGGCGCGTCGTTGCCGGAGCCACTCGGGATGAAGGCGCCGACGCCGCCGACGCCGGAGGTGAGACTGCTTCCCATACGACCCCGTTCGCGTGGTGCACGCCGTTCCTTAAGGACTTTTCCCGTCGTTACTCTTCACCCGCGCTTCCCTTTCAACGTTTGACCGGTAAGACGTTCAACTGACCGATCGCTTCACCCACGCACAGCGGTGCGTCGTCACGGGGGACCGCGCGCGGTATCGCGACCCGCTCACGGGGCTCGCGTATAAGGACGTCGCCGCGTTTAAGGAGCTCAGGAGGAGGCACGCGGCGACGACGGCGGCGGCGAAGAAGGACGCGGTCGTGGGGGTGGTCGAGGTGCAGGCTGGGGTGGCGGCGGCGCCGGCGCCGGCGAAGGCGCCGGCGAAGGCGTCGGCGGCGGTGGCGGAGACGTCGCAGTTCGCCGTGAAGACCTTCTCCTCGGGCAGTCCGGTCGATTCCCCGAGCGGGGGGTCGGGGGGCAAGGCGAAGAAAAGGAAGCTAGCCTCGCTGAACGAGATTTCCAAGCCGTGATGCGCGGGGATGCGACCCGACGTATACCCTTAGCCGCGTTTTCAGCAGTGCGTTTACGTTTAGGATCGTCGTCGCGCGTTTCGTCGTCGCGTCGTCTCACGCGCACAAGAACGGGTCGCGCTTCAGCGCCTCGATCTCTCTCCTCACGTCCTCGATCTCGTCGAGAAGCCATCGCATCGACATCGTCGCTCTCGCCATCGGCGGCGGTGCGAGCGTCAGCGGAAGGAGGCGAACGTCGTCGTCGTCGTCGTCGTTTTTTTCGACAAACGTCGCGTGATGTAGCAGACGACACGCGCGCTCGCGGTGCGCCCCCGACGGGTCCGACGGGCTGCTCCTCGCCGGGGACGCTTTTTCGACGACGTCCTCGTCCTCGTCCTCGTCGTCGTCGTCCTCGTCCACCATCGACGGCGGCGACTCGGTGTACATCGACGACGGCGCGTACGGCCACCGCTGGTCCGCGGCGGCGGCGTCGAGGTCAAAAAACGGCGTCGCGTCCGGCGACGCCTCCTCCTCCTCCTCGCGCCGACGCGCCCGCGGCGGCGTCGTCCACGACCGACGCGCGGCGGACCAACGCGCGGCCTCGGCGAGGCGCGCGACCGGGCTCTCGCGCGGGGTGTCGCTCTCGACGTGCGACGCGATCCGCGACGTCCAGAGCGACAGCGTGGAGTGAGTTTCGCGTCGGGGGCGCGGCGGCGGCGCGCGTTCGAACGCGCCGCCGCGCGCCGAGAGACTTCTCGTCGCGACCGAGGCGCGCGTCGCGCCGCGCGACTCGCGCGCGTCGTCGCGCCTCTCCTCCAGCGCGCGGAGGCGTCGGTCGACGCTCGCGACGGACGCCTCGAGCGCGCGAACGCGTCGCAGCGTCGGCGCGGCGGCCTCGCACGTTTTGAACGAGTCGTTCGTCGACTCGGTCTCGTCGTCGTCGTCGTCGTCGTCCTCCTCCCACTCCTCCTTCGCCGTCTCCGCCGCGGTCGCGCCGTCGTCCGTCTCCGTCTCCGTCTCCGCGTCCTTCTCGAGCCCGAGCGCGGCGACGACGAGGTGCCACCCGCGCGTCGCCAGCGACGCGCGCTGCCCCGCGGCGCCGTCTCTCTTCGAGTCCTCTCCGCGAACGCGAACGCCGCCCGCTCTTAGGGTTCGCGCGCGTCCCTCCGACGAGCTCGTCGACGCGGTCGCGGTCGCGAACCGCAGCAGCGACGACCCCAGCGAGCTCGCGCCGTCGCCGGAGGACGACGTCGCGCGATCGTCGTCGTCGTCGTCGTCGTCGTCGTCGTCGTCGCGCAGGAACGACGTCGCGACGTGAAGCATCGCGCCCGCCGCGCGCGTCGGGGACGGCGGGGCGCGACCGCACTGAGACGAAGCGCAAGCGCTTCCTTTCATTTCACACTTCCTTCTCTGCTCTGCTCCTTCGAACAGAACCCTCGAAAGCGAAAAACCTCGCGCGCTCCCCCCACACAGCCACAGCCGCCGCCTCCGTCGCCCACCCCCACTCAGCGCACGCCGCGCGATGGCTCCCGACCCGCACCACGTCACCTGGCGCGCGCGATCGCCCGCGAACGCCCCGATCGCGCGCTCCTCGCACGGCGCGTCCGTGATCAACAACACCCTGTACGTGTTCGGCGGCGAGCACGTCGCGAGGACGCCCATCGACTCCGTCGTCCACGCGCTCGACCTCACCGATCCGAACGCCGCGTTCGTCGCGATCGACGGCGGCGCGAATGCGCCGCCGCCGCGCGTCGGGCACGCGCAGGCGTCGATCGAGAACGTCTTCTACGTCTTCGGCGGTAGGCGCGGCGTGGAGATGAACGAGTCGCCGCTGAACGACCTGTGGGCGTTCGACGTGGAATCGCGCGAGTGGACCGATCTCTCGGGCGGCGCCGGCGACGTGCCGTGCCCCCGCAGCTTCCACGTCGCGACCGCGGCGCGCGGCAAGCTGTACGTGTTCGGCGGGTGCGGCCCCGCGGACGCCGGACGCCTCGCGGACCTGCACGAGTACGACGTCGCGTCGAAGACGTGGACGAAGCTCCCCGGATCGGACGCGATCGAAAGCCGCGGCGGCGCCGGGTTCTCCTCCACGACGGACGGCTCGACGCTCGTCATCGCGGGCGGGTTCGCCGGCCGCGAGATGAAAGATATTCACGCGTACGACATCGCGTCGAAGACGTGGCGCGCCGTCGCGGGCGCGCCCGGCGCGCCGCCGCCGACGGCGACGAAGCTGCGCGACGCCGACCACGAGCGGCCCGCGCCCGCGCCGCTGCGGCCGCGAAGCGTGTGGCCGGTGATGGCGTTTACCTGCTACGGCGATCACGTAATCGGGTTCGGCGGCGAGGTGGACCCGTCCGAGCGCGGGCACGACGGCGCGGGCGGGTTCGCGAACGACGTCGTCGCGATCGAGGTGCGCACCGGGGACGCGAAGACGCTGCCGCTCGGTCGGGGAGGATTGGGCGCGGGCGTGGGAGGAGGAGACGGCGAGGAGGAGACGGCGGTCCCAGCCCCGCGAGGGTGGACCGCGGCGGCGGAGTGGCGCAGAGAGGGCGCGATCGTGCTCTTCGGCGGTCTGAGCGGCTCCGACGCGGCGCCGGAGCGGCTCGGGGACGTCCAGATCGGTTACATCGATCGCGGCGGGCTTCTCGCGTAGACGACGACGCGCGCGGCGCGGATGAACAGCGCGCCTAGGGTCGTTCCATACGAAGCGATGGCGGGGTGGAGTTCAAAGGCGTCAGAAGCGGAGTTGAAAGGCGTCGAGGTGTGTCGGGATTGAAAGCGTGGTGTGGGCGGAGAGATGCGCCGGGAAAAGTCCTTAAGGAACGGCGTCCACATCGCGAACGCGGTCGTATGGGGACCAGTGTGAAGAAAAATCGGTCGATCGATCGATCGATCGATCGGTCGGTAGATCGATCGACGGAGCGCGCCTTGTAATCGTCAACGCGTCCCGCTACCAACGCGTTCGACATCGAACACTCGTCGTTCGCACGCACGCTAAGCTACATCGTCTCGTCGCCGATCACGGCGCCTCCCCCGGCGTCCACGTGCACAGCTGCAACGCGTCCCTGTTCACGCACGCTAAAACCTCCCCGCCTCCGCCGCCGCCGCTCCATCCTCGCACGTCCGTGATCCCCCCGCCAGACGCGGGCAGCGACGATTTCAGCGCCTGTCGCATCCTCCCCGTGGCCGCGTTCCACACCATCACCGTCGGGCCCATCCACGTCATCGTGTGCGCGTTGTAGCCCGGCTCGGACGCGCCGGCGAGGAACACGGAGCACGCGCGCGTCGCGTGCGGCCGCAACAACGCGACGCGCGACATCACGTCCTTGTTGCGATGCCCGGCGGCGCGCGTCACGTTCGCGCGCGGGAACGGGAACGAATGCGGATACGAACGCGAACCGTCGTCGCCGCCGCCTGGATTTGGATTTGAATCGTCACCCCGCTGAAGCAGCGGTCGCGGACGCGCGCGTCCGGCGCCGTCCGGAACGGCGCCCTCGACGCCCTCGGCGGCGCTCGCGGCGCGCATGATCACGTGCGTCTCCGGGTACGAGTCAGACTGCCCGGGTTTACGGCCGCGGAACGACGCCGCCGCGGTCATGGTCCCGGGCGCCCACGCCACGGACGTGCACCCGGCGTCGGGAAGGTGCGGCAGACGCCGGACGAACGCGTCCGACACTGTGTCCGACACCGCGTCCGCCGCCATCATCGCGTCCGACGCCATCATCGCGTCCGACGACGCGCCCCCCGGCTGGTAGTAATACGCCCCCAGGGTGGTCCCGAACAAAACGCCGCCGCCGTGCTCCCGCGCGATCGGCACCACGGTGTGCACGGGCGGCCGGTGCGACCCCTCCTCCGCGGGGACTCTCGCGACCGGCTCGCTCGCGCGTCGCAGATCGTACATCAACGTCTCGCCGTTCGCGAGGCCGACGACGACGTAGTTGGGATCGCGCGCGGGATCCGCGGAGGACGCGTCCCTGGAGGACGAAACGTTCACCGACGCGCCCGGTCCCGTCGCGACCGACCACCCCCCCCACGCGCACGACCACGCGGGCGCGGGCGTGCGCACGCACGCGGCGATCCCGTCGCGCGCGAGGTCGACGACGACGAGTCGCTTGCCGAGACACGCGGCGAGCGCCCACGACGCGCCGTCGCCGTCGTCGGCGATGCGCACGTCTCGCGCCCGCCCGGAGCCCGCCGGGAGCGCGACGCTCGCGCGACTCGAGTGCGACGCGTGGCTTATTTTCGTGAGCCGCGTGCTCCCCGTGGGGGATTCCTCCGAGACGATCGTGAACGAGCCGTTGACGTCCATCGAACGCCCGGAGGAGACGTGCGTGACGAAGCGTTGCTCGTACCGTCCGCGCGCCGCCGCCGCCGCCGCCGCCGCGGCTTCTTCTTCTTCCCGCGCCGCCGCCGCCGCCGCCGCGGCCGCCGCGCGCGATTCTCGCGCGTCGCGGTTCGGGTCGAACATCGCGAGCACGGTGCCCTTGCGTCGATCGCCGCCGGCGCCGTCGCCGTCCGACGGCGCGGTGGACTTGCGCTTGTTCGCCGCCGGCGCCGTCGCTTTCCTCGTCGCGTCCGGCGCGGGCGCGGGCGCTGAGGGCCGTTCTATACAAGCGAATGTCGGGGTGGAGTTGAAAGGCGTCAGTTGGCGTTGAAAGGCGCCGAGGGCGGGTATTGAAAGCGAGGGGTGGGCGGAGTGAAACGACGGCGAAAGTCCTTAAGGATCGGCGTTCACCACGCCAACGCGGTCGTATGGGGACCAGTGTATAGGACGCACCTGACCCGGGCCCCGGTCCCGGTCGCGACCCGGACGCGTCGATCGACGACGTCCTCCTCCTCCTCGCCGCCGCCGCTACTTCTTCTTCCGCGCGCGTCGACGTCAACGCCGCGTTCCTCGCTTCGAGATCCTTCACGCGCGCGTTCGCCTCCTCGAGTTCGCGCGCCGCCGCCGCCTTCGCCTCTTCCAACTCCGCCTCGACTTTTTTCAGTCGTCCTCTCGCGCGTTCGCTCTCGAAGCTCGCCTCGATGCGTCCCGCGCGCTCTCTCGCGAGCTCCTCGTGCGCGGCGTCCACCTCGCTCGTGTCCACGAACGCGCGAAACGCGGGCACGAACAGCTTGCGCACGTCCGCGACCTTCGCCCTGCGATTGCACTGCGGGCACTTCCCGCCGTTGCCCTTCTTGTGTCGCGTCAGCCACTTGCTGATGCACGCGTGCCCGAAGCAGTGCCCGCAGGAGAGGGCGCTGACCTGGTGCGCGCCGTCGAGCGCGCAGGGTTCCAAGCAGATGCTGCACGAGAGCGCGCCCTTCGCGGCGTCGTCCTGCGACGCGGGGGGGAGCGCCGGGTCGAGGACGTCGTCCGCGTCGTCCGCGTCGTCCGCGCCGTCGCCGTCGCCGTCGTCGTCGTCGTCGTCGTGATTCGGCGCCTGCGTGAGATCTACGATGACGTCGACCGGCGCGCCGCCGCCGCCGCCGCCGCCGCCGCCGTCCTCCGCGTCGATGCCCGCGGACGCGGAGCACCGCCGCAGCCGCTCCGTCGCGGCGGCGAGGCGGCCTATCGCGCCGCCCGCGGTCGTGGACATCGCGCCTTCCCCGCGTGCGACGCGACAGCCAAGACTGAGCATTCAAACGAAGAAAGGGGCGCTCGTTTGGTACTGCACTGCGCGAGTAGCGAGTAGCGCCTGGTGAAAAATAAAATTCCAGGAAGTAACGCTACGCAGGATACGGTCTCCGCCCCGGCCTCCGACGACGACGACGACGACGCGACGCGACGCGACATGACGACGGATAACTTAATTAAAAACTCTCGTCGCGATGAACGAACGCGAACGACGGCTCCGCCGCCGGCGTCAAATAATATATCGCCGTCGCGGAAACGTCGCCGCGTCACAACTTCGGCGCGGACGCGCACATGACGAGCTTCGCGAGGCTCCCTCGCTCCGCGTTCATGTAACACTCCGCGAGCCGCTGCGTGATCTCCCCGAGCGCCTTCTCCCCCGCGACGACCTGGTCTAACAACGCCGCCGCCTCCTCCTCCGCGACTTGCGCATCCGTCTTCGGGCCGTCGAACGACGACGCCGCGGGGCCTCGCCGCGTCTCGCAAATCGCCTTGATCTCCGCCACCGACTTCCCGGCCCAGCCGCACCGCTCCAACACGTCCGCGAAATCCGTCTCCGGCCCGATCGTCGACCAATCGCAGTCCGTCACCGCGAACCGCGCGGCGTCCCTCGCCTCCTCGTCTCTTCCGAGGTCCGCGTATATCCGCGACAGGTACCAGTGCGGCCGGCCCCACCCCTCGAACGACGCCTTGTACAGATCGCACGTCACCAGCGCGCTCTGCTCGTCGCCCTTCTCCACGTGCTTCTTCGCCAGCGCCTCCATCGCGTCCGGGAACTTCCCCACCCTGAGCGTGAGGTACACCGGGAGCTCCTTCCCGAGCGTGACGAACGATCCCGGGTCGTGCATAGCGAGCCCCGTCGTCCCGGCGGCGGCGGCGACGGCGGCGACGGCGACTCCCGCGTCCGCGGACGCCTTCTCCTCCTCCACGATCGCGCGGTGGACGTACTGCGGGTCGAGGGTTAGGGTTTAAGCGACGCCGGACGCCGGGTGGAGATTGAAGGCAGGCGCATCAGTTGGAGTCGTGAGGCGTCGCGCGCGGGGATCGATGAAAGCGAGGGGCCCCGGGCGGAGAGACGAGACGCGACGGGAAAAGTCCTTAAGGAACGGCGTTCACGACGCGGACGCGGTCGTATGGGGTCCAGTGTGAGAACAGAAGGAGGACGCGCCTCCTTCGCCGTCTTCGCGAGGAGCGTCATCGACACGTCGCCGCCGCCGACGCACGAGACCACCTCGAGCTCCGCGCGCGCGCCGTCGAACGGGACGGTGACGTGGAGGCACGTCGTGTGCCCGGTGTCGGGATCGCGCGCGAGCGGGACGCAGCGCGGATGGAGCCCCGCGCGCTCCGACGGAGCGACGATCGCGCGCCCCTGCGCGGCGAGGACGGCGACGAGCGCGCCGAGCTCGCTCGGCGCGCGCACGCCGGCGACGGACGCGACGTACTCCGCGTGCGTCGTCCCGCTCGCGAGGTCCGCGGCGGCGTCGGAGGAGTCGCTCGAGGAGGAGGAGGCGGCGGACGCGATGACAGTCGCGCGGCGACGACGGATCGCGGGGCTTACGCCGACGCCTCCGCGCGGGGACGGCGCGCGCGCGGCGGCGGCGCGCGCGCGGCGCGTCGCGGACGACGCGGCACGCGGCGTCGTCGGCGTCGCGACGCGAGGGAGGGACGCCGTCGCGGCGGCGGCGGCGGAGGACATCATCGGAGCGCGTGCGTCGCGGGCGAGAGGCGCGGATCGGTCTGCGCGCCGCGGCGTCGCCGGGCAGGTCGGGTCAGGACGCGTTCTCTGCCTCGCGTTTCGGATAAAAATCCGTTCCGTCCGAGAGACGGCCCGCGTCGGCCGACGCACTGCGAGCGGCGCGGCGCGCGACGCGGACGACCCGCGCGGCGGTCGGGTCGGGACCGCTCGGTCGCTCGCGGCGACGGCCATCGCGCGGCACCTCGCGATCGCATTCGCACGCGCGCCAGTCTCGGGCCGTCTACGTATAGAAACAAGATGCTGAGGCCGATATTGAGGAAGCGCGCGCGGCGCGACGACGACGACGCCGCCGCCGCCGCCGCGCCCTCGACAAAGAAGCTGTCGTTCGACGTCACGGAGGCGCGCGTCGTCGGCGTCGCGGACGCGGACGTGGACCGCACGCCCGGCGAGTGCCCGCTCCCGTGCGGCGGATGCGGGCTCCGGTGCATCGCGCGTTACTACGCGTGCGGCGCGTGCGGCGCGAATCACGGAAACAACGACGACGCGTTCGTCCTCTGTCCGACGTGCTTCGGCGCGCACGTGTCGACGACGGAGAGAGCGAGAGAGAAGGC
>NW_003315887.1:1098121-1120984 GCF_000151265.4 Micromonas pusilla CCMP1545
CCGACGTGCTTCGGCGCGCACGTGTCGACGACGGAGAGAGCGAGAGAGAAGGCGGCGGCGGGAAAGAAGGAGCGGATGCCGCAGACGCACCGCGAAGGCGACGCGGGGCCCGTGCCCGTGGAGGAGAGCGAGGAGGAGGAGGACGGATTCCGTGGACCGGACGACGCCGCCGCCGCCGACGACGACGGCGGGAGGTCGCGATCGGTATCCGTCCACGAGCACCCGCCCGGAGCGTTCGTTAGAAAATGCGATTCGGACCGCGAGCTGCTGCGCGAGATGCACCTGGAGAAGGTGGCGCGCGAGGCGGAGGACGACGCGGCGGCGGCGGCGGCGGCGGCTGCGGCGGAGACGAATCGTCGGGGTGGAGTTGAAACTGACCGCCGCGGAGTTGAAACTGGCGCCTTTCAACTCCACCCCGCGGAAGACGACGCGGAGAAGAAGCGCGCGGCGACGGCGACGGCGACGGCGACGGCGAAGGTTTGGGATTACGTCTCGGAGATCATCTGACGCTCGACGTCCATTCGCGCGCCGGTAGTCTAGCTAGAGAGCACAGTAGCGGAACAACGACGTCGTCAAAACGCCCGCCTTAAAAGGTACCGACACCTTCGGTGATAGTGTCACATCGCGCTGCTAGTATATTTCTACTCGCGAGAGCGTCACTTACCTCCTCCTCCCGCGAGGTGCGCCTTCCTCCCGCGCGCGATCGCGGCGTCGAACCCCCGCTTCAACTCCTTGTTGTCCCCGTCGATCTGCATCCCCTCGAAAAACGCCATCGCGGCGCCCTCGAAGTCGCCCAGCTCGGTCAACGCCAGCCCCTCTCGATACCACGCCTTGACGTACGTCGGCTCGATCTCCCTTGCGATCTTCGCGTCTCTCCGCGCGGACGCGTGCGAGCCCTGCCGCAGCTTCGCCGCCGCGCGGTTCGCCCACACCTTGGCGTTGGAATCGTCCGCGGCGAGAGAAGCGTCGTACGCGGCGATCGCGTCGGCGTCGGCGCCCTTCACGAACGCCTCGTCGCCGGCGCGCTTCTTCGCCGCCGCCGCGTCGGCGTCCGAAGCGCCCTTCGCGACGTACGGCGGCTCGTCGTCGGGACCCCCCTCGGCGCCCGCCCAGTGTTTCCTCTTCTCGGCGTCGTCGCCGTCGCCGGTACCGCCGCCGGTACCGCCGCGCGTCGTACCGATCCCCATCGCCCGGAGCTTCTCCTGAGGGCCATTCCATACAAAAATAGTCCATCGGTCAGTTGAAAGGGACCCACGCGATCAAGTGTTGAAACCGAGCTACGGGTGAAAAACAAACGTTCGTATAGTAGAACGCACCTGGACGATCTTCTGCACCCCCGACGCGTTCCAATCGCCCTCCGCGACGCCGTCGTCCCTCGTCGTCCTCTCCAGCAGCGTCTCGACGACGGCGACGCGGCCGACCGCCGCCGCCGCGTGTATCGGCTTCATCCGCTCGCCGTCCACCGCGTCCGAGTCCGCGCCGGCGTCCAGGAGCGCGCGCACGAGCTCGTCGGAGGCATCGGCGCAGTGCGGATGCGACGCGGCGACGTGGAGCGCCGTCATGCCTCCGACGGGTCTGAGGGTCGTTCCATACGAAGAAGCGATGGTGGGGTGGAGTTCAAAGGCGTCAGAAGCGGAGTTGAAAGGCGTCAAGGTGTGTAGGGATTGAACGCGAGGGGTAGTGGACGGAGAGAAACACACGCCGGGAGAGAAAGTCCTTAAGGATCGGCGTTCACCACGCCGACGCGGTCGTATGGGGACCAGTGCGAGATAGAACGCGCCTGAGGTGCGTCGGCGCGCCCGCCGCGAGCGCCGCGCGGAGCGCGCCGGGGACGCCCGACGCGGTCGCGAGCGAGGCGGCGCCGACGCCGGCGTCGTTCGTCGCCGACGCGTTCGCGCCGAGGGCTTTCAGTCTGACGATATTCGCCTCGGCGCCGCGAGAGCACGCGAGGAGAAACGGCGTGTTCCCGGACGCGCACTTCGCGTCGACGAATCGGTCGTCCTTCGCGTCCTTCGCGAGCGTCTCCACGCACGCCGCCGCGTTGATCGAGTTCGCGCTCGTGACCGCCCCCTCCGCGAACGCGCTCGCGGCGGCGCGGTGCATCGCCGTGACGCCGTCGGACTTGGCCTTCGCGCGGTCCGCGCCGAGCTCGATCAGCGTCCGCACCGCGTCTGGCTTGGCGTAGTCCGCCGCCGCCATGAGCGGCGTGTTCCCGTCCTTGTCCTCCGCGTCCACGGGGACGGCGCACTCCTTCACGAGGGCGATCAGGATATCCGCGTCGCCGCGCTGCGCGGCGAGGTGCAACGGCGTGCGGCCGCGCGCGTCGCGCAGCGACGCGACGGACGCGCCCGTCTCGTCGCGAAACTTTTTCGCGGCCGCGACGACGTCGGCGACGGATCCCTCGCTCACGGCGGCGACGACCGCTTTCATCTCGTCCATCGCGGCCATGACCTTCTTGTCGGTGCTCTTCTCGTCCTTCTTGGTCGACATGACGACGAGAAGAAGCGCGAGAAGAAGCCTTTCGAGGGCGGCGGCGGCAGCGGCGTGCCCTCGACTGACGACGAGATCGACGCGAGCTGCTAGCTAGGTTTCCACGGGAGCTTCCGGTCGTCGGCTCGCGCAGCGCGCCGCAGCGCGCGCGACAGGCGACACGTGATGATGATGATGGATGAGCTCTCTCACGTGTTCCTAACAACTTATCTCGCTCGATCGCACTTCGTCGCGCGCGCCGCTCACGCCGTCGCGTCGAGTTCCGCCGTCGCCCGTTCATGTCCGCGTCGCGCGTCCTCTGTCCCGCGCGCGCGTCCCCGCTCGCGCGTCGCGGCGTCCGCGTCGACCGCGCGTCGCGCGCTTTAAAGGTCCGTCGCGCCCGTCTTAGCTCGCTCGTGCCCTCCCTCCCATCCTCCTCGCCTCTGACGCTCCCTCCATCCCTCTCTCCCTCCATCCATCCATCCTCAGCCTTCTCTCGCGTCGTCGTCCTCCGCGCGCCGCGCCGCGATCATCATGACCGCGAGCGATCACACCGCGGTCCTCTTCGACTTCGACGGCACGCTCGGGGACACGGAGACGCCCGCGATGGAGGTTGCGTTCTGGGAGCTCGCGCCGTACTTCCCCGAAGCCGCGAAGCCCGACGGCGCGAGTTATCTCACGGACAAGACGTGCGCGGACTACATCCGCGACAACGCGGGGAAGGCGTTCGAGTTCATGGTGGACGTCGTCGAGGAGGATCGCAAAGCCGCGGGGTTGTCGTCCATCGAGGAGGCGCGCGCGTCCGCGGGAGAGGCGCCGGCGACGCTCGCCGTCGTGGACGCCGGCCGCGCGAAGTTTGGCCTCCCGCCGCTCGCGGAGACGCGCGGTCTCGGAAAGGACATCCTGACGCTTCAGAAGGACGAGACCGTGGACGCGCTGTCCGTGGCTGCGCATCCGTGCGACAACGTCCCGGGAGTGCTCGCGTCGCTGAAGGCGAAGGGGATTCCGTTTTGCATCTCCACCACGAGCGGGAAACCGCGCGTGCCCGTGAGGTGCGTTCTATACACTGGTCCCCATACGACCCCGTTGGCGTGGTGAACGCCGATCCTTAAGGACTTTGCCCGGCGTCTCTCTCCGCCCACTCCTCGCTTTCAATACCCGCCCTCGACGCCTTTCAACTCCATCTGACGCCTTTCAACTCCACCCCGACGTCGCTTTGTATGGAACGACCCTGAGCGTCGTGTCATGCGGGTACACCGAGTATTTCCCCCCGGAGAAGATTCACAGCGGCGAGAGCGACTTCGATCCGCCGCGGTTTAAGCCAGACCCGAGCGTGTACTTGCTCGCGGCGAAGAGCGAGGACGCGGACCCGAAGAACTGCGTCGCCGTGGAGGACAGGCGCGTGACGACTTTTACGTGCTGACTTTTACGCGTCATCCTCCATCGCGTCCGACGCCACGACTGACCGATCAACTCATCCAATCAACTCCGATCCAATCCAATCCAATCCAATCGCAGCACGTCCGGCGTTGGCAGCGCGGCGAACGCGAACGTCGGCCTCATCGTCGGGTACGTCGGCGGGACGCACATCACCGAAGACCGCAAGACGTCGCACGCGGGCACGCTGACTGCGGGCGGCAGGAGCGACGACGGCCGCGGCGCGGACATCGTGATCCGGGACATGGTCGACCTGGTGCCGCTCGTGGAGACGTTCGCGGCGAGCGCGGAGATGAAGGATGCGGCGAAGAAGCCGGTCGTTTTCGAGAAGGCGACGCTGGACGCGTTGAAGGGCGAGTATTGGCTTCCGGAGGGGAAATAGAATTTTGCCTTCGCGAGACGACGTCCGGACGACGACGAAGACGCCCGAGGTTTCTTCGAGCGAGGAGAACGAGAGCGGGGGTCTGTTCGTCTGTCCGCGCGAGAGATGTGCGTGGCACGGTACGGTATGGGTTAACGGGGGAGGGGGAGCGAGACGTGGCGGGAAGCCGCGGCGACCCTTGATGTTGTGAGAGAGGCTGGTTGGTGTAAACGAACGAAAAGCGTAAACTTCGAGCGCAGGCTTGAAAAAACCGCCCACCCGCGCGCAGCGCGCGCCGCGGAAATAAATGGCGCGAACGCGTTCGACCGGCGGCACTGACGTGCGCGCGGGGCGACGCGCGGTAACGACGACCGCCCGCGCCCGCCGCTCCGTCGTCGTCGTCGTCCGGTAAACGCGGCGGCGAATCGAATCGCCGCGGGCGAGGCGTCGCGTCGGGCGTCGTCCCCCGCGCGCGGCGAAGCGCACCTCGCCCCCGCCCCGCCCCGCCCCTTCTTTCCGCGCGTCGCCGTCGTCGCGTCGATCGATCGAGAGAAAGAGTCGGCGACGGCGGCGGCGCGGGGTCCGGGTCCGTCGCGATGTCGTCCGACCTCGACGTCATGATCGAGACGCTCCGACGGTGCGAGGTCTTGAAAGAGTCCGAGGTGAAGTGGCTGTGCGGCAAGGCGATGGAGGTGCTCGTGGAGGAGAGCAACGTGCAGAGGATCGACTCCCCGGTGACGATATGCGGGGACATCCACGGGCAATTTTACGACCTCGTCGAGCTGTTCAAAGTGGGGGGGGACTGCCCGCAGACGAACTACCTGTTCATGGGCGACTTCGTCGACCGCGGGTTCTACTCCGTGGAGACGTTCTTGCTGTTGTTGGCGCTCAAGGTGCGCCTCGCGTCTCAGATCTCGCGCCTCGTCGTCGTGGAAGGAATCAACGACCCAGCCGCCCAATGCGAAAATCGATCGATCGATCGATCGAATCGATCGAATCGATCGATGGATCGAGTCGAATCGAACGGACGATGCAAAGTGCGACGACGCGCCGACCGATCGACTCACCGCGCTCTTCCCCCACTACCCCCGCCCCGCGATCCGATCCTATCGATCAGGTGCGCTATCCCGACAGGATATACCTCATCCGAGGGAACCACGAGTCGAGGCAGATCACGCAGGTGTACGGGTTCTACGACGAGTGCCTTCGGAAGTACGGCAGCGTAAACGTGTGGCGGTATTGCACGGACATATTCGATTACCTGTCGCTGTCCGCGCTCGTGGACAATCGCATCCTGTGCGTCCACGGCGGGTTATCCCCCACGATCACGAGCGTGGATCAGATCCGGACGATCGATCGAAAGCAAGAGGTGCCGCACGACGGCGCGATGTGCGACCTGCTGTGGTCAGGCGCGTTCTATACACTGGTCCCCATACGACCCCGTCGGCGTGGTGAACGCCGATCCTTAAGGACTTTTCACGGCGCATCTCTCCGCCCACACCACGCTTTCGATCCCCGCCCTCGACGCCTTTCAACTCCAACTGACGCCTTTCAACTCCACCCCGCCATCGCTTTGTATGGAACGGCCCTCAGACCCGGAAGACGTCACCGGGTGGGGGTTGAGCCCGAGAGGCGCGGGGTACCTGTTCGGAGGCGACGTGTGCCACCAGTTCAATCGCACGAACGGCGTGGACTTGATCGCGCGCGCGCACCAGCTCGTCATGGAAGGGTACAAGTGGATGTTTGACGAGGAGTTGGTGACGGTGTGGAGCGCGCCAAACTATTGCTATCGGTGCGGGAACGTCGCCGCGATTCTAGAGTTGGACGAGCACCTGGAGAAGAACTTTAAGGTGTTCGAGGCGGCGCCGAGCGAGTCTAGGGGGGTGCCCGCGAAGAAGGCGGCGCCGGATTACTTTTTGTGATCGATGACGTCGCGTTCGGCGACGAGCGAGGCGAGCAGAGTAGAAGCGAGCGGAATTAACCTTACAAAAAAATAAAACCAACCACCGACCGACTCGCCGGCGTTCCATCGCGAGAACGGAGACGACGAGCGCGCGACGACGACGACTACGACTACGCCGCCGTCGCTCGTCGTCACCTCACGACGCACAACGTCAGGCCGTCGCCGATGGGCACGGTGACGTGCGCGCTTATCCTCTCGTCCCTCGCCACTTTTTCGTTAAACTCTCGAATCGCAATCGTCTGCTTATCGTTCACCTCCGGGTCCGCCACCTTGCCGTACCACAGCACGTTATCGATCGCGATCACGCCCCCCGGGCGCACGAGCTCGAGAAGCTTCTCGTAGTACGCCCAGTACCCGCGCTTGTCCGCGTCCACGAACGCGAAGTCGTATCGCCCGCGATGATTAATCTTTTCGCCCCCCGCGCCGTCGCCGTCGTCGTCGCCGTCGTCGTCGTCGTCGCCCGCGAGCATCGCGTCGAGCGTCGCCTGCGCGTCCCCGAGCCGCTCCACGATCTTCCCCCGCACGCCAGCTCTCTCCCAGTACGCGCGCGCCACCTCGAACGACGGCTCGGAGACGTCGCACGCCGTCAGCGTCCCGTCGTGCGGCAGCGCCAACGCCATCGCGACTGAGGGTCGTTCCATACAAAGCGACGTCGGGGTGGAGTTGAAAGGCGTCAGTTGGAGTTGAAAGGCGTCGATGGCGGGGATTGAAAGCGAGCGGTGGGCGGAGAGACACGCCGGGCAGTCCTTAAGGATCGGCGTTCACCACGCCAACGCGGTCGTATGGGAACCAGTGTAAGAACGCACCTGACGAGTATCCGGTGAACGTGCCGATCTCGACGACGTGCGTCGCGCGGAGCATCGCGCACAGCGTAAAGAGCAGCGCTCCTTGCTCCGGGGGCACCTGCATCTGCGACCCGCGCAGCGCGGCGGTCTCCACGCGCAGCGCGCGGAGGACCTCCGGCTCGCGCGTGTGCTTCAGGAGGTACGCGTAGAGCCGCGCGTCCATCGCGATGGGGGTCTTGTTCCACGGGTCGGATTCCTCCTCGTCCTCGCCGCGACGATGATGATGTTGATGGGACGACGAGGGCGACGACGCGGCGTCGGCGTCGGCGTCGGCGGCGGCGAAGACGGCGCCGCGCGCGCGGCGGCGACGACGAGCGACGACGGCGTCATCGCGGCGACGCGGACGCGCGCGTCGCGGGAGGAGGACGGCCGCGGCGGCGCGCGAGACGGACGCCGCCATACCTAACAATGCGGAAAATAATCCCAGTCGCGCGCGCTCGTTCATCAGTCGTCAAAGCCGCGCCGCCCTCCCGCCTCCCCGATAACGCGTCCGCCGTTTCGACTTCCCTCCGTCACGTCTCTCGCCGCCTCCGTCCGCGACGACTTCGCGCGGCGCGGGAAGCACGTCGACCTCGACTCGACGACCATGCCGGTCTCCATGAGCGCCGGCGTCGCGACGCCGGAGCTCAGCGAAGAGAAGCTCGCGGCCGCGCGCAAGTGGCTCGAGGAGAATCGACACCACCTGGACCTGTACAACGACCCCGCGCTGCTGGGACCGAGCGCGAATTCGAATGCGAACGACGACGACGTCGCCGCGACGGCGAAGCGCGCGAAGAACGGCGAGAGTTACGACGACGTCTCCGACGACGACGACGAGGAGGAGGACGACGACGAGGAGAAAGCGACGGAGCGCATGAGGAAGGCGTTTCACGAGCGCACGCTGCGGGTGCGCGGCGACGCGCGACGCGATTCCAACTCCCGAACAAAAAACGTCCCTTCGTTTCGTTCGGAGATGATTTGAATTTCGCGGCGGCGCGCGCTTCCGACCCTTCATTCCTTCCTTCATTCCTTCATTCCTTCCTTCCATCCCTCCCTCATCGATCGACCGATCCCCCTAAACCCTAAACTCCACTTCGCAGGGCTGCGTGCGTCTGATGGATGCGTGGTTCAACAAAACCCCGACCGAGCGCGAGAAGGATGAGATCGAAAAGGTGAAAAACGTCCTCCGCAAGCAGCGGTGCGATCCGCCCATCGCGCCGGACGAACCCGCGCCGATGACTATTCGCCCGTACGACTGCGATCCGGGAGATCACCAGCACGACTACCAGTTCACGTTCAAGAACGCGCTGACGACGGTGTTCGACGTGAAGCGCGTCATGGCGAAGCGCGACAACGTCCCGAGGGAGGCGCTCGACGTCGTGTTGGGCGGCAAGGCGCGTTTCGAGACGACGCCTCCAGACTGATCCCCATACGACCCCGTCCGCGTGGTGAACGTCGATCCTTAAGGACTTCGCCCCCCTTCGCCATGACGCGCCCTCTTCGCTTCGTCGCGCTCTCGCGTCCAATCAAACGTCCACGTCATCACATACCTAACCAATCACATACCTTCCCGCCGCGTCGTCCGCCGATTACGTAAACCACCCGCAGAAGCTCGCGGACCGAGAGACGCTGCTGGAGTGCGGCGTGGGCGCCGGCTACATCGTGTACCTGAGAGTCGACCCCGCCAAGTTTCGGGAGATGGCGACGACCACGATGGAGCAATTCCCGGGCGGGGAGAGAGTGCCGATCACGAGGATGGTGCACAAGGACGGGACGTTCACGCTCGAGTGAGCGAGGTGGGAGGAGGAGGAGGAGGAGGAGGAGGCGAGGGAAGAACGAACGAACGTCGTCTGGCGCTATGACTACACGTATTCCTAATCCTATTCCCATGGTAAATACGTCGCCTTTCCTGAACAACCCACCCACCCACCGCGCGATAGACGCGTGCCCTCGTCTCGGCGATCGCTCCCGCTCTTCGCCGCGCGCTCAGTCCGCGTGGTCGTGGTGGTGGTCGTCGTCGTCGTCGTCGTCCGACCCCCCCTCCGCGGCCGCCGCGGCTCGCAACAGACTCTCCTTGTCGAGACCCAACGCCACCTTGGTCGAAAAGTCGTGCCTCAGAACGACCCTCGCGCACTCGATGAACAGACCGCTCTGCACGGCGAAGTACGTCAACGTCACCGCGTAGAAGAAGTTCGCGTTCGCGACGCGGTCGACGATCCAGAGCCGCCAGAATATCGGCGAGAGCAGAATAACGTAGAAAAAGCCGGCGACGACGGCGAACGCCGCGCCCGGATGGAACGCCGCCAATTCCTCCGAAAACAACGGCAGGAGCGACAGATACCTCGCCGCGTCCCCAAGCGTGGGGTACGGGTGCATTATGCATCCGAGACACGTCACGCCGAATATCGCGAACGTCGGACGGCTGTCGATGAACCGAATCGTCAACGGCGTCGCGAGAAACGCGGGAAAGAACGCGAACACGAACCGGTAAAACCCGACGAAGTGGTCGAACAGCTCCGAGAAGAAGTACCAGTGCGCGCCCAGGTTCGGCGCGAGGTCGTCCGGGACGAGCAAGTACACGTAGCACGCTCTGAACCAATCGTCGAACGACGCGTGGCCGCGAAGTATATCCGTGGACAGCCACGTCAGCGCGAAGAGCCACGTCGTCGTCCACGCGAAGAGTTTCGCCGTCGCCGTCGCCGGGGAGTGTCCCGAGACCTCCGCCGCGCTCCGCCGCGCGATCTCCCGCCCGCGCATCCCGCCGTCCACCCCCGGCCGGTGCCCCTCCGCGCCGCCCTTCGCGATTGCGCTCGCCGTCGGCGCGAAGAGCATCGCGAGCGGGGCGATCCCTCCGAGGTACGCGCTCGTCGCGAGCCCGAACCCGGCCACGTGCGGATTCCCGCAGCTGGCGCCTGAGGGTCGTTCCGTCGTGCGAAGCGACGACGTCGGGGTGGAGTCGAAAGGCGTCAGGGGTGGAGTTGAAAGGCGTCATAGGGTCGGGGATTGAAAGCGAGGGGTGATGGGCGGAGAGAAACGCCCGCCGGGAGATAAAGTCCTTAAGGAACGGCGTCCACCACGCGAACGGGGTCGTATGGGAGCCAGTGTGAATGCGAACGCACCGAAGATGAGAAACGCGAGCGCGGCTGTCCGAAGGCCCGCGCACGAGCACGCGACGCACGACGCGATCGCGAGCGGGTTCGCGAGCGAGAGCGCAGCGACCGTCCACGGCGTCGACGCGACGCGCCTCGACGCCTCGCGCTTCGCCGCCGCGGACGCGCCGGGCCCGCCCGCGGAGCCTGCGCGCGACCAGACGATCCGGCGCGCTTCGATCCGTCGAGACGCGAAGAAGAGCGCGAACGCGGCGAGGACGTCGAAGACGACGAACGGCGCCACCGCGCGCGTTCCGATCGTCGGCGCGCTCGCGATGCGCGGCGCGAGCGCGGCGAGGAGCAGCGGCGGCGCGTGCAGCGCGCTCCCGGCGTACGGGGACTGCCCGAGGCGGCGCAGCGCGTCGCCCTCGCGCAGGCGCGTCGCGGCGTCCACCGCGCTGGAAAGCTCTGGACGCGCGTGAAGGATCTCGCCCCATCCGCGCGCGGCGAGGACGAAGCGGAGGAGGACGGACGCGAGAGCGATCGCGGCGGCGACGCGGGGGGAGAGATGCATCGCGCGGACGACGGACGTCGTCGTCGTCGACGACGACGACGACCGCGCCGAAGCGGGGAGTGGCGGTGGTCGCGACGAGATGGCGTGTCATGTTTGCTGATGCTGAGCAGTTGTTACTGTACAGCTGTCATCACGAAACGCAAATTCAATCATCACTTCTCTTCGGCGGCGGCGGCGGCGGCGACGACCCACGCGCCGACGACGTCCGCATCGCGCGCCAACCGCGCGCTCTTCGCGCGCACCGCCTCCGCGGCCTGCGTCACCGTCCGCTCCGCGCCGTCGATCTTCTTCGGGAGGTAAAACGCCTCGATCGCCGCCGCGTCCTCCTCTGAGGGCCATTCCATACGAGGGAATGTCGGGGTGGAGTTCATAGGCGTCAGTTGGAGTTGAAAGGCATCGAGCTCGGGGATTGAACGCGAGGGACCCTGGGCGGAGAGAGACGACGGCAAAAGTCCTTAAGGATCGGCGTTCACCACGCCAACAGGGTCGTATGGGGACCAGTGTATAGAACGCGCCTGACGCGAGACCCCCGCAGCTCGCGCCTATGACGCGCGTCAGCCCGCTGCTCACGCCGCCGCCGCCGAACTTCGCGTCGACGGCGTCCCAGTTGGCGCGCACCCAGTCCCACGTGACTCTGCGACCGGCGCGCGTGCCCGCGGAGGCGCCGATGATGGCCGCGCCGTCTTGTTTACGCACCGCGTCCGTCATGTTAAACTCGAGGACGCGCGATATCAACGCGGGATCCTTCGACGCGCCCATCGCGCCGAGAAGAAGCGACTCCTCCAGAGAGCTCTCCGCCTCCTTATACAGCCGTTTAAGCTCGTCGAGCTCTCTCTCGCCGCCGTGGCGCAGCGCGGACGCGAACACCGCGCCCTTGATGTCCGCGGGGATCGCCTCTCTGTCGCCGCCGACGTACGCGTCGAACAGCTCGCGCGCCGCCGCGACCGAAGCCGGGTGCTCGTACGCCAGCGCGCGAGACACCGCGAGCTGCCGCAGCATCGACGTCTGGTACCCCCCCGGCGCGGTCGCCTCGCCGCCGGGGGCGACCCATCCGAGCTTGGCCACCAACGGCGCGAACAGCGACGCGCCGTACGCGCGGAGGGCGTCGCACACGTCGTCGGGCTGCTCGAAGAACGCGGAGGTTATCCCGCCGAGCCCGCTCGCGATCTCGTTCCTGTCGGGGTGGAGTTGAAAGGCGTCCTAAGCGGAGTTGAAAGGCGTCGAGGACGGGGATTGAAAGCGAGGGACCCTGGGCGGAGAGAGACGACGGGAAAAGTCCTTAAGGATCGGCGTTCACCACGCCGACGCGGTCGTATGGGGACCAGTGTGAGGACGCACCACACGACGTACGACTCCTCCCCGGCGTCCGCGTACGCGCGCGCGAGCTCGAGCGCGGCGGTCGTCTTCGCGTACCCCGCGGCGCCGCACGCGAACGCGTCGGAGACGAGGCCGACGCGGTCCACCTCGGACATCCCGGGCAGCGCGCGCATGAGCCTCGCGCGCGCGTTTTCGTCGTACACGACGCGGTAAAAACCGCTCTGTCCGACGTTTAGCTTGAGCGGCTTCTCGCGGTCGGCGGCGGCGACGTCGAACGCGCCGGTCGCGGCGTCGAGAACGCCCGGGACGGTCGCGAACCCCTCCGCGCGGAGCGGGACCTTCCACGTCGCGCCGCTCTCTTCCGGCGTGAGCGAGTCCGGCCCGGAGGCGAGGTACCGACGCTGCGAGACGACGACCGAGGACCCGTCGTCTTTGGACGCGACGGAGAGAATGGGATAGCCCGTCTGCGACGTCCAGCACTCCATCAGTCCTCTGACGTCCTCGCCCGACGCCTCGGACAGCGCCGCCCACAGGTCCGTCGTCCCCGCGTTCGCGTACTGGTGCCGCGCGACGTATATTCGCATCCCGGCGCGGAACGTTTCCTCCCCGAGATGCGATTCGAGCATGCGAATGACGCACGAGCCTTTACTGTAAGAGATGGCGTCGAAGATCTCGTTCACCTGCGACGCGGACTCGATCGGCACCTCCACCGGATGCGACGATCGGAGCGAGTCCAGCCCGAGCCCCATGCCTTGCTCGTTGCACAGGAACTGCGACCAGACCTTCCACTCCGGGTAGAGGTGGTCCATCGCGCGCCAGCCGACCCACGTCGCGAACCCCTCGTTCAGCCACAACTGCGACCACCACTGCATCGTGACGAGGTTACCGAACCACTGATGCGCGAGCTCGTGGCCGACGACGTACCCGATCCTCTGTTTCGCGTTGATCGGGGTCTTGCCCTCCTCGAACAGCATCAGCGACGCGCGGTAGACGACGAGCCCCCAGTTCTCCATCGCGCCCGCGCTGAAGTCCGGCACGGCGACCATGTCCATCTTCGGGAGCGGGTACGCGTTGTCAAAGTATTCGCCGAAAAATGAAAGCGATCCGACGGCGGTGTCCAACGCGAACCTGTCGGGGTGGAGTTGAAAGGCGTCAGTTGGAGTTGAACGTTGAAAGACAACGCGGGCGGGGATTGAAACTGAGGTGTGGGCGGTGAGAGACGACGGGAAAAGTCCTTAAGGAATGGCGTTCACCACGCCGACGGGGTCGTATGGGGACCAGTGTAAGGAGAACGAACCGCCCTTGCTCGGACTTTCCGACCGGGGTCCAGCACCGGACGACGACACCCTCCGGGGTCGTGGCCTCGATGTGGTCGAATTCGCCGACGCAGAACGCGAGGAGGTACGTAGACATCACCGGCGTCGTCTCGAACGTCACGGTCTTCGTCTTAGGGCCATTCCATACAAAACAAGTTCATCGGTCAGTTGAAAAGGGACGCGATCAAATGTTGAAACCGGGCGATGGGTGAAACACTTTTGTATAGAACGCACCTTAGCCTCCGCGTCCCTCGTCACGCTTTTCTCCGGCATGTTCGACAACGCGACGCGATCGTCCGCGACCGTGAGCGTCATCCCGAACGTCGCCTTCAGCGACGGCTCGTCCCAACACGGGAAGCACCGTCGCGCGTCCGTGGGCTCGAACTGCGTCACCGCGAGATGCCGCGTCTCGCCGCTCCCGTCCGGCGCCGGATACGCGCTGCGGTAAAACCCGGCGAGCTTAGGGTCGTTCCATACAAAGCGATGTCGGGGTGGAGTTCATAGGCGTCAGTTGGAGTTGAAAGGCGTCGAGGTCGATGATTGAAAGCGAGGGGTGGGCGGAGAGATGCGCCGGCAAAAGTCCTTAAGGATCGGCGTTCACCACGCCAACGCGGTCGTATGGGAACCAGTGTATAGAACACGCCTTATCGTTGAGCTCGCCCGAGAACGCGAGCGTCAGCGTGATCTCGGACCCGACGTCCGACGCGAGCAGAGGCTTCGAGAGCGCGACCGTCGCGGTCTCTTGCTTCTCGTCGCCGTATAAGATGTCCGGGCCGCCCGGGTTGGTGCGCTCCGCGCCGCTCGCGTCGACGACGACGCCCGACGAGATCTTCAGGTCCTTCGCGTGGAACGTGACGGCCGCGCACGGCTCGCGCACCGTCAGCTTCACGGTCACGACGCCGTCGTACTGAAACGTCTCGAGGTTGGGCGTTAGCGCGAGGTCGTAGTGCGACGGCGTCACCGCGGTCGGTAAGAGCTGCTTGTCCCCGCACATCACGAGGCCTTGGCACTTGCTGCACTCGCACCGGACGTAGGCGATGGTACGTCCGCCCTCGAGCGTGATGAGCGGCGCGCGCTTCGCCTCCGCGTCCGCGACGGAGCGGCAGACGACGTCGTCGGAGGCGGAGGCCTGAGGCTCGGAGGATGTCTTCGGCGCGGGCGCCATGATCGATTTTCTTCGCGAGATGGACGACGACGACGACGACGACGACGACGACGACGACGGCGGCGAAGAGCGAGGCGCCCGGCGGACGGCAGATCGCGCGACGATCGATCGGCGACTTTGATGAAGAGAGGTCGCGAACGAAGCGACGGGGACTGCTCGGGTCGCGACGCCGCGCATCGAGAGCGCGCGAGTGGGAGCGGAGAGCGAGCGCGAAGAAGCGATCGCTGGGAGAGCGGCGGGCGGCGTGCGGGGGGGGCGCGCGCGTCGACGGAAGTGTCGTTTCGAAGAAGTGCCCACTTATCCAGAGACGGGACGTGTACGTGTCGCGCTGTGCACGAGGAACCTGCAAATGAGGAAGGAACCGAACGAGCCCGTCGGCATCCGTCTACGCGAGGAGAATAAAACGCTCACGAATCGTGCGTTTTCATTGGACACATACATATGTACACGACGCGCGAGGAACGCCCTCCCTCACTTCAAGTTCTTCCCGTCGATCGGCCCGAGCGCCCCCCACGTTTCGCCGTCGTACCCGTTCTTCCCTTCCCTCGGCGGCTTCAGGTAGTTGCTCTTCGGATGCCCCAACCCGAGCCACTCGTACTCCTCGCGCGTGTGCGCGCCCGGCACGTGCGCGCCGTCAAACTTCGCGGATTCGAGCTCCCACTTGTTCCTCGGCCCGTCGATCGTCTCGTGCGTCTCGAGCTCGTCGCCGTACAGCGCGTCCACGCGGAACGGGCCAATCTGTTCGCGTTCCCTCGGCGCCGGCTCGGGCGGCGGCTGCGGCCGATCCGGCATCACGAATCGATCCACGAGCGGCTCGCCCGTGATGGTGTTGTACTCCACCGAGCTCTTCAGATGCCGCTGCAAAAACTCCCTTCGCAGCGCGCTCTTGTACTTGACGTGCTCGTCCTCGTACCGAAGCATCTGGCCGCCGTACGAGTCGCGGTACTGCAGCGTGATCGGGTCGTATTCCACCTTGGGGTCGTTCCATACGAGCGAACGTCGGGGTGGAGTTGAAAGGCGTCAGTTGGAGTTGAAAGGCGTCGCGGTCGGGGATCGAAACCGAGGGGTGGGAGGAGAGAGACGCCGGGAAAAGTCCTTAAGGATCGGCGTTCACCACGCGAACGCGGTCGTATGGGAACCAGTGTGCAGAACGCACCTTGGACTTGTTGTTGTTGGAGATGGGCTCCTCCTTGAGGTCCTCCGCGCGTTGGTCAAAGTACGCGTCTTGCTGGTGCACCTTGCCCCACCGCGCAGTCTCCTTCTCGTACGTCGCCATCCGTTTCCGCTCGAAGAATTCCTGGTGGTCGAGAGCGGAGCGGGGGATTCGCGCGGGGAGGGTCAGAGAGGGAACGGAGAGAGGGAACGGAGAGAGGGAACGGAGAGAGGACGAGCGAGCGAAAGAACGCCGCGCGAGACACAGCTGTGTTCCCAAAACGGCACGAGAATCGCGATTCGATCGACCGATCGGATCGCTCGAGACTAAATGCTCATAGGATCGACCTCGAGGAACGCGCGCGGAGACGACGACGACGCACCTCTTTCTCGAGTATCTTCCGCTGCCGGTGCTCGAACTCCTCCGCGGCGGCGTTCGTGCCGAACCGCTCCGCCTCGCTGATGAACGCGGCGGCTTTCTTCATCGGCACGATCGGATTCGTGTACATGTCCTCCGGGTCGTATCGGTAGTGTCCGCCGCGGCGGTTCCCGAGGCGCAAGCGCTCGAGCGCGTCTTTATCGTTCATCGCCATTCGCTCCTCGCGCGATCGCGCGGGGGCGTTGAAGAACTCAGCCGCGGGGGGTTCCGGGAGGGCGCTCATGGTGGGCGCTTTCGGCGATTCTCGTTCGCGCCTTTCTTTTTTCCCCCGTCCTCGCGCGCGCGCTCCTGCCGCGACGACGACGACGCGAGTCGACGACGGTTCGCGCGCGCTGGCGTATCGCGACGGGCGCGGGCGCGGGCGACGATGCCGCGGGCGTTTCGCGCGCGGGTTCGGTCGTGCGGCGACGCGCGCGGCGGTCGATGACGCGCGGAGTCGCGGGGGGGGCGGGGGGAACCGAAGCGCAATCGTCTGAAGTCAACTCCTGCGTGGTCGCGGTCGGCCGCGGCGGCTCGAAGTTGATCGGGCGGCGTAGGTTCAACGGGGTGAAAAACGTCGCTGACCGACCCACGTCCTGCGTTTTCAAAGGCGGACGATCGCGCGCGCCGATCGAAAGCGCGCGGCGCGCGAGGTGCGCGACGCCTCATCACGAGCAACGGAGAACGCGGCACGTCACCGGAGCCACTACTTGTCGCTCTCGTGGTCGCGTCGTTCCGCGCGCCGTCTTCACTCATTGGTCGCCGCGCCGGTACCGCGACGACACCACCGAGAACGATGACGATGCCGATGACGCGCGCCGTCGCCGGGCTCGCGCCGCGGCGCGACGCCGCGCTGCCGC
Source organism: Micromonas pusilla CCMP1545 (assembly GCF_000151265.4). Taxonomy (NCBI): domain Eukaryota; kingdom Viridiplantae; phylum Chlorophyta; class Mamiellophyceae; order Mamiellales; family Mamiellaceae; genus Micromonas; species Micromonas pusilla. Next base: position 1,115,067 of record NW_003315887.1, read on the forward strand.
CGTCGTCCGCGCGTCGACGCGCCGCCGCCGGCGTCGTGCGCGCGACGGTCCGCGCGAAGAAGAGGACGACATCGAAATCTCGTCGCGTCGTCTCCACGACGACGCGCGCGCGGATGGGCGGAGGCGGCATCGCGGAAGTCGCCGGCAACGCCGCGATCGCGGTCGTCGAAGTCTCCAAAGCCGTCCGCATGCGCGGCGTCGACGCGCCGACGGTCGAGAAGTCGTACGTCAGCAAGGGCAGAGGCGCCGGCGCCGGCGACGACGCCTCCGCCGACGGCCCCGCGGCGGTGGACGCCGAAGGCCTCCCGCTCGTGTACGACGCCGCGGCGATCCAGGCGTTCTGGGCGAAGCAAGGCGGCGCGCTGCAGCGACGCTGGGGCGAGTTCCTCTCCCTCTCCGTGCCGTTCCTCACGCGCGTCGCGACGCTCTCCATCACCGGCGGCGCGGCTGAGCTCAGCAAGAACGAAGCGTCGCTCGCGAGAGACGCGCGCGTCATCATCGAAAAACTCGGGCCCACGTACATCAAAGCCGGACAGATGATGTCCGTGCGACCGGACGTCCTGCCGCAGGCGGCGCTGGACGAGCTCGCGATCCTTCAGGACGCGGTCAAGCCGTTCGCGACGACGACCGCGATCGAGACGATCGAGGCGGAGCTGGGGGGGGCGCTGGGGGAGTTTTTCGACGAGATCTCCGAGGCGCCCGTCGCCGCCGCGTCGCTCGCGCAGGTGTACCGCGCCAAGGTGCGTTCTATACACTGGTTCCCATACGACCGCGTCGGCGTGGTGAACGCCGATCCTTAAGGACTTTTCCCGTCGTCTCTCTGCGCCCACACCTCGCTCACAATCCCCGTCCTCGGCGCCTTTCAACTCCGCTTCTGACGCCTGTGAACTCCACCCCGACATCGCTTTGTATGGAATGGCCCTAAGCTCGCGGGCACGGACACGTACGTCGCCGTCAAGGTCCAACGACCGGAGATTCTCTCCACGGTGAGCAAGGACCTGTACGTGCTGCGCCGCGCCGCGGAGGTGTACCAAGGCCTCATCGAACGCTTCGCGCCGCAACAGCGCACGGATTACGTCGCGCTCCTCAACGAGTGGGCGGTGGGCTTCTACACTGAGGCGCGTTCTATACACACTGGTTCCCATACGACCGCGTTCGCGTGGTGAACGCCGTTTCTTAAGGACTTTGCCCGTCGTCTCTCTCCGCCCACCACCCCTCGCTTTCAATCCCGACGCGCCTCGACGCCATTCAACTCCGCTTCTGACGCCTTTCAACTCCATCACCCCGACGTCGCTTTGAATGGACCGTCGCCTCGACCCTCAGTTGGACTTTCTCAACGAGGCGGATAACCAACAGCGCCTGCGCGACCTCATTGCGGCGGAGAAGGTGCAGGGCGTGTACGTCCCCGAGGTCTACCACGAGATGTGCACGCGCCGGGTGCTCGTGTCCGAGTGGATCGACGGGACGAAGCTGAGCGACTGCCCGAAGGATGAGATTCGCGAGCTCATCGGCGTCGGACAAGAGTGTTTCCTCGTGCAGCTGCTTCAGGTTGGGTTCTTTCACAGCGACCCGCACCCGGGGAATTTGATGAAGATGGCGTCGAGGGAGGACCCGAGCAAAAACACGCTCGTGATCTTAGACTTTGGCTTGATGGCGTCGATCGAGCAGAGCGACATGGACACGATGGTGTCGTCGATCATCCACCTCGCGAACAAGGATTACCCCGCGCTCGTGGACGACTTCATCGACTTGAAAATCTTACCTGACGACTGCGACCGCGCCAAGGTGATTCCGCTGATGGACAAAGCGCTGTCGCCGTACGTGAAAGGCGGCGGCGCGAAGAAGTACGAGGCGGAGTTAAAAAAGATGTACGACATGGACGGCTCGCTGCAGTCCACCGCGGGCGGGTTCCAGGCGATGACGCAGGACCTCCTCACGGTGTTGAACGACATTCCGTTCTCCATCCCTCCGTATTTCGCCCTCCTCGGCCGCGCCGTCGTCACCCTAGAAGGCATCGCGCTCATCGGGAACCCGGACTACAGGCTCGTCATGGAAGCCTACCCTTTCGTCGCGCGAAAGCTCCTCCGCGAAGATCGACCCGCCGCGCAGCGCGCGCTCCAGGAGGTGCTCTACGCCTCCACCGTCGGCGGCGGGAACATCCTCCAAGGACAGCGCCTCGCCGTGATGCTCAACAGCGCGATGGGCGTCGTCGCGAGAGACCAGAGCGAGGGCGCGTTCGTGGACCTCGACACGATCCCGGAGGACTCCATCTCGCTCGAGACGGGGGTGCGATACCTCCTCTCCGAACGCGCGGAGTCGCTGCGGAAGGTGTTGGAGCGCGAGGCGATCGGCGCCGCGGACGTCTTGTTGCGGCAGGGTGCGCGAAAGTCCGGGGGGCGGATCATCGCCGCGTTGCCGCAGCCGCCGTCGCTGCCGTTCGACCTGCCGTTCGTCGGGAAGCTGCCGAAACCTGAGGACCTCCCCGGGCCGATTTTGGTTCCGAGGAGCGCCGCGTCGGGGCTGCCGCCGACGCCGGCGCTCGCTAGCCCGAACGAAGTCCTCGACGCGATCGCGCCGAGGCTCACGCGAGAGGAGGAGCTCTTCGCGATCTCGCTGACGGACCTCGCGCGCGGGAGCCTCGGCGACGACGCCGCGGTCGTCCTCTCGGGGGACGCGCTGCTGGAGCCAGAGGCGGTCGCGTCGCTTCTTCTCGGGGTGTTGGCGACCGGACGCACGCCCGTCGGGGATTCGCCGCAACTCGCCGCGTTGGCGAAGAGCGTCCGGGAGCGACTGCTTCCCGCCGCGAACGCCGCAGACGCGGACGCTGACGTGGCAAACGCGGCTAGCGGCGCGAACGACGGGTTCGAGGAGCTCTCCGCCGCGGTGCGAGATCTCACGCCGGAGGAGAGCGCGGTGTTGAGCGCGACCGCGCAGAGCGTCGCGGACGCGCTGTGGGCAAAGCTCGTGGCGAGGATGGAAGAGGGGTTACTGTCGCCGGAGCAACGGGGCGCGGGCGCGAGCGGTCGGTCGACGACGGTCGAAGGCGGCGGGGGCGGCGTCGCGGCGAACGCGGCGAACGGGTCGACGATCAGGGGGGGCGTCGAGGTCGCGGGCGAGGCGGTGAAGACCCCTCTTGAGCCGGTCGTCGCGATGGCGCGGTGACGAGAGACCGGTTCGAGAGACCGGTTCGAGAGACCGGTTCTCTCACGGCCGGGAAGTACTGTACTTCCGGAAGTGCTTCTTTGTACTCGTACCTGTAACGCTCGCGCTTGAATTAATAATGCAATTCCATTCATCGTTCACGACGGCGCCGCGCCGCGCCGCTCCGCTCGCCGCGTGTACTCCACTCCGCGCGTCGCCGCTACCGCACCGCGCCGACCGCGTATCGGTACGCCGCGGACCGGAACACATCCGCGTGCGCGCGCACGCTCGCGTCCGGCGGGCGCGAGTACCCCCCCCCCATCGTCACCACCAGCGGCACGTGCGCGCTTCTCTCTCCTGTTCGCTTTTCCTCTCCTCCTCCGCGCGCTTTTCCTCTTCTCAAGCACGCGTCGTAGACGAGATGGTTTCGTCGCAGGAGCCCCTCTCGCGACATCCCCAGCCGCCCGAACGCGTCGTCCCTCAGCGCGTCCACGCCAGCCTGAGGGTCGAGGGTACGCGCGAGCGAACGTCGGGGCGGAGTCGTGAGGCGTCGCGGCGCGTCGGGATATATATAACGCGAGGGGCGGGCGGGCGAGAGAAACGCAAACGCAAACGCACGCCGGGAAATGAAAGTCCTTAAGGATCGGCGTGCACCGCGCGAACGGGGTCGTCGTGCGGGGACCAGTGTGAAGAGAACGAACGCACCTGAAAGAACACGAGCTGCGGGTCGTACGTCTCGAACAGAAACGGTATCCACTCCTCGAAGACTTTCACGCACTGGTCGTCGGACGCGTCGTCGGGGAGCTCCACGTCGTGCGTGGATCTCATCTTCGTCTTCCAAGGGTAGTTCTTCTCGCCGTGCGCGCTGAAGGTCACGACGCGCGGGTCGTCCTCGAAGATCTTCGCCGTGCCGTTCCCTTGGTGCACGTCCAGGTCCACGATCAGTATCGGCGTCTTCGATCTCGCGCTGAGCAGGTGGTCGTACTCTCTCAGCGCCATCGTCGCCGCGACGGCGATGTCGTTGAAGACGCAAAACCCCTCCCCGGCGTCCGCGAACGCGTGGTGCGTGCCCCCCGCGATCTGCGCCGCGCATCGGTGCGCCGTGTTCGGCGCCAACACGTCGCGCGTCGCCGCGACGGTGCCGCCCGTGGACGCGAGCGAGCGCGTGACGCTCGACGGATGCATCGGGAAGCCGATCGCGCGCGTCTCCTTCTCGGTGAGCTCGCAACGCAGCACGCGATCGACGTAGCCAGATTCGTGGACGGCGAGGACGTCGGCCAGGTCGACTTTCTGTCGGTCGTCGCGCGGGGCGCGGGGTCGCGTGGGGGGGGGCGGGGGTCAGGGTCGTCGCGGGCGGTCGGCTCGGCGCCGTGGAGAGACGACGACGACGACGACGACGACGACGACGACGACGACGACGACGACGACGCGAAGCGATCACGCGCCGGGGACGGCAACAGCTCCAGCTTCCCCGCGAGGCTCGCGTCCGCTTCCAGCAGCAGCCGCGTCGCCTTGTACTTCTCCATCGGGAACCGGTGGTTGTCCGGGAGGATGACTTCCGCCCAGTCCGCGTAGTACGTCCGCAGCGGCGGCGGCGGCGACGATGACGACGACGACGACGCGGTCGCGGACGTCGACGCGGCCGCGACGTTTTCGCCCGTCGTCGCGCATCGGATCCCTCCTCCTCCTCCTTCCCTCCGCGCGCGCTGCGCGACGCGCCGCGCGACGCCGTGATGCGCGCGGTGACGAACGAGCGACGCGAAGAGCGCGACGCTCAGCCCCGCCGCGCGCATGGTGACGCGAGCGCGCCGCGGCGTGTGACGACGTCGAGCGAGCGAAGGTGATCCTTCAGTAGTTCTTTTCTTCGTGTCGGAGTTTTCGAGAGATACCTGTAGGAGCGTGCGTGGGATCAGATAATACTGTAAACGTGCAACACAGCCTACGCCTCCGCGACCCCGGGGCCCGCGCCGGGCCCCGACCCGGTGTCCGGGTTGTCCTCGATCCCCATCAGCTTCACCGCGAACTGCAAGTCCGACCCCGCGAACGGATGGTTCGCGTCCAAGACGACGAACCCTCTCTCCTCGTCCAGCTCGCGAATCACCGCGGCGTTTCCGTTGGACAGCGCCACCTGGAGCGTCGGACGCGAGGTGGAGGACAACGATTGGTTAGCATTCGATGACGTGTACACAGTATTCGGTGACGTGGAAGAACGCGCGGTCGCGAGGCGCATCAGACGCGCGGGAGGGAGGGAGTCGGTCGGCACAGCTCGCGCACCGTCGCGCCCGGATGCAGCCCTCCCTTCCCCGGCTGGTCCAGCTCCTCACGCAGTCGCGCCACCTCCGGGTGACTCGTCGGCACCTTAAACAGTAAATTCGGGTCGTACTCGCCCCCGGACGCGCTCACGAGCGCCTGGTCGCCGACGACCATCCCTCGGACAGCCTTATCGAACGCGAGAAACAGCGGATTTCCCATCGCGCCCGACGCGCCGATCTCGAACGTGATCGGATCTTCCATGTCCTCCATCGACTGCAAGAGCTCCCCGTCCTCGGTCTGCGCGGAGAAGACGATGGAGACGAGGTCACCCTCCTCGGGCTTGCGCCCGTCCGCGGCGTCGTCCTCCGTCGGGAGCTTCGAGACCGCCATCGTCGTCGTGAACCCCTTGACTTTCTGGCGGACGTTCTGAAGCATAGGCGCCTCGAACGTCTCCGCGTCTCGCGGATCGGACGACGACGACGACGACGACGACGACGACGACGACGACGACGACGACGAGGGCG
>NW_003315887.1:1123503-1216494 GCF_000151265.4 Micromonas pusilla CCMP1545
CGACGCGCAAGAGCGAGCCCGCGCACGCGACACTGTACTGCGCGCACGATAAGGCGCGTTAATCCTCGCTCCGTCGCTCTCTTCTTCTTCTCCATCTTCTTCTTCTCCCCCGCGCGCGCGACGACGACGCGCGACCCTCGCGCGCGCGAAGAAGAAGAAGAAGATGAAGAAGAAGAAGTGAGCGACGAAGCGAGGATTAACGCGCCTTATCGTGCTCGCAGTACACCGTCGCGTGCGCGGGCTCGCCCTTGCACGTCTCGCACAGTCGCACGCGCTGATGTTTCCACGTGAGCTTGTTGTTCGAGTGCGCGCCGACATGCATCTGCGCGTCGCACGCGGAGCACAGGTTCGCGGCGTCGTTGAAGCAGTATATCGCCGCCTCGGAGGTGTTACAGAGCGCGCATATGACGCCCATCGCGATATCTCGCGAGGCCGCGGCGGGGGGTCGATCCGGTCGCGGGGGTCGCGGGGCGCTTTATTTCCCGCTGAGTAGGGAAGGCGACAGCCGCGCGAGATTCGCGATTTTCGATGCGCTCGGCGCGGCGCGGACGCGGCGTTCGACGCGACGCGCGATCGCGCGCGTGCCTCCCCCGGCGGTCGACGCGATCGGTGAGACGCCGATCGAACCGAGCGCGCGGTCGCGCGCTTTCGCCGTCGCGCGCGTCGCCGAGTGCGCGCGCGCGACCGGGATGATTTTGCACCCGGGGTCCGCGCGAAAAAATAAAGTCATCCGCCAGCTGGCCTATCCGATCCCGGGGTCGCGTATCCGATTCTCGTTTCCTCGGCATTCCGCGCGCGCGTACGCGTTTCTAGTCTCAGAACGGCGTACTTCCGTACTACGCGCGGCGGGGCGACCTGCAACGCCTGAGAAAACGCTTCGCCTCCTCGGATGTCGCGTCGTTCCATTTCGTCGCGCTCGCGTCCTCCGCACCTCGACACGCCTCGATGGCCGCCAAGAGCGTAATTCACGATCGCCTGAGAGCGCGATGGGCGAAGCAGGGCGGCGGCCCGGAGATGGAGGCGAGGCTGCGCGCGGCGAAGGAGGAGCTCGCGCGGCGCGAGAAGGTGGCGAGAGCGCGCGCCTCCGGGACGTCGCTTCCCGAGTCGATGCTGACGCCGACGCGAGATCCGGCGACGGTCGCGGCGACGGACGCGGGCGCGGACGCGTCGACGCCGCCGAAAACGCCGCAAATTTCCGTCGACGCCATCATGGAGGAAGCGAGAGAGGAGATCGCGAAGCGCGTCGAGCGCGCGCGGACGGAGGGCGTCCGGGAGGGAGACCCGCGATTGATTCATCCCGACGACGACGACGAAGAGCTCAAGGCGCTGGAGGCGGGCTGCGTCGTCGTCGGCGGCGAGAAGACGCGCGTCTTGACCCCGCCGGAGACGATCGACCCCGCGCATCCGATCGCGCGGTTGAAAGACGACGCGAACGCGGCGCTGCGGCGCGGCGAGTACGAGCTCGCGAAGGCGCTCTACGACGAGGCGCTCGCACCCACCGGGGAGAAGAAGACGGCTCTCGGCCTGCTCCCCGCGGACCTCGCGGGCGTCCTCCTCAGCAATCGCTCGAAGGCGCGCCTGCTGTTGGACGAGCCGGAGATCGAGCTCGCGTGCGCGGACGCCGTCGCCGCGTGCGCGCTGTGTCCGAACTGGGCGAAACCGCGCGCGCGGCTCGCGGAGGCGCGAGACCGCTTCCCGCGCGACCCCGTTCGCGCGTCGCGTCGCGCGTCGTTTCGTGAGAAGTTCTACTTTTTTTTCGCTTTCGCGCGGTGGCACCCTCACGATTTGACACGTGGCAATTTCTTTCATCCACCAATCACACTTCAACACATCTGACACGTGTCTTCCCTCGGCCTATCGAATCATCCGAAGGCGCGCGCGCTCGAGGGCGCGTACGCGCTGGCGATGAAAGCGTGTCGCGAGGGCGAGGCGATCGCGGCGCGGTGCGGGGATAAGTCGCGGCCGTTCGAGAAGCTGATCGACGAGATCGCATTGAAAGCGGCGCGGGATGGAAGCGTCGCCGGGTTCGACGGGAGGTACATATACGTTCGAAGCGCGGGCGAAGAAGCCTGGCTCGGTGCGTTTTTTTTTTGAAATTTTTTTGTCGTAAAGTTTGGTCGTTTTCTGATCGGTCGCGCTGACGACCTCTCTCCACCCACTCGCGCAGGCAAACGCGCGCCGGAGAACCCCGCGTTCGACGCGGACGACGACGGCGACCGCGATCGACCTCGGCCGGACGACCCCAAGGCCCCGATCCACGCGCGATCGATCGCAGAGGCGATGGACGCGTGCGAGGACGGCGACGTCGTGTTGCTTCTTCGCGGCATTCACAACGGGCTCGGCCAGGCGTGCCTCGTGGACAAGCGGATCTTGATCCGCGGCGAGGGCGCGCTGAAAGAGGCCACCGTGGACTGTCGATCGAACGTGCCGCTGTTTCGCGTGACGCGACCGTGCGTGATTCAAAACGTCGACGTCGACTTCACCGGCTTCAGTCAGGTAAAGTTTTTCACCCATCGCTCGGTTTCAACATTTGATCGTGAGGGTCCCTTTCAACTGACCGGTGAACATTTTTTGTATGGAATCGCCCTCAGGCGATTCACGTCGAAGGCGGCGACGCCGTCGACGCGCTCATCGAGAACTGCCGGATCAAAGCCTCGGGCGACGACGGGATTTGCGTCGACGGCAGCGCGAGGCCGACGTTTCGAAACTGCGACGTGACGGGCAAGAAGAGCGCGCTGCGAACGATGGGCAACGCGCGCGCCGAGCTCGTGGACTGCAAGCTGCACTGCTGCGAGACTTCGGGGGTCAAGACGTTCGGCGAGTCGCGCGCGACGCTCCGCGACTGCCACATCGAAAACTGTCAACACGAGGGCGTCGTCGCGATGCAGAGGAGCACGGTGCACATGGAGAACTGCGTCGTCGTGGACAACAAAGGGCCGGGCGTGGACGCCTCGGACGACGCGCGCGTCGTCCTCGTCGACGTCGTCGTCGACGACAACGTCGGAGGCGTCTGGTTATGGGACCACGCGTCGTGCGACGTCCGCGGCGGCGTCGTGCGAGGCGGCGCGTCGCACGCGGTCCTCGCGGACGAGGAGACGACGCCGCGGTTCGGACGCGGCGCGAGAATCGAGGGCGTCGTCGAGGCGACGGCGAGGGCGCGCGAAGACGTCGCGCCGGGACGAGATGGCACCGTCGCGTTGACGCATCCGGCGAAGCCGACGTCGTTGCCGCCGGACTCGGGGTGTTTCGCGTTCGAGTACACGATGTTCGACCGGAAGCAGTGACGGACGGACGGAGAAGGACGGAGAAGGACGGACGGACGCGCGAAGAAGAGGAAGCGATGGACGCGCGCGAGGTGCGACGACGAGACGACGCGACGCGTAGGACTGAAGTACGAAAGTACTTTCAAGTACGATGTTGATTTTGTTTTGATTTTTGGCGACGGACGCGACGCGCCGCGCCGCCCGTCCAGTCTACGTACAAAACACAGTAACCCCACAGTAATACCATACCCCCCTCCCTCCCTCCCTGCCTCCCTCCTCTCAACCCCCGTCCGGACCGAAGTACTCCACCGCGTCCTGCCACAGCGCGGGCGGAAACCGCGCGGCGAACCCAAACGCGGGACACAATCCCTCCGCCGCCGCCGACGACGACGCGCCCGACGCTCTCGCGTCAATCTCCCTCGCCGCGAAACCGCGCACCGTCTCCAAGCTGAGCTCATTCGCGATCAGCGCGCGGTTCGTGCCGTGCCCGAACGCGACGGCGACGAGCGTCGGGAACAGCACCGCGATCTTCCGCGAATCGCTGTAATACTCGAACGGCAGATCCGGCAGCCGTTGCATCAACGTCGGCGCCCGGCCCCAACACAGCATGTCTTGGTTGGACGGCGAGAGGAGGGCGAACGCGCCGATGAAGAGTACGGTCTGGTCGAGAAGCTCCGCGAGCTCTTCCACGGTCGCGCCCGCGTTGTCGCTGCCGCCGTGGCGCGCGCGACGGCCGTCTTTCGCGACGCCATATTCCGAGGCGTCGTCGTTTTTATCCCCGGCGCCGCCGCCCGGGTTGTTTTTCCGCTCGCGATCCGCGCGCGCCTTCGCCGCCACCGCGCTGTCCCACTCGCTCGCGCACAGGGCTAATATGAACGACAGCAAGTGATGCGTCTCCACTCTCAAGTCCGGCGACGACAGCGCGTCTTGCGCGATCTCCGGGCCGAACCGCGCGGTCGCGTTGAGCAGACGCACCGCCGCCGCGGCGACGGGGACGAAATTCGACGGCAGCTCGCGCGCCGCCGCCGCGGGGTCTTGCAGCACCGGCGTCCGCAGCGTCGCCTCCGTCTGCAGCAGCACCGAGGTGAGCAGCGACGGAAGCCCTCCCAGCGCGGTCTCCTTCAGCGCGGCGATCAGCGACCCGGCCGGGGACTCGCCCTCGCGAAGATTTATCGTCTCCGGCTCCACCGCGACGTTATAGCGGTCGACGCCGCCGACGAGCTCGCGGCCGGGCGCGGGCGCGCGCGCGTCCAACAGAGCCTCGAGGAGCCTCAGGCCGGCGAGAATGCCGGGCGGCACCGGCTCGACCGTCGCCTTCGGGCGGTCGTGCAGCGCGAACAGCGACGCGATCGCGTCGACTGCGCCGGACGTCACGAGGAGCTCGACAAAGTCCGCGGACATCGCCACGACGCGCGCGCACTGCGCGCGCGCCGACGCCGACGCGGGCGCGGGCGCGGTGATCTTCTCGCGCGCCGCCGCGGCTTCGCACCCGATCGCCTCCACGCCGCCGTCGTGCGACGCGGCGGAAGACGAGACGACGGCGGCGGCGACGTCCTCGGCGGCGTTCGTCGGGCTCGCGCGCGCGAGCGACCTCGGCGACAGCACGTCCTCGAACGACGACGACGAACCCCCGCCGCCCCCGCCGCCGACGCCGACGCCGCCGACGCTCACCCCCTTCGGCCCCCGCACGACGCGCGCCACCACCGCCATCATCGGCTCCAACGCCGACGTCGGCGGCGGGATCCCCCCGCCCGTCCCGGGCGTCGCGTACTCCGCGTTCGCGGGATCGCCGAGCCACCCGAGCCCCGCGACGAGGTGCGGCACCAACGGCGACGCGAGGTTCTCCGCGAGGAGGTGCTCGCACGCCGTCGCCGACGCCGCCGTCGCCGCGTCCAGCGCGCGCGCGAGGCTGACGCACTGCGCCGCCGCCGCGGGCGACGCCGCGAACCCGCCGCCGGTCGCGGAGGAGTTGAGCGACTCCGCGAGCGCCTCCGCGAGCGCGCGGACGAGACCGGAGGTGACCGCGGCGGCGAGCGCGGCGGACGCGGCGGCGGCGCCGGCGGCGCGCGCGGACCCGGATCCGGACCCCCCGGATGCGTTTTCGCCGCCCCCCGCTCTCGCGGCGTCGCCGCCAGCCTCGGCGAGCGCTTGCATAACGTCGCGGTGCGCGTGCGACAGCGACTCGGGCTTGCGCTTGGAGATGGCGAGCGCGACGCGCTCGAGCCGCGGGCGCGCGGCGTCCGTCGCGGGCGGAAGCGGCGCGTACCCGACGTCGTCGTCGGCGGCGGCGGCGGCGGCGGCGGCGGCGGCGACCGACGACGTCTCATCCTCCGCCGTCGCCGCCGCCGCGTTCTCCCTCTCCGCGTCCGTGGGCCATCGCAGCGGCCCCGCCGCGTTCGCGAGCCGCTGCCTGAGCTTCTTCGCGCGCTTGCGCATCGCCTTGTGCCGCTCCGCGGCGGCCGCCGCCCGCGCCATCTCGCGCTCCATCCCGCCGGGGAAACCGCCGCCGCTCTCCCCCGCGCCGCCGCCGCCTCGGACGCGCGACGGCGACTCGGGCGCGCCGCCGCCGCCGCCGCGTCCCGGGGACATCATCGCGCCCGACCCGCCGCCGCCGCGCGCGGGCGACGCCGGCGGCGACGTCGCGGGCCGCAGGGTTGAATCCTTCCCCGCGGAGCCGATCACCGCGCGCTCGCGGACGACGTCGAGGTACTCCCGCCGCCGTCGCTCGGCGGCGAACAGCCGCCGTCGCATCTCGTCCAACCGCTCCTCCGCGCGCTTCTTCGCCTCGCGCTCCCTCGCGACGCGCGAACGCTCCTTGTCCTCCGCCTCGCGCGCGCGCCGCTCCTCGTGCGCTGTGGCCGCAGCCTCGCGCTCCGCCGCCTCCCGCTCGCGTCGGAGCTCCTTCTCTCGGACTTTCTCCTCGAGCGTCGACCGCTTCGCGGCTTGCTCCGCGGCGCGGCGTTCCTCCGCGGCGCGCGCCGCCGTCTCCGCCGCCTCCGCGGCGCGGCGCCGCTCCTCCGCTTGCGCTGCGCGTCTCAGCTCCGCGGACGTGAGCTTATCCCTGAGCGCCGCCTTCTTGTTCTCCACCTCGAGCGAGTTGTAAAACGCAATCTCCTCAACCTTTCGCGTCTCCTCGCTCGCCTTTCGCACAACCGCGCTGATGCGCTCCTCGCGCGTTTCCTCCGCTCTGCGATGCCGCGCCTCGAGCTCGAGCGCTCGGAGCGCGATCCTCCGCTCCTCCTCCTCCTCCCTCTCGCGCGGCGTCGGCGCGGTGAACTTTCTGCGCGCCGCGCGCTCCGTCTCGACGCGTCTTCGGAGGTCCTTGGCGCGTTCGTGCCTCTCGCGCATCGCCGCCGCCGTCTCCATGGGCGTCTTCTTCTTGTTTCGATCCGGGGACATGAGCTTGAGGTGCAACTCCGCGGGCGACTTCCCGCGGTTGATGAGACGCGCCGCGAGCGCAGCCTGCGCGCCCGTCGGGTCGAGGATGTTCCCCCAGTTCCGCTTCTCGCCCCACGCGGCGGCGGGCGGCGGCGCGTCCTCGTCCTTCAGGTCCTTCTTAAGGTCCTTCTTCTCCATCTTCGCATTCGCCGCCTCTTCCTCCTTCTCGTCGCCGCCGTCGAAGGACGCGTCCGCCATCACCGGCGGGAGGTCGTCGGACTCGTCCGCCCACGACGCGTTCGCTTTCGCCGCTGAAACGCGCGGCGGGGTCGCGTTCGCGTTCGTTCGCGCCGGCAGCTCCGCCGGCGACGACGGCGAGCGCGGAAGCGGCGGTTTCCCGGGCGGTTTCGCCGCCGCGCCGCTCGCCGCCGCGCTCGCCGCCGCGCTCGCCTTCGTCGTCGCCGCTCCCGCGCTCGTCTTAGAAGACGCGATCGCGGCGGACTTCTCGAGGTCGGAATCGCTCGAAGACCGGTTGGGCGCGACGTTCGAAGAAGACCTGTGCGCGTTGTGCTCCGCCGCGCGCGCTTTTTTCCTCTCCTTTTTGCTCATCGCGCGGGGTCCCGCGGCGTTTGCGGCGGCGGCGGCGGCAGCCTTCCCGTGACTGCCGTTCGCGTTCTTCCCCGCTCGCCCGCGCGCGCCCGCGGTCGTCCACTCTCCGCCGCCGCCGTCCTCGTCGTCGCCGCCGCCGCCGCCCTCGCGCTCGCCCGGGTCCGGCGTCCGCCCGCCGTCGCTCCTCCCCGTGATCTCCTGAATCATCTCGTAGTGCCGCGCGCTCGGCCGCACGTCGGTTCGTCCGACGTCCCACGAGATCGCCCTGCTCTCCGGGTCCGCGGCGAACATCTCTTGCTCCGTGAGTCGCTCTTTCAGGGCGTTGAAGTCCTCCGCGGACTCCTCGAGAAGCCGAACCGCGGCGTCGATCTCTTCGCCGCCGCACTCGAGCTCGCACAGAAAGTACACCTCGTCGACGGCGCGCACGACGTTGCCGAGGAGATAGCTCCACAGGCGCTCTCGAAATTCAGACTGGACGCCGGCGGCGGCGTTCGACGCCGCCGCCGCGACCGCCGCGTCCGCCGCCGCGGTCGTCGTCGTCGTCGTCGCGCCGCCGCCGCCCCCGCCGTCGCCGCCGCCGCCGTCCGCGCGGTCGCGATCGCCGCCGTCGAGCGACTCCGGCCTCGACCCGCCGTGGAGCGACCCGTGCCGCGACGCCGCGACCGCGCCGAGCGCGTGGACGAGGTCGTCGAGCGACCCGCCTCGGCTGCTCGTGAGCGAATCCGGGAGCAGGTGCGCGGCGCCGCCGTGGCCGCGGTGGTCGCGCGAATTCATCTTCGTGTTCAAAATCTTCGTCTTCGCGTTCAACGACCCGCCCGCGCCGCCCGCGCCCCGGTTCTCTCGCCCGCCGAGCTCGCGGCGGTCGCGGTCGCGGTCGGGGGTCATGCCGAGTCGCCGCCGCGCCGCGGGTTCGTCTCTTCCGTCTCTTCCGTCAAACTCTTCGTCCGCGTCGTCGCGCTTCGTCGGCGCTCCGTGTTTTTTTTCGGCGGAGAACATGTCCCGGAACGACGGCACCGCGAACGACGGCGACGGCGAGCGGCCGCGGTACTTGTCGTTCAAGTTCACGAGCGGCGAGCGGTCGTCCGCACTACTCGAGAGGGCGGCGGCGTGGGCGTTCGGGTGCCGCGCGCCGCCGATGATCGCGCCGCGTCCGCGTCTACCGGGGGACGCGCCGATCCCGCGCGGCGTCGATCTCGGCGCGCTCGTCGCCGCTCGTTCGAACGCGCGCGTCGAGGCCTGCGGGGGACACACGGAAGGAGGAAGGGATGGACGTGAATAAAAGTCCTTAAGAAACGGCGTTCACCACGCGAACGCGGTCGTATGGGGACCAGTGTCACGTGAGAGGCGGGAGGATTGCCGGCGCGGAGCGAAGCGACGAAGAACGGCGCTGATGAGATCTGGGGACGGGGACGGGGACGGGGACGGGGACGGGGACGGGGGGACGCGCCTCCGCTTCAGACGACCGGGAGCGCTCCGCGACCATATCCCATGCGCGATGCGATCGCGCTCGCGTGCCTGCGGAGAGAGAGGAAGATGGAGAGGAGCGAGCGAGCGCGGACGCGCGGCGACGCGATGCGAGGAGGAGCGCTGGTCAACTTTATGTCGAGAAGATGCGTCGCGTCGGATGGATGATGACTCGATGGACGTCGAGCGGTCGTCCGCCGCGCGCCGTCGCGCGACGGCTCGAACGACGCGGGGGCAGCGGGGGGGAGGGGGGTCGAGACGCGCGAGCGACGCACCGTTCCCGTCGCGCGCGTCTCCGCTCTCGAACGCTCGCGTCGGGAGGGTGTGACGCCCTCGCGGCGCGCGTCGAGCGCCGAGGGAGGTTTCAAAAACTGACGAACGAGCGGGCGGGAAGGAAAACACCTGAAAACTTTGAAAATATCGCGGGATGTGCTCGTCGATCAGTTGAAAGAGGATGCGATCAAGTGTTGAAGCCGACGGGCGGGTGAACTTGATCGCGGTTTTCGCACACGCATTCGAGGCGCGCCGCGGCCGCGCGTTCTTTTGCGGGAATGCGGGCGATTGACACTGCAGACAACGCGGCGCACGGCGCCGGCGGGGTGGGGTCCACGGAGAGGACCCCGCGGCGATATCGCCCGCTCGCCCGCCTAGCGCTCCTTCGCCATCATGCCGATCTTCGTGCACACCGCGATGGTGAACAGCGCCGAGCGCCCCGTCAGCGTCGCGGGCGTTCGCCGCGTCGTCTTCGTGCGATGCGGTCGCCTGGTGCGACGCACGCACTGGACCTCCGGCTCGCTCGAGGACCTCCAGCTCGAGGTGCTCCGCGTCTTCGACGCGCCGCCCGAGCTCATCCACGCGCGAGGGCGCGAGACCGCGAGCGGGTTCGTGCTCGCGCAGTCGACGCGCGTGAACGCGTACCTCGACGCGGAGCCGCTCGTGCATCCGGACGACCTAGGACACGGCGCGGTCGTGAGCGTCCGTGACCCGCTGTGGCAGGCGGTGTGCACCGCGTGCGGGGAGCGCGGTTCGCGCGGAGAGGAGGAGCCGTGCCCGCCGAATTTGCGCCGCGCGTTCGAGGCGTGCGTCGCGAGGGTGCTGAGCGCGCGGCGGCTCCCGGCGAAGGATCGCGTCTTCCTACTCCTGAACGACCCGACGTCGTCGAGAGAGGCTCTGATCGCGCAGACGTTCATCTTGTTTCTCATCCTGCTGTCCACGATCACGTTCGTGATGGAGACTATTCCGTGGTTCTACGAGGACGACGCGGGATACGACCACTGGTTCGCGATCGAGACGGTGTGCATCGTCTTCTTCACCGCGGAGCTCGGAGGGAGGATTTGGTCGGCGAGGGATCGAAAGAAGTTTTCGAAGAAATTTCTCAACTGGGTCGACCTCGTCGCCATCCTGCCGTATTACATCGAGCTGTTCTCGCGCGGCGGCGCCGAGGTCCCGGGGCTCGCGGTGTTGCGCGCGATTCGACTCGCGCGCGTGTTCCGCCTGATGAAAGTCTCGAAGCGGTCGCTCAAGATGTTGGGGACGACCATGGTCAAGTCGGGGAAATCGCTCAACGTCCTGTTCTTCTTGCTCCTCATCTCGCTCGTCGTGTTCTCCGCGCTCATGTACTTCGCCGAGCGCGGGAGTTGGGACGAGACCCAAGGGCGATGGTTCCGAACCACCGGGTACACCTGCTCGGTCGCGTGCAGCGACCAAGGACGGAAGCTCGCGGCGACCTACGTCGCGTGCGGGTACTCCTATTCCGCCGCCGACACCAAGTCGATCAAGTTCAACTACCACCGCTTCGGGCAGTACTCGGGCGCGTTCTATTTCCACACCGGTTCCCATACGACCGCGTTCACGTTGTGAACTTCATTCCTTAAGGACTGACTTGACTTTTCCCGGCGATGCGATCGTCTCTCTCCGCCCACCCCTCGGTTTCAATCCCGACACACCACCGCGACGCCTTTCAACTCCACCTGACGCGCCTTTCGACTCCGCCCCGACGTCGCTTTGAACGACGGAACGACCCTCATCAGACGCGTGCGTCGCCGTCACGGAGGAGTCGCCGTTCCAGTCCATCCCGCACTCGATGTGGTTCAGCGCGGTGACGATGGCGACGTTGGGGTACGGCGACGTGTATCCGGTCACCGGGTGGGGATTCCTCGTCGCCGCCGTGCAGATGTTATACGGCATCCTCGTCGTCGCGATGCCGGTGACGGTTGTCGGGAGCAACTTCACGCAAATTTACAACCGGCTCTCCGAGCCGAACGCGCTGCTGCCGTTCGAGGGTACTGTGCCGACCGGCAGCGTCGTGCAGCACGGGCTGCACGAGGCGTCCGAGGGCGCGCGCGCGGCGCCGCTGACGCGGTCGTGGCTGTCGCCGCTGTCGCACGAGTGGGACGTGGACTTGCGGTTCGCGGAGCTCTTGCCGTGCAAGGCGCCGGCGATCGTGCGCGTCTTCGACGTCAAGAAATCCGCGCTCGTCGGCGGCGGCGTCCCGGGGCTGGACGGGAAGAGCAAGAAGAAGAAGGACAGAGACGGCGGCGGCGACGGCGACGGCGACGACGACGACGACGCGTCGGTCCCGCTCAGGCTCGGGGCCGCGAAGACGGGGTCGAAGAAGAAGCGTAGTAAGACGGACGCGGACGCCGACTCCGACTCGGACGACGTCGAGCAGTACGTGCTGGGCCCGCTGACGCGCAAGTCCGCGTGGGTCCCGGAGCGAACGCTGAAAGGTCAGAAGATGTTACAGCGCGCGCGGCGAGAGCGCAGCCTTCGCGAGGGGTTGGACTCGGGAGGGCCGGACGACGAGCGAAAGCTTCGGAGGAGCGCGTCGGCGAGGCGCGCGGCGGCGGCGCGGAATCTCCGCGCGATCCGCATGTTCCAACTTGAATCCTCCGGCCACTCCGACGCGCTCGCGCCGGGGGACGCTTCCTCCGCGGGCGACGTGAAGAAGCCGTCGAGGTTCAAGTCCGCCGCGCAGGCGGTGATGTTTCTCAACGAGGAGGACGCGAGATCGAAGGCGCGACGGCCCGAGTGGAGAGCCGAACGCGAGGTGCGTTCTCCTCACACTGGTCCCCATACGACCGCGTTGGCGAGGTGGACGCCGATCCTTAAGGACTTTGCCCGGCGTTTCTCTCCGCCCACCCCTCGCTTTCAATCCCCGCCTTCGACGCCTTTCAACTCCAACTGACGCCTTTCAACTCCACCCCGACGTTCGTTCGTATGGAACGACCCTCAGCACGAGGAGATGGAGAAGGACCGCGCGGAGGCTCTGGTCGCGGTCGCGACGACGCTGCTGACCGACGCGGTGCGAAACGTGAACGATCACAACGACGGCGGGTTATTCTCCGTGTTTCGCGGCAACCGCGGGCAGGGTCTGTTTGGCGGCGTCGTCGTGGGCGCGGACGGGAAGAGTAAGTGGGTCACGAAACAGATCGTGCGCGCGGGGGCGAACCGCGACGCGCGGCCGAAGGGCATCACGGAGGAGATCGCGTTCGAGGGGGACAAGGGGACGGACGCGGTCGCGGTGCAGTCTCCGTACAGGCAGCTGTCGCGCGGGGGGTTGGGGCGGACGAAGAAGGGCGGCGGCGGCGGCGGCGGCGGCGGCGCGTCCTTCGCGAAGAAGCCGCCGTCGCCGGTGGAGGAGGGGTCCGAAGAATCCTCGTAACTCGCCGCCGCGAGCGCGGCGGGCGGCGTGTGAGGGCTATTTATTAGAGAGCCTACGCTACACGAACTCTGATGTGCTCTCGTAGAAACGAACGAACGAACGCGTTCTCGTCTCGTCGTCGTCGTCGTCGTCGTCGTCAGTCGAATCCGAAGCCGCCGCCGCCCTCGGCGCCTCGCAACAATCGCTTCTCCTCTTGGACCCAGTCCCCGCCGCCTCCCTTCGCCTGCCCGAACGCGCGCTTCTTCTTCTCTTTCTGGTTCCACGACTTGTGGCGCTTCTTCTTCGCGTCGTCCTCCTCGGCGGCGGCGGCGGCCAGCGCGTCGCGCGCCTCGCGTTCCAGCCGTCGTCGATTCCGGATCGCCTCTTCCCTCTCCGCGCGGTCGAGCTCCTTCCTCTTCCTGTTCTCCTCCGCGCTCGCGATCGCGCTCGCGCACGTCTCGTGCAGGCGTTCGTGCGTGATCGCCCTGAGCTCCTCGCGCGACATCGTGTCCCTCTCGTTGTCGCCCGCGCGCCCTCGACTCCACTGGAACGACCCCGCGTCCGCGTTCGCCTTCTCCGGGATCGTCAGCGCGCGCGCGCCCGCGTAGCCGTTCCTCTTCAGCGTCTCGTAATCGAGCTCCGGCGCCTTCGTCGTCGGGGGTTCCGCGGGCGTCTCCTCCTCGTCGCCGTCCGAGTCCGAGCCGGAGGGGAGCTCCCCGAGCGCGTCCATGTACGGCGCCATGGGTCGTCGGGCGCGGGCGAGATCTGAACGCCGACGCGAGGGATTATTTTATTTGCGAGTTCAGGAGCGCGCGAGCAATTTTTTGATCAGATCGCGGATGGATCGCCCTCAACCGCAAGTGCTGAAGGGTCCAAATGGACCCCCCCGATGTGTACATTAAAAAAACATTCCGGTCCTTTCCTTCCGTTCTCTCTCGCGTCCGTCCGTCGTCTTCTCTCACAGTCTCGTCTCGTCTCTTTCGTTCGTTCGCGCTCGCGACCGGCCGTCGTCGGCGTTTCTCCGACGGCGTTTCATCGTGTACAGCTGTGCGCGCGGCGTCCTCTCGCGTGATTCATTCATTCATCAGCGTCGAACGGCATCCGCGCCGATGGCGCCCTGCATCATCCCCATCCGCACGCTCGCCGCCGCGTCCGCCACCGCGCCCGGACCGCTCGGCACGAAGATCGTGTTGTTCCCCTTCGTCGTCCCCATCTCCTTCATCGTGTCGAAGTACTGCGTCTAAGGGTCGTTCCATACAAAGCGACGTCGGGGTGGAGTTGAAAGGCGTCAGATGGAGTTGAAAGTCAACGCGGGCGGGGATTGAACGCGAGGGACCCTGGGCGGAGAGAGAGGACGGCAAATGTCCTTAAGGATCGGCGTTCACCACGCCGACGCGGTCGTATGGGAACCAGTGTAAGGAAGAACGCACCATCATCATCATCTCCATCACTTGCCCCGCGTTGATTCCCTCGACGTCGGCGTGGAAGTGTATGACGCTCTCGCGCAGGCCGTTCATGATCGCCTGGCGCTGGCGCGCGATGCCGGTGCCCGCGAGGTACTTCGCCTCCGCGTCCGCCTCTGCGGCGGTGACGACCATGATCTTCTCCGCCTCGGCTTTATCCTGCGCGGCGACGCGGAGGCGCTGCGCGGCGTTTATCTCATTCATCGCGCGCTTCACCTTCTCATCGGGGGAGATGTCCGTCACGAGGGTCTGGATGATCGCGTACCCGAACTCGGTCATCGCCTTCTCGAGCATGGACTTGACCTCGACCGCGATCTCTTCTTTCGTCGTGAAGACGTCGTCGAGGTTGATGCGCGGCACCGTGGAGCGCACGACGTCGAAGATGTACGAGCGGATCTGCTCGCGCGAGTCGGTGAGCTTGTAGAACGCGTCGTACATGCGGCTGGCGTCCTTGAGGACCATGAACTGCGTGGAGACGATGATGGTCACGAAGACGTTATCCTTCGTCTTCGTCTCGACCGCGACGTCCAGGGAGCGGATGCGCGTGGAGATCTTCCCGGCGACGGCGTCGCCGATGCACGGGCAGACGCAGTGGCATCCGGGCTCGGCGAACTTGCGGAATTTCCCCCAGCGTTGAATCACCTCGACGGTGCCCTGCGAGACGCACGTCCACGGCGCGAGGCTGTCGCACATCGCGTCGTCGGCGTGTCGAAGAAGATGGAGGGTTTACGAGCGCGCTCGAGGAGGACGCGGTGGGTGCCGGGGTGGCGGTGCGCGTCGGAGTGCGTCAACGCGGGCCTCGGGGATCGCCCGATGACGTAATAATATGCCAGTGTGTCGTTGTCGACGTCACTTCACGCACAGCACCACAGCAGTCACGACCGCGCGACCAGACGCGACGTTCGACGACGACGAAACGTCGCGCCTCGTCGTCGCCGACGGGGCGGCACTCCGCCGCGCCCCCGAGGAAGACGACGCGCGCGCCGTCGCATCGCGCCGCACCGCGGAAGGATGGCGACGACGCGCGTCGGCGTCGCGACCGCGCTCGCGGCGCCCCGCGCGAGGACGCGCTCGACGCGACGCGCGCTCGTCGTCGTCGCGTCCGCGTCGTCGTCTTCGCGCGAGCGGAGACGTAATAAATATCTTCGATGTCAACTCCGCCCGCGAGCATCGAGCGCGAGCGTTCGCCTCGCCGCGCGCGCGACGACCGACGCGTCCCCCGGCGCGTCGCGCGGCGCGTCGTCGTCGTCGCCGTCGCCGTCGCCGGCGCCGCCGCCGCCGCTCGCGCGCTCGATGCTCCACCTCGCGAAACGCGCGGCGCTCGCCGTCGCCGTCGCCGTCGCGCTCCTCCTCGGCGGCGCGTCCAGCGCGCTCGCGGGCGCGCCGTTCCACGGGGTACCCGTCGTCTCCTCCGCGAGCGCGACGACCATTGCCACCGGCACCGCGGTCGCGAACCTCCCGATCGCCATCGGCGACGTGGGGTCGATGGGCGGGCTGACCCCGGACGCGTGGGGGTTACCGTACCGAGGCAAGTCAGCGGCGATGGGGTTGTTCATGGCGTCTGCGGGGGTCGTGATGCGGATGCTCGTCAACGTCGTCGTGATATACGCGATATACACGTACTGGATGGGGGACGAGGACTCGCCGGGGAGGGGCGGGAAGGGCGGGTTCGGGGCGTGATGAGCGGCGCGGCGCGGTCGACGACGTTTGGATCTCGCCGCCGCCGCCGCCGCCGCCGCCGCCGCAGCCGATGTGAAATTATTGTTGTATGAGTAACTGATGAATGCCACCTGTATGATCAATATTGTATGCGCGTGTGTTATTTATGATAAGTACGTGTACTGTACTGTTCCACCACCCCCCGTCCCCTCGCGAACGAAACGCGACGTGATCGCGACAACGTACTGTACGTCGCCTCTCATCAGTCCAAAAACATCGGCGCCATGACGAGCGTGATGGTCGCGAGCATCTTGATCAACACGTGAATGCTCGGCCCCGCGGTGTCCTTGAAAGCGAACGTCGGGGTGGAGTTGAAAGGCGTCAGATGGAGTTGAAAGGCGTCGAGGGCGGGGATTGAAACCGTGGCGTGGGCGGAGAGATGCGCCGGGCAAAGTCCTTAAGAAACGGCGTTCACCACGCGAACGCGTTCGTATGGGAACCAGTGTATAGAACGCACCTTGAACGGATCCCCCACCGTGTCCCCCGTCACCGCCGCCTTGTGCGCGTCGCTCCCCTTGCCGCCGTGCGCGCCCGTCTCGATGTACTTCTTCGCGTTATCCCACGCCCCGCCCGCGGTGTTCAAGAAGAGCGCCATCAGAATCCCGCTCACCGTCGCGAACATCAACATCCCGGCCACCGCCTTGGCGCCGAGGAGCTCCTGAGGGCCATTCCATACAAAAATAGTTCACCGGTCAGTTGAAAGGGACCCACGCGATCAAGTGTTGAAACCGGGCGATGGGTGAAACACGTTTGTATAGAACGCACCTGAGAAGTCGCCGCGCCGACGCATCGGAAGACGACGCCGACGAGCACGGGCGCGGACACCGCGAGCACGCCGGGCTTGATCATCTCTCTGAGCGCGCTCGCGGCGACGATGGAGACGCATCGCGAGTAGTCGGGCTTGACCTCGCGCGTCATGATGCCCGGGTTTTCGGCGAACTGTCTTCGGACCTCGGTGACGACTTCCTGCGCGCTTCTTCCGACGGCGGTGCACGCGTACGCGGTGAAGAGATACACGGTCATCGACCCGACTGAGGGCCGTTCCATACAAAAACAGTTCTCCGGTCAGTTGAAAGGGACCCACGCGATCAAATGTTGAAACCGGGCGATGGGTGAAAAACTTTTGTATAGAACGCACCTAACCCGGCGACGAACACCTCCGGAATAGCGATGTCCACGACCTGGAACGGCACGCCCGTGAACGCCTGGACTTCGTCCATGT
Source organism: Micromonas pusilla CCMP1545 (assembly GCF_000151265.4). Classification (NCBI taxonomy): domain Eukaryota; kingdom Viridiplantae; phylum Chlorophyta; class Mamiellophyceae; order Mamiellales; family Mamiellaceae; genus Micromonas; species Micromonas pusilla. Next base: position 1,140,265 of record NW_003315887.1, read on the forward strand.
ACGCGGAGAAGAGTAAAAACGACGCCAACGCGGCGCTGCCGATGGCGTACCCTTTCGTCGTCGCCTTGGTCGTGTTCCCGACGCTGTCGAGCTGATCCGTGATGTCGCGGACGCTCTCCGGTTGATCGGACATCTCCACGATCCCCCCCGCGTTGTCCGCGATCGGCCCGAAGACGTCCATGGTCAGCACGTACGCCGCAGTCGACAGCATCCCCATCGTCGCCACCGCCGTGCCGAACAGACCCCCAGTCGGCGCGGAGGTCTGCGCGTCGACCAACCCGGCGGACTGAGGGGCGTTCCATGCGAGCGAACGTCGGGGTGGAGTTGAAAGGCGTCAGAAGCGGAGTTGAAAGGCGTCGAGGTGTGTCGGGATTGAAAGCGAGGGACCCTGGGCGGAGAGACACGTCGAGAAAAGTCCTTAAGGATCGGCGGTCACCACGCCAACGCGGTCGTATGGGGACCAGTGTAAGATAGAACGCACCTGCCCGACCCAGTACGCGCTCACGATGGCGACGGAGATGACCAGCACCGGCGCCGCGGTGGACTCCAGCCCGACGCCGACGCCGGCGATGATGTTCGTGCCGTGTCCCGTCGTGCTCGCCTCCGCGATGACGCGCACGGGCGGGTACGCGTAGTCCGTGTAGTACTGCGCGATGAACACGAACGCGTACGCGCACGCGGTGCCGATCATGCCGCAGACGAAGAACGAAAACCTATACAAGCGAACGTTGGGGTGGAGTTCATAGGCGTCAGGTGGAGTTGAAAGGCATCGAGGGCGGAGATTGAAAGCGAGGGGTGGGCGCAGAGACACGCCGGGAAAAGTCCTTAAGGATCGGCGTTCACCACGCGAACGCGGTCGTATGGGGACCAGTGTATAGAACGCACCACGCCCCCGGCGCGCTCTCGACGTACAACATCGCGCGCGTGGCGATCAAAAATCCAACCACGGAGAGCGCCAACGCGACGCGGTAGCCGCCTTTTAGCACCTCGTACGGGTGCTGGCTCGCGCCGCCCCCGGAGCTGGAGGACCCGACGGACATGATCCCCGCGGCGGAGACGACGCAGTCGAGCGCGTGGACGACGAGAGGGAAGAGGATGAAGCCCGTCGCGTCCGGGATGTTGGCCTTCTTCGCGAGCGCGCCGCCGAGGATCATGGCGCTGAGGGTCGTTCCATACGAGCGAACGTCGGGGTGGAGTCGAAAGGCGTCAGATGGAGTTGAAAGGCGTCGAGGGCGTGGATTGAAAGCGAGGGGTGGGCGGAGAGATGCGGCGGGCAAAGTCCTAAGGAACGGCGTTCACCACGCCGACGCGGTCGTACGGGGACCAGTGTATAGAACGCGCCTGATCACCTCCGCGGCGATTGACTCGAAGAGGTCGGCGCCGCGCGCGCTGCAGTCGCCGACGTTATCCCCGACGAGGTCCGCGATCACCGCGGGGTTCCTCGGGTCGTCCTCTGGGATCCCAGCCTCGACCTTGCCGACCAGGTCCGCGCCGACGTCCGCGGCTTTCGTGTAGATGCCGCCGCCCAGCTGCGCGAAGAGCGCGACGAACGACGCGCCGAAGCCGTACCCCACGAGCATCAACGGCATGTCGTGCATCGACGCGCCGTTTGGTCTTCCCACGTCGTAGACGTACGCGAAGATGGTGAACAGAAACGACACGCCGAGCACCGTGGACGCGACGACGACGATCGCCGCGAATCCTCCGGCTCTGAGCGCGACTTGCAGCGCCTCTCTCGCGCCGCGTCGCGCGGCGCCGGCGACGCGGACGTTGGCTCTCACGCTGACCCACATTCCGACGTATCCGCTCGCGGCGCTGCACGCGGCGCCGAGGAGGAAGGCGATCGTGGTCAGCACCGCGAACGTCTGCCGCGTGAACCCGGCTTCCGTCTGTTCCTTCGTCAGCGCCCTCGCGCTGTAGGTCAGATAGATGACTGAGGGTCGAGGGTCCATACGAGCGAACGTCGGGGTGGAATTCAAAGGCGTCAGGTGGAGTTGAAAGGCGTCGAGGTGTGTCGGGATTGAACGCGAGGGACCCTGGGCGGAGAGAAACGCCGGGAGAGAAAGTCCTTAAGGATCGGCGTTCACCGCGCGAACGCGGTCGTATGGGGACCAGTGTGAATAAACGGACGCACCCAACGCGAGCGCGACGGCGAGCTTGGCGATGAGCGCGTACTGCACCGCGAAGAAGCCGTCCGCGCCCTCGCGGATCGCGTCCGAGATCTCGCGCATGTCCGGCGTGCCCTCGTCTTTGGACAGCACCCAGCGCGCGAGGAACGCCGCGAACGCGAGCGACGCGAAGCACGTCGCGAGGACGAGCGCGATCGTGTAGGATGTGCGCGACGCGAGGAGAAAGAGGGCGAGCGCGGCGACGGCCGCGACGGTCCGCAGCGTCGTTCGGTCCGCGTTCGAGACGTCGCGGACGAGCTGCGACGGACGGGCGGCGAAGGCGGTGGAGGAGGAGGAGGAGGAGGAGGAGGAGGAGGAGAGGGCGCGTCAGGGGATGGATGACGATGACGATGAGGAGGAGGAGGAGGAGGAGGAGGGGGCGAATTCGCGTCGTTCTGTTCGTTCGGACGACGCCGCGTGGTGATGACGCACCTGGGCGAAGACCGCGGGGAGGCCCGACGTCGCGGCGTTCTGCGCGCGCGCGTACCGGCGCGGCGGCGCGGCGTACCCGCCCTCCATGTCCGCGATATCGATCGTCGCCGCGGTCATCGGGAGCCCGGACTGGCTCCCGGTGCGCGGGATCCGTAACGACGCCATCGCGGGCGCGGTGCGGGGGTTTCTGAGGAGGATTCATTCTTCGCTGACGCGGAGTCGACAACCTAACAACACCGCTGGCTCCTACTCCTCGACCATCGCTCAACGCTATCGCTACGCCTACCGCGCGTCGTCGCCGTCGCCGTCCTCCTCGCCTAAATCCTCCACTCACTTCCTCGTCTCCGCCTCACGGATGCAACGCCGCGAACGCGCGTCGCGCGGCGGCGACGCTCTTCTCCGCGGCGTCGCCCCGCACCTCTCCCCTGGCCACCATCCGCTGATGCCATCGCTCGCTCCACGCCTCCCCCGCGCGACTCGCGCTCCGCAGCGTCCCGCCCACGTGCACGACGCGCACCGCGACCGATCTCCCGCCCACGTCCCTCAGCATCGTCAGCGCGCCCCACACTTCGCGGTGCGCGTCGCGCGCGCACCGCAGAAGCAGCAGCGAGACGCGAGGATCCCAGCGCTTCACGCTGACGGCGCCGCGCGCGACGCCCGCGGCGACGTCGCCAAAGTTGAGCGCGTGCGACTGCCGCAGCGCGCCGAGCACGACCGCGTCCGTCGTGGCGTCCGCGTCGACCCTGCCGTCGTGGAACCGCAGCTCCGCGAGGAGGTACCGGTTCTTGAACCGAACCATCCCGCGCGCGCGCGTCGCGACGCGATGACGCGACGCGACGCGCGGCGGCGAGTGATGAAAGGACGACGCGCGCGCGTTTGGTTTTTTCTGTGAGCGCCGAAAACTTTTTTTGGTCTTCCAACGAACCCCTAGAGCTAGAATAATACCTCCGCTACGCCTATCGTCGGACCCCGCGCCCGCCGCCGCTCACGCGGCGGCGGCAGCCTCGGGACCCCCCCCACCCCCACCCCCGTTACTCTTCTTACCTTCCCCGCCGCCGTCGTAGCTCCCGATCCCCCCCACGCCCATCCTCTCCGACGCGAGCTCGAACAGAAAGTACGTCGCGGCGAGCTGCGGAAAAATCTTGACGTACGCCGCCGTCGTACCGAGCCACAAGCTCGAGATCCCCTCCTTCCTCGCGATGCTCCTCAGACACTCCAGCGCGCTCCCGTACAGCACCGGGCGCCCGCCTATGCCCTGGACGCGCATGCGCGTCATGACCACCTCGAGCGGCATCGTCACCGTCATCGAGCAACACGCGCCGACGCCGCCGAGGACGCCTTTTTCAAACGGGGTCGCCTTTCGCCCGCCGACGCACCGTTCGCGGTACGCCGCGGTGAGCGTGTCGTAGAGCGTGAACCCGAGCGCGGTGCCGACGACGTCCGCGACGAGCGTCGGGCCGAGGCCTTTGTAGAACGCCCTTATTCCGCCTTGCTCGAGATAGAGCTGTTTGGCCGCGGCGACGACGCCGCCGCGTAAGCCGCCGCTGACGGCCATCTGAGGGTCGTTCCATACGAGCGAATGTCGGGGTGGAGTTGAAAGGCGTCAGTTGAAGTTGAAAGGCGTCGAGGGCGGGGATTGAAAGCGAGGGTTGGGCGTGGAGAGACGGCGGCAAAAGTCCTTAAGGATCGGCGTCCACCACGCCGACGCGGTCGTATGGGAACCAGTGTATAGAACGCACCTGAGACTTGAGCGCGTCGAGCGGGTAACACGCCGCGGTGGACACGGCGCCCGCGACGCCGCCGGACGCGAGCCGCTCCGCGAGCGTCAACGAGTACTTGTCGCCCGCAGTGCTCGTAACGCCTTTTGATGAGGCGTTATTAGTGTTGTTGTTCTGCTGCTTTTTCGCGCGCGTCAACTGCTCCTTGAGCCCGTTGAAGATTGCAAACTGCAACGCGTTGCACGGCAAAACCTTCATCACGCTCACCGCGTTTCCTCTGAACAACCCCGCGACGCCTTCGCCGCGGAACACCTTCGCGCAGACGCCCATCACGGTCTTCCGGCTGCCGCGCTGCCCGCACCATCCCGTATCTTGGATGATCGTTCGCGCGCGGTCGAGCGGCGCGACGAGCGTCTTGGCGCACGCGCCCGCGAACCCCCCCGCCAAGAGTTGAAGCCTCGGCTGCGCGCGCGGGCGCTCGTGCGCCTTCATAGGGGTGGCGCTGACGAGCCAGCACCACGACGCGTTCTTCGACCGCAGCTGCGTCCGCGGGAGCAGCGCGGCGTACCGTCGGAAGTTCTGGTACGAGATACTAACGCACGCTGCTTTCGAGGATCCGTCATCGCCGCCGCGCGTCAACAGACGGATCATGGCCTCCGCGTCCTCCGCCGTCGCGGTGTCGACGCCGACGGCCCGCACGGCCGTCAACGCCTCCGCGGAAGTCATCGTCCGCGGCGGGTGCGACGGCGGCGACGGCGACGGCGACGCGACGCCCCCGGGGGTCACCGCTCCGGCTTTCGTCGCGATGTCGTCCCACGCGGCGCGGTACGATCGCTCCGATCGACGCGCCGCCGCGCGGAACGAATCGACCGCGACGAATCCCGAGCTCGCGTCGCCGCCGAACTGCGCGACGAGTTCGTCGACGTACGCGGCGTCGTGGCCCGGGAGGTTGAGCGCGAGGCACGCGGCGGCGATGTCCGCGCGCGTGATGTGGCCTGGACGAGGATGTGGCGGGGAGCGCGACGATGAGCGGTCGACGGCGGGTGTGTGGGTGGTTGAAAAAGGGAGGGTTGCGATGAAAGGGTTGCGGACAGGAGCAACACGTGGTCGCGCGAACGGACAGATTTGGGCGTCCGCGTCCGAGGCGCGCGCGAGGGCGTCGCGCGCGCGCGCGCGGACGCGAGACGCGCCGACGCGGGTCGCGTCGATCGTATCGCGCGCGCACCTGCTCCCTCGGGGACGCCGAGGAGGTCCGTCTCCGGTGGCGGCGCGCGCGCGACGCGCGGGGACGCGCGATCGATGCGCGTCGACCGCGTCGACGCGGACGCGACCGGCAGCTTTTTTTTTCGCCCTCGCGCGAGCGCGTCGCGCGCGAAGTACGCGTTGATGAACGCGCGCGGCGCGCCGCCTCGCGGCCGCGGCGGCGCGAGCATCGGCGCCGGTCTCGACGCGACCATCGTCGAGAGAAGAGGGGCGAACCGCCGTGCGGCGGTGACGTTCCGCGGCGTGCCGTCGAGAAGTGATGAGTGGTTAGAGATCGCGCCGTTCGGACACGAAATGAAAATATTCCTTTTCACCTCTTTTCGTGTTCATGACTGATTGCCCATACGAGTACGGGTACGTCGTCGCATACTTTCCCGGGAGGCATTCCGGAAAAAGCGCAACGCAGCAGGCAGAACAGGGAGATCACGATCGGTAAGTTTATGGTCAGGGTGGTAACAACGACCGACTGGCACTCGCCGTCCGCGCGGGCTTCCCCCCCGGCGTCGTCGTCGCGTCGAGAACGCGCGGACACGACGTCCGCGCCGCCTCTCGCGATGAGGTCGTCGACGGCCGGCGTCGCGTCGTCGTCGTCGTCGACGACGACGCCGCGCGCGCGAATGCGCGCGCGCGTCCGCCAGCCTTCGCCGCGGACAGATCCTCGCCCGCGCGCGACCGCGCGACGCCACGCCTCGTCCTCCGCGTCGTCCAAGCCCATGCCGTCGTACGAGGACCTCCTGCACGCGAAAGCCGAGGCCGTCTGCGACAAGTTCTTCGACGCGCTCGTGAAGGACGACGTCGCGCTCGAGGTGATCCCGTCGCCGAAGCGCGCCGGGCATCGCGGCCGATGTCGCTTCGCGATTGTCGCCGACGCCGCCGACCTCGACGCCGCGGACGCGCGCGGCCGCGCGCCGCTTCGATGCGCCGTCTACGAGAAGGGCGAGGTCCGCGCGCTGCGATGCGAGGACGCGGCGGGGGTTCGAAGGGAGTTCCCCGCGGCGTCCGACGCGATCGCGCGGACGATGCCCGGGTTTACGCGCGCCGTGAATTGCGCGCGCGGCGGCGGCGGCGACGGCGGCGACGACGGCGAGTCCGCGCTCACGCGGGGGCTCGCCGCGGCGGAGTTCCTCGCCAGCCGCGACGGCGAGGTCGTCGTGACGCTGTGGTACGCGGGGAACGCGGGGAATCTGAATGGTGACGTGGCCGAATCAAAAGGTGCCACGTGGGATACGTGGGCGAACGAGCTGATGGCGAGCGTTCCCGGCGTCGTCGGCGTCGTCGCGCGTCGAAGAGGGCGAAAGCCGACGACGAACTCGACCGGCCGCGACCACGTCTGGGAGACGATGACGATCCCGAGCTTCGCGACCGACGAAGAGATTGATGAAACCGGGGCCGGGGGCGACGCCGGTCGAGCGAAAGCGAAAGCGAAAACGCCGCCGCTCGAACCGCCGGGGCTGCGGTCGACGCTGACGTACAAGCAGGTGGAGGGGGCGTTTTCGTGCCCGAACGGCGACGTCGCCGAGGAGACGGCGAGGTGGCTCAGGCGCGTGTTCCTCACGCTGGTCCCCGTGCGACCGCGTCCGCGCCGCGGTGAACGCCGTTCCCTGAGGACTTCGCCCGCGTGCGTTTCTTCGCGCCCACCGCCCCTCGGTTTCGATCCCCCTTTCAACTCCGACTGACTGACGCCTTTCGACTCCGCCCCGACGTCGCTTCGCGCGGACCCTCGACCCTCAGAAGCGTCGTGACCGAGATCGCGTACGAGCGGATCGGCGCGGGGAAAACGAAAAACGGTTTCAGCGAAGACGTTACCGAGTTCCCGACGCTCTCGTCGCTCACGGAGCTGTACTGCGGCAACGGGAACCACACGTGTTCGCTCGCGCCGTATTTCGACGAGGTGTCCGCCGTGGAGATCGACCCGCGGCTGTGCGCGGCGGCGGCGGAAAATTTTAAAGCCAACGGCGTCGCGAACGCGACCGTGCGCGCGCTCCCCGCGGAGGCGTTCGCCGCGGAAACAGAAGGAGAAGACGCGAAAAAGCTAAACGGCGCGTTGAACACCGAGGGCGTCGTGCTCGTGGACCCTCCGCGCGCGGGGCTGGACGAAAAGACGTTGGCGTTGGCGAGAAAGTTTCGATCGATAATATACATCGCGTGCGACTTCAACGCGCTCCATCGCGACTTGGAGGAGCGCGGGTTGCGACGGACGCACGTCGTGAAGGAGCTAGCGCTGTTCGATCACTTCCCGTTCAGCGCGTTCGTGGAGGTCGCGGTGCGGTTGGAGCGGCGGGGGGATTCGTAGGATACTGACCGTAGAAATAAAAAATATGTGGAAGTCGAAAAGGTTAACCGGAGTTCGACCTCTCGAGGCGCCGCCGCCGCAGCGCGCGCGCGTCGTCCTTCTCTCGTCGTCGAAACGTTCGTGCGTCGCCGGTGAAAGGCAACGGCGCGCGCGGCCGCGGCGCGACCGCCGCGCGCACGCAGTGCTCACCCGCGCGCGCGGCGAGCGCGAGCCCGACGCGGAAGACGACCATGCGTCGTCGTCGTCCTCCTCCTCCTCCTCTCGCGTTCGCCCTGCTCGGTGTCGCGTGCGTCCTCGTCGTCGCGCGCGGCGCCGCCGCGGACGACGACCGCGGCGACGGCGACGGCGACCGCGAGCGGCGAAGAGGCCAACGCGCGTACGCGACGCCGCCGCGGACGCGCGCGCTCGACCCCGCGCCCTTCGCCTCCGCGTCGTACTCGTACGCCTCCGCGTATTATCCGACGCCGACGCCGACGTCCGCCGAGCGAGCCGCCGCGGCCGCCGCGCTCGCGCGCGGCGCCGTCGCCCTCGGCGGCGCCGCGTTCGACGCCGTCGGCGCCGCGCTCGAGCTCGGCGCGGACGAGCTGGCGTGGATGATGGACGCGAACGACGACGACGACGAAGGGCTGTTCGCGACGACCTGGGGGGACGCGGACGCCGACCTCGCGGGCGCGATACGCGCGTTCGCGTCGTCAGAGGCGGCGGCGTCGCGGGCGTCGCCGCCGCCGCCGCCGCCGCCGCCGCCGCGACCGTCCGGCGCGCCGCGCGAGGACTTCCGCGCGGCGGGACCGTACGAGGTCGACTCGCACGACGTCGCGTTCTACGACGACGGCGACGGCGGCGGCGCGTGGCCGCGGCGCGTGCGCGCGCTGGCGTTCAAACCGGTCGCCTCGATCGACGCGCGCCCCGGCTCTCATCGCGGCCCGTTCCCGGTCGTCGCGTTCGCGATCGGGTGGAACAACTGGGCGTCGCGGTACGCGCGCACGCTCGCGCACCTCGCGTCGCACGGGTTCGTCGTGCTCGCGCCGACGACCGCGGACAGGGACGTGCGTCCGGGAAGGCGCGTTCGCATTCACACCGGTCCCCGTACGACCCCGTTCGCGTGGTGGACGCCGTTCCTTAAGGACTTTCTCTCCCGGCGCGCGTCTCTCTCCGCCCATCACCCCTCGGTTTTAATCCCGAGGCACGCGCCTCGACGCCTTTCAACTCCAACGCTTCTGACGCCTTTCAACTCCACCCCGACGCCTTTCGACTCCGCCTCGAAGTTTCTCCTCGCTCGCGTCGGACCTCCGCGCGTGCCTCGAGTGGGCGCGGCGCGAGACCGACCGTCCGTCGTCGCCGCTGTACGGTCTCGTCGATCGCGAACGGTCTGGGCTGTTCGGGCACTCCAGCGGCGCGGGCGCGGCGGCGCGCGCGACGATGGACGTCAAGCGCGGCGGCGGCGGCGGCGGGGGGCGCGGGACGCACCTCAGGCGCGTTCTATGTCACACTGGTCCCCGTACGACCGCGTCGGCGCGGTGAACGCCGTTCCTTAAGGACTTTTGCCCGGCGCATCTCTCCCCCCACCCCTCGCTTTCAACGCCCGCCATCGATGCCTTTCAACTCCACTTCTGACGCCTTTGCACTCCACCCCGATATCATCGCTTCGTATGGACCCTCGTACCCTCAGAGCGCTCGCGGGCTTGGGCATCTTCTTTCAATCCGCTGGGGTGGACGTCGCCGAGTTCGCGCGCGTCCGCGACGTCGCGGTGCTGCAGCTCGCGGGCCAGCGCGACTTCCACACGACCCCGCGCGCGGTCGCGCAGGCCGTGGACGCGATGACGAACGCGTCGCCGTGCGCGGTCGCGGTCATTCGCCGCGGCACGCACTGCTTCTTGGACGAATTCGAGGAGTACGCGTACCCGCCGTCGCAGGCGCGTTCTATTTCGCACTGGTCCCCGTACGACCGCGTTCGCGTTGTGAACTTCATTCCTTAAGGACTTTGCCCGCGCGCGCGAGATCTCTCTGCGCGCGCCAACCTCCCGGTTTCAAAGCTCGACCGCGATGCGTTTCGACTCCGCTTCTGACGCCTTTCGACTCCGCCCCGACGTCGCCTCGCGCGCGCGATTAACGACCGACTCCTCCGCAGTGCGACGCGGCGAGAAACGGCCGCGCCGACGCCGCGACGGCGGGGCGGTTCGACGTGTTGACGCCCGAGTCGCAGCTGGCGCTGACGCGCGAGTACCTCGCCGCGTTCTTCGTCGGCGCGCTGGGGCGGACCGGCGGCGGCGGGAGGGACGCGAAGAGAGTCGTCGAGGGACGGCGGCGGGTGTGGGGCGACTCGGGCGCGTTCTATCTCACACCGGTCCCCATACGACCGCGTGGTGAACGCCGTTTCTTAAGGACTTTCTCTCCCGGCGTTTCTTTCCGCCCACGCCACGGTTTCAATCCCCGACAACGACGCCTATCAACTTCAACTGACGCCTTTCAACTCCACCCCGACGTCGCTTCGCGTGGACCCTCGACCCGCAGCGGAGGACCTCCGAAGCGGTCGCGGACGGCGCGGGCGGGACGCGCGGTTCGAGGTCGAGATCGACGACGACGACGCGAGCGGCGCGGGCGTGCCGTACGACGTGACGCTGCGGACGGACCCGCGGATGTCGCGCGTGGAGGTCACGCTGTGAGGGGGCGGGGGAGAGAGAAGAAACGCGCTTGCTTTCGCGCGCGTCATCATCGTCAGTAACGCTTTAACTCTCGACGAATAAAACCTGAACCCTGAAAACTCGACTACGTGTCCTCGCCGCGTCGTCGTCAGTCCTCGCGTCGCCGCGATGGAGCTCCTCCCCGAGGTCGACGCCGCGGTGGACGCGCTGTTCTGGGACCGCGACGACGCCGTGAAGCGCCTCGCCGCGCTGCGGACGCTCGAAAAAGCCGTCGCGTGCGAAGGTGCGCGGAACGGAATCTCGCCCGCGGCCGACTCGTCGTCATCGTCATCGTCGCCACGCAGTTGTTAACCCGCGCCCGCCCCCTCCCCCGCCTCATCACAGCGTGCGTCGAGGAGATCCGACGCCTCGGCGGCGTCGACCGCCTCCGCAAGGCGCTCGCGTGGGACGACCCGGACGCGGTCGACCTCGCCGCGTCCGTCATCGCCGCGTGCTCGGGCTCCACCGCGAGGCCGCCCGGCGCGCGCGCGTTTCGCTTCGGCAATAAGCACGAGATCGTCGTCCGCGAGTGCGACTACGTGGAGGGCGGGCTCGGGTGGCGCGTCTGGGCGTCCGCGGTCGTGATGTGTCGCGACATGCTCGAGCGCGCGGAGGAGTTGAAGATACGAGGCGCGGACGTCCTGGAGGTGGGCGCGGGGTGCGGCGTCGCGGGCTTCCTCGCCGCGCGTCTCGGCGCCAAGTCGGGTGCGTTCGTGTTCCAACTACAGTACACGTTTGTTTTTCACCCATCCCGTAGGTTCAGTATTTGATCGCGTCCCCTTTCAACTGACCGATGAACGAATGTTTTTTTACGCACGGCGTCGCCCTCCGCAGTGACGTTCACGGATTACCTCCCCGGCGTCCTCGCGAACCTCCGCGCGTCCGTCGCGATCAACGAGGCGAACGCCCCGATGAACGACCCCGATCGATCGTCGCCGTGCGCGTTCAGCGTGCGGCACCTCGAGTGGCTGAGCGCGGTGCCCGGTCTCGTTGAGAAGACGAAACGCGTCGGCGGCGGCGACGGCAGCGCGTGCGCGTTCGCCGACGCCGCCGCCGCCGCCGCCGCCGCCGCCGCGGACGCGCTCGATCCGCGCGCGACGTTTAAGCTCATCTTGGGCAGCGACGTGTGCTACGAGGACCCGCTGCCGCTCGCGCTCGCGAGGACGCTCAAGGCGCGTTCTCCTTACAGTGGTCCCCGTACGACCGCGTCGGCGCGGTGAACGCCGATCCTTCAGGAGTTTCTCTCCCGGCGCATCTCTCCGCCCGCCCCACGCTTTCAATCCCGACACACCTCGACGCCTTTCAACTCCGCTTCTGACGCCTTTCAACTCCACCCCGACATTCGCCGCTTCGTATGGACAATTACCCCAAGGCGCGGCTCGCGCCAGGCGGGCTCGCGTGGTTGGTGCTTCCGGTGCGCGACTGGCCGGGGGAGAATGGGATGACGACGATCGAGCGGCTCCGCGACGAGTGCGTCGAGTCGGGGCTGCGCGCGGTCGTCGAGCGCGCGCCGGATCTGGAGGAGCACGAGTACGACGGCGGGACGATGGTGAAACACGACGGCGGAATGGTCCACGTGTGGATCAGAGCGTAGCGTAGGTACGGAAGAGGGACGTAGTCTAGTCGTAGAATAGTCTTGCGGGAAATAAATGAAAAAATTAATACTAACGCAAACAGCCAGAGCTCCCGAGGCGACCACGGCGTCGTCCTCGCGCCGCGTCCGTTCTCTCTCTCTCTCTCTCTCTCTCTCTCTCTCTCGCGTCGCATCAGTACCCGTCCCCCTCGTGGAGCTGCTTGAAGTACTCCTTGTACAGCTCCTCCCTGACCGCGCTGACTTCGATCGCGTACGCTCGGTACCCCTCGAGCTTCTTCCACTCCCTCTTCGTCAACCTCGCCTCGCGGCCTCTCCACGCCTTCCGCTTCATCACCTGCAGCGTGACGTACGCGACGGAGAGCCACGCCATGGCGTACAGCCCGCCGTTCTCGACGCCCATCCACCGCTTCGCCGCGACCTCGCCCTCGGCGACCTCCGTCGGCAAGAGCCCCGTCATGACCGCTCGCGCCACGGGGAACTCGTCCTCGCTCAGTCGCGGCAACGCGTGCACGCGCATCGCAACCGCGACGGGTCGCAGCGCGAACGTCTCGAGCGTCGCGACGTACGCCAAGAGAGAGAGGACGAGCCAGCCTGCGAACATGAACGCCCAGCCTTTGATGGTCCGCGCCGCGTTGTCTTTTTTCCGCCGCGCGTCCTCCTCGCCGCGCGCGTCGATCGCCTTGACGATCTTCGCGCAGTCGTCCTTCATCGTCGTCAAGTTCTTCTGCACCGTGAGACGAATCGCCTTGTCCACGTCCTCGCACACCTCCTCGATCGCGTTCGGTATCGGCACCGCGAGGTCGTCCCTCGGGAGGTAGATGGTCGGGAGTTTAAACGCGTGGCTGTTCTTGATCCGGCCGGCGAGGTTTTGCGTGATTTGAATGAGGACGCGTTGACGATCGTGCTCCTTCTCCACCTGGTCCGCCTTGGACATGTAATACGCGAGCTTCTCCGCGTGCTTCTCGTTTAAACGCTCCACCGCGGTCATCGTTCGCTTGCACAGCGCCTGCCCGATCGGGTCGAAGAAGCACAGGATGAGGTCGACGTGATCCGCGAGCCACGCGATGCTCTCGACGACGTCAAACTGCGATGAAGCGACGAATGTCGGGGTGGGTGGTGAGTTGAAAGGCGCGTCAGGGGTGGAGTTGAAAGGCGTCGAGGGTGACGATTGAAACCGTGGAATGGGCGGAGAGATGGCACCGGGAGAGAAAGTCCTTAAGGAACGGCGTTCACAACGCGAACGCGGTCGTATGGAGACCAGTGTGAGGACTAGGACGCACCGGGTATTCCATCTCGCCGTCCACCAGCCCGGGGGTGTCCACGAAATCCACGCACGCGAAGTTCCGGTCCTTGGACGTGGATATCTCCGTGAAGACGTTCTCCTCCACGCCCTTGAACTCGCGCAGGCCGCCGATGTGGTCGTAGAACGCGAACGTGGCGTCGCCCTTGAGAGTCTCTCGCTGATGAGCGCGATGTCCATACGAGCGAACGTCGGGGTGGAGTTCAAAGGCGTCAGTTGGAGTTGAAAGGCGTCGCGGTGTGTCGGGATTGAACGCGAGGGGTGGGCGGAGAGATGCGCCGGGCAAAGTCCATAAGGATTGGCGTTCACCACGCGAACGGGGTCGTATGGGGACCAGTGTGAGAAGGAGAACGCGCCTTCCTGCCGCTGGTGACGTAGGTGAAGCCTCGCGTCTCGATGGCCACGCCCGTCGTCTGCACGGACTCGCCGACGTACCAGTTGATGAACGAGCTCTTCCCCGCGGAGTGGTTCCCCACGATCATGACGTTGACCTTCTTGCGCGGCTTCCACACGCCCTGGACGTTCAACAGCGGATCGTGCGCGATCTCGAGGAGGCCGATGGTGCCACCCTCGGCGTCGTCCGCGCACAAGCCCTTCTCGTACAGCTCGTGGATGCGCCGGAGGATCTTCTCCTGCGATGCGTTGCGCGCGGCGACGAACGACGCGGGGGAGGGCGCGGGGGAGGGGGACGGGGGCGGCGTCAGCGAGGGACGCGACGCGAGAAGGATGAGATCTGATGATGACATCGCGACGCGCCGCGTGCCGATCGAGATCTCGCGCGAGACGACAGGAACGAACGAACGAACGGACGCGGGGCCCGCGGTCGACGCGACGCGCACCGTGGAGCTCATCCCGAGCGCGTCCGCGTCGTTTTGCGTCTCGCGCTTCTTGTTCTTGTTCGCCATCCCGATGCGCGGCGTGCGAGTGGCGCGCTGGCGGGAGGGACGGACGGACCGTCGCGCGTCACGCGTCATCGAGGAGAAGGAGGAGCGCGAAGTTTATTTCCTGGCGGGAGTTTTCCGTTGACGCGCGGCCGAACAGAACCGCTCGTCACAAATTGGCGCGCGCGCCCGCCACGATGGCTGACCTCGACACCCCCACCGGCAAGGCGCGCGCGCTGGGCTTCCTCGCGCTCGCGCAGGTCATCTTCTTCAAGATCCTCGGCGCGGTCAAGGCGCTGTACGATCGCTCGTCGCCGTGGAGGCTCCTGATCGACCCGCGGAAGTTTTCGTGCCCGGAGGGGCTCGGCGACGCGCTGAATCGATTCCGACGAAACGCGAACGACTTCGGGTACAACTACGCGTTCTTATGCGTGGTCGCGAGCATCCTGTGCGTGATCACGTCGCCGTTCTCGGTGTTCATCATCGCCGCGCTGACGATGGCGTGGGGTTACGTCATGTGCGCGCTCGGTCTTCCCTCCTCCTCGTTCGTTCGCACGTCGAGCGTTCGTTCGTTCTTCAAATCGTCGTCGTCGCGGTGGCGTCGTTCGTCTTTCTTTTCTTTTCGGACCGGGATTCGATCTCCTCGCCCCGCGCCACCCCGCCGCCTCCTCCCCGCACCCCCACCCCGAATCCCTACCCAAAACCCTAAAAACCCCTCCCCCGAACCCTGACCAGGTACGTCCGCGCGTCGGACTTCCACTTCAACGGGTACGTGTTCAACCTCCGCGCGCAAGGCGTCCTGACGTTCCTCGCGTCGTTCCTCGTCCTCGTCGTCTTCACCGACGTGTCGAGCACGCTCATTCAGGCGCGTCCTCCCTCCCTCCTCACACTGGTCCCCGTACGATCGCGTCCGCGTTGTGAACGCCGTTTCCTTAAGAAGAACTTGAACTTTCTCTCCCGTCGCGTCTCTCCGCCCACCACCCCACGCTTTCGATCCCGACGCGCCGCGACGCCTTTCGACTCCACCCCTGACGCCTCACGACTCCGCCCCGACGTTCGCTCGTATGGACAATTACCCTCAGACGTGGACCGGCGGCGTGTTTACGTGCGTCGCGCACGCGTGCGTTCGAAACCCGGAGCCGCGCGCGATGAACGACGTCGGAGGAGACGGCGGGGAGGGCGGCGGAGGCGGCGGCGTCGTCGGCGGGTTCACGGATTTCGTCGCCGAGAGCGGGCGGAGCCTCGGCGGCGCGTTCGGGAAGATCGGGGAGCTGATGCCGACGCGGTGGTCGCGGGAGATGGACAAGATGGGTATAAACCTGTGACGCGACGCGACGCGATGGGCGATGGGCGATGGGCGAGCGCGTAGCCGCGTTGGTTGTGCATGTAGTAGTTTCAGGCGACCGAACGCACCTGCATCGTCAAACTCCCTGCTTCTGCTCAGAATAAAATCGACATGGCGCGCGCGATCGTGACAGCTGGCAGTCCTGATGGCGTGTGCCACTTCGCATAACGCGCGCGCGCGCCTCCCGCGCTTCCCACACCGCGACGCGGATGGCGCGCGCGGTCTGCTTCCCCCGCGGCGGTCTTCGCGACCGCCGCGACGCGGTCGCGTCGACGTCCGCGCGCGGCGCGAGGGCGGTCGCGCGCGCGTCGTCGTCGTCGCCGCGACGCGCGATCGCGACGACGACGACGAGCGTTTCGAATAACGACGACGCGGGCGGGCCCGCGGGGCCCTCGTCTCCGCTCGAACGCGCGCCGACGCGGCGACGGCCGCTCGCGCCCGGGTACGCGCTCGCGCTGGAGTGCTGGCGCGCGGGGTACGTGGACGACGCCGCGGTCGCGTTCGGTGCGCGCCTCCTCGCTCCCCGCTCCGCCCGCCGCGCGCGCGTCGTCGATCCGATCGGTCGAGTGGCGTGTGCCGCGAATACTCGTGATAACAACCGTTCGCCGACGCCATCGCCGACCCCTCCCCTCTCTCCCTTCCCCCCTCCGTCGTCCGCGTCGCGTCAGAGAACCACCTCGCGCTCGACCCGCGAGACGTCAGCGCGTGGATATCCTACGCGCAGATGCTCAAGCGCCCGCGCGGCGACGAGCGCGTCGTCCCGAGCTCGGTGGACGACGACGTCGCGTGCAGCCGCGAATCCGTCAACCGCGCGCGGCGCGTCTTACACCGCGCGCTTCTCGAGCTTCGGCGGCGCCAGAGCGATTGCGACGACGCGGACCCGGAGGCGATGGGTAAGGTGCTCCAGGCGTTGGGTTTGCTCGAGCTCACGCACGGGAACGAGATGTACGGCGGCGCGCTTCTGGAGCAGTGCGTGCGCGTGAGTCGGAGGGCGCTCGAGCCGGTGTTGAGGTGGCGGCGGGTGCGCGCGGCTCGCGCGAACGTGGTGGCGCGCGCGGGCGTCGGTCGGCTGAACAAGACGCGCGAGAGCGTCCGCGCGTACACGAGCTTGTGAGGTGTGCGTGAACGATGACGTCGACGCGCGCATGAAATGAATAATAAAACGCACGTGACGAAGACGTTATGTTATGTTACTACCGCGGCGTCGAGGCGAGGCGTAAAAAAACGACGACGCGCGTTGTCGCTCACGCCTTCTTCTCGAACCGAGCGCGGTCGTGCGGCGCGTCAAGGTCCACCCCCGGCCCGACCGGCACGACCGCGTGCTGGTTCAACCCCGGGTGCGACGTGAAGTAGTGCGTCTTTATGTGCCACATGTCCACGCTCTCTCTCATCCCCGGGGTCTGGTACACGTCCAGAACGTAGTTGTGCAGGTTCGGGTACTGGTGAATGAACTTCCGGTTGCACTTGAAATAGACGACGTACACCTCGTCGAACCGCACGAGCGTGGGGAACAAGCGGACGTCCGCTTCCGTGAGGACGTCGCCGGCGATGTATCGTCGCTTCGACAGAATCTCCTCGGCTCTGTCCAGGCACCGAAAGAGCTCGTTCACAGCCTCTTCGTACGCGCCCTGATGAGGTGCGTTCCATGAGCGAAAAAAGTTCATTCATCGGTCGTCAGTTGAAAGCGGGCGCGATGAATTTCATTGTTGAAACCGAGGGGTGGGTGAAAAACGTTTTCTTCATTGAACGCGCCTGAGACGTCGCGAACCCGGACTTGTACACGCCGTTGTTAATCCCGTGGTAAACCCACTCGTTGACGGCGTCGATCTCGTCGCGCAGCGCCTCCGGGTACAGGTCCAGGTCCGGGTTCTTCGCGAACGCGTCGAACTGCGTGTACAGGTCGCGAATGATATCCGCGCTCTCGTTGCTGACGATCGAGTTCGTCTTTTTATCCCACAGAATCGGCACCGTGAACCGCGTCCCTTTCGGCGCGTTCACCATGTCGTACAAGTCCCTGACGTACGTCACGCCGTGCAGATCGTCCGCGGTGCAGTTATACTTCGCGCCCCCGGGGAACGCGCCGACGCCCGCGGGGTTGGACACCGTCGCGTCGTCGTCGTCGTCCTCTCGCCAAAACCGCCAGCCGCAGTGCGCGTCGTCGACGTCGTCCGGTCTCGTCTTCGCCCACGTCGGATGCACGCTCGAGACGCTCACCACGTCCCTCCCGATGCCTTTCAGCCCGAGGACGCTCAGGCACCGCGACGCCCACGGGCACGCGTAGGAGACGTAGAGGTGGTATCGACCCGCCTCGGGCGGGCGCGCGGAGTCCGGCGCGACGCGATCGCGGAAGACGGCGTCTTTGCGCACGAACGCGCCGTCCGCGCTGACGTCCGCGACCGCGGTCGCGCCCGGGGTGGCGTCCTTCTCGACGACCTGAGCCTGAGCGGAGTAGGAGAGAGGCGACGGAATCAGCGGCGGAATCAGCGGCGGCGAGGGGAGGAGGGAGAGACGGCGACGACGGAGCGGCGGCGCGGCGCGGTGGGCGCCGGCGCGAGATCCAAAGTCTCGAACGCCGCGTCGCGTCGGTCGCGCACCTTCGCGCTCATGGGCGCGACGACGCTTCCGCGATGCGACGCGCGATGCCGCGCGACGGCGGCGCGGGCGTGAAGAGGCGCGTGGAGTTGACGCGAGGCGATTCGAGCGAGCGCGAGGTGCATGCGGCGGCGGCGCGCGCGCGGGAGTGACGCGCGGAGGACGGTCAGAACCGAGTTTCGCAACCTCACCGTCATCGTTGCGTCATCACACGCGTCAATTCGCGAAAGTAAGTCGCGATGGGTTGAACCCGCTTGACCGACGGGTCGACGCGCTGCAGCGATGAATAAAAATTCCGACGGTTCGGCGACGACGGTTCGAAACCGGGCACGGCGTCAAAGTCGAAACCGGGTGCCGAGCAAACCGCCTCAAAACGATTTCCGACCGCGTCTGACCTGGCGGATCTCCGCGAGTGCGGCGCTTTATCGCTTTTTTTTCGAATGCAGGAATCCCCGCACGCGCGCGCGGCACAATCCGCGTCGCGCACGTCCGTCGCGGTCACACCCGTCAAGTCGAACGCGGTCAACCGCGTCATGGCGTCGCACTTGGCGTCGTTCCCGGCGCCGCTGGCGTCCGCGCTTCGGAAACCCGCGCGCGCGAGCGCGTCGGGCGCGAGCGCCGCGAGGGATGGCAAATCTCGCCCCGCCAGGGCCCCGCTCTCGCGCGGCCCTCTCAGATCGGCGCCCATCGCGAGAACGCCTTCTTCGACGTCTCCGCTCGTCTCCTCTCGGCGCCGCGTCGACGTCGTCGTCGCCGTCGCGACCGGCGCGTCCTCCTCCCCGGACGCGTCGTCCTCCCCCGTCGCGTCGAGACGCGCGGAGCTCTTCACGGCCACCAAGAATCAGCTCCGCGCGGCGGCGAAAGAATGCGGGCTCCCGGTCGGCGGAAGCAAGACCGAGCTCGTGGACCGGCTCGTGCGCGCGGAGCTCGGCGAGGGCGTCGTGGACGCGTTCTGCGAGGAGGAGGACTGCGCGACGCCGCTGAACGTGCCCGTGACGGGGAAGCGGCCGGTCGTGAACGCGGGAGGAGAGGCGACCGAGGCGACCGACGAGGCGACGACCGAGGCGACTGACCTAAACCTCAAAGATTTCGAAAAGGTAGCCGCCGCCGCCGCCGCCGCCGCCGCCGCGGACGTCGCGACGGAAGACCCCGCGCTCGCGGAGAAGAAGAAGCTCGCGAGAGAAGCGGAGGAGGCGCTCTTCCGCTTGGAGAAAGAGCGCAAGGAGCTGGAAGCCGCCGTGAAGGCCAAGGCGGAGGAAAGGGAGGCTCAGGAGAAAGCCGCCGACGACGACGCGGAAGCCGCCGCCGCCGCCGCGGATGCGGAGGCCAAGCTCGCCGCCGCCGCCGCTCAGGCCCAGGCGGCCGAACAGAGCGCCGCGGAGGCGGATGTCGACGCCGCCGCCGCGGAGGAAGCCGCGCGGCTGCAGAGAAAGGCGGTGGCGGAACAGCGCGCCGCCGCCGCCGCCGCGATTCTCGCGCAGAAAGAAAGCCAGCTGGAGGACCTGGCCGCCGCGAGCGCGGAGGCGGAAGCCGCGGTCGGCGCGCTCGAGAGCGCGCCAGCAGCGCCGGAACCCGAACTCGAACTCGAACTCGAACCCGAACCCTCAGTCCACGCCGAAGCGCCCGCGGCGACGGCGAACGCCGCGGAGCTCACCGAGGAGGAACGCGCGGCGATGGACGAGCGCGAACGCCTCGCCGCGGAGGCGTACGCCGCGGCCGCCGCGAAAGTCGAGGCCGCCGCCGCCGCGCTCACCGCGATGAGCGCGGACACGTCCTTCGACGACGACCTCGCGGATTTCGCGAACCTCGCGTCTCGAGCCGCCGCGGGGGAGGTGCAGCTGCCGCCGCCCGAGGCGCCGCCGCCGCCGCCGCCGCCCGCGCCGACGGCGCCGACGGCGATGAAACCGCCGGCGACGTCGCAGTTCACGCCGCCGCGGGCGACGCACGGAGCGACGGGCTCGCCCGCGCCGATGAAAGCGCCGCCGCCGCCGGGCGCGTTGGGCTCCGCGCCGCTGCCTCCGCAGTCGCCGCCGACGCAGCAATTCGGGGAGTCGCCGAACTGGGTGAAGAATCGTCCGGGATTCCCGGGCGGCGCGCCGGATCACGCCGGCCACCAAAACCCGGGCGAAGGCGGCCGCGTCAACGCCGCCGGCCCCGCGAACAACGACTCGTTGCGGAAAGTCGGCAAGGTGGACCTCCCCGCCGCGGGCTCGGGCAAGGCGGACCCGAACCGCGTCGTGAACGAAGACCCGAACGCGGCGAAAAACATACAACGAGAGCCGCGGAGCGATCCGGACGCGGTCGAACGCGAGCTCGAGTCCGTCTCCGCGCTGCCG
This sequence comes from Micromonas pusilla CCMP1545, assembly GCF_000151265.4. Taxonomy (NCBI): domain Eukaryota; kingdom Viridiplantae; phylum Chlorophyta; class Mamiellophyceae; order Mamiellales; family Mamiellaceae; genus Micromonas; species Micromonas pusilla. Next base: position 1,160,868 of record NW_003315887.1, read on the forward strand.
CAGACGGCGCCGTCGTGGGTCACGCCGATCGTCGCCGCGGAGACGAGCGCGGAGCGCAACGCGCGGTTGGGGGCCTCGGCGACGGGACCGAACGCGGCGCAGCGCGACGTGGACGCGCGGACGCGGCTCGGCGCCAACGTCACCTCGGTCGGATGCGCCTTCGGCGTGTGGGCGCCCCACGCGGAGCAGACGAAGGTGGTCATCTACGACCCGCGCGGCCCGATCCGGCACGCGATGACGCGCGAGTCGCCGGAGTCGCCGTACTTCAGGTGCGAGATCCCGGACATCGTCCCGGGGCGGCGGTACTCGTTCGAGGTGACTCTGCCCGGCGGCGAAGGCGAGGTGATGCGTCGGGATCCGTGGGCGCGGCAGACGGATTTCGACAGCGACATCTGCACCGTCGTCGACCCCGCGGAATTTTCGTGGACGCCGTTCGCGCGCGTCGAACCGGACAAGCTCGTCTTTTACCAGGCGCACGTGGGCACGTTCACCGGTCGCAACGACCCGGACGTCAGCGAAACGGCTCCCGGGGGAACGTTTAACGCGATGCGTAACAAACTGGATCACATCGCCGGCATGGGATTCACCGCGATTCAGCTCCTCCCGACGACGGAATTTGGCGGCGCGTGGGGATACAACCCGCGCTTGATGCACTCCGTGCACGGCCCGTACGGCACCCCGCGAGACTTCGCCAACCTCGTGGACGCCGCGCACCAGCGAGGCATCGCCGTCTTCGTCGACCTCGCGCTGCATCACGGCGCCGCGAACGGCAACTCGCTCTGGGAGTACGACGGTTGGAGCGTAGACAACAACGGCGGAATCTACTTCGAGGGCACCGGCGACACCGGCTGGGGCACCGGCTTCTCGTTCTGGAAGGAAGAGGTCCAGCACTACCTCGCGTCCGCCGCGATCACGTGGCTCGCGGACTACAACGTCGACGGCGTGCGCGTGGACTCCGCGCACTCGATGCCGGCGGAGATGGCGCGGCGGATCACCGACACGATTCGCGGGTCTTTCCCCGACCGGTTCATCGTCGGCGAGCACATGCCGGAGTCGCCGGACGCGCTGCATCGGATGGGGTTCGACGCGAACTGGATGCTCACGATGTGCGACGACGCCGCGAGCATGAGCAACAGCTGGAAGGGCGACGCCGGGAAGCTCGCGTCTCTCATCGTGCTACGAGACGGCTACGGCGTGAACTCGCAGTGCGTAAAGTACTTCATGGGGTCGCACGACCAGTGCGGGAAGCGCCCGGGGCACACGCACGACTTGGGGCACTGGGCCGGGCGGTTCGGCGGACACGGCGACTGGCGCGCGCGCGCGACCGCGCGCATGTGGTGGGGCGCCATGTGCGCCGGGCAGGGCCTCCCGCTCATGTTCATGGGCACGGAGATCCATCAGGGCGGGCACTGGCACGTCGATCTCGACACGAGTTTCGACTGGGGCCTTCTCCACCCGGACGCGATCAAAGACCCGGATTGCCACGGGCACGAGGGCGTCGCGTGCGTCGCCGCCGCGAACAAGATGCGCGCGACGCACCCCTCGCTGACCTCCGGCGGCGGGAAGGTCATTCACCAGGACGCGGAGAACGGCGTCGTCGCCGTGGAGCGGCATCACGAGGAGACCAACGAGCGGTGCGTCGTGATCGTCAACGCCGGCGACGGGCAGTGGGACGCGGAGAGCCTTTACGGGATCAACGTCGGGGACCCGTGGGACGGATTCGGCGGGTTCGTGGAGATTTTCAACAGCCAGGACGAAGCCTTCGGCGGGTGGCCAAACTCGGGGAACAAAGAGCGCGGGTTCATCGAGCAAGACGGGAAGGAGCTGAAGCTCGCGATCCCGAAGCTCGGCGTCGTCGTGCTGAAGCAGACGCCGCCGAAGCCTCCGGGGCCGGACCCGGAGGCGGTGCTCGCGGCGCTGAACCAGAGCGGCGCGGGGAACGGGAAGTTGTGATAATAAGACAGGGAGGGTACGTACTAGGGAGGTGAGGGAGTGTGTAATATCTACTGACTGCTTCAACGAACTCGAGTTCGTTGAAGGAAGGTGTGAAAGAATGATCGAGCGCAGTGCACTGTGGTGAGAGTCTGGTTTTTTTAACAACAGTCGTCGAACCGACCGATCCCTCGCGCACTCCGCGAGCCGCGATGGGGGAGGAGGAGGACGCGCGCGCTCGCGTCATCGCGGAGATGAACGCCCGGCGAAAGTCGCGGATGTTCGGTCTCTTCGTGATCCCGCTGATGTACGCGCCGGCGCTGCCGCTGCGTGAGTGGCCCTCGCCCCGGCGCCGTCGCGCGCGCCGCGTCCGTCGCCCGCTCGCTCGAGCGCCCGCCGACCTCGCGCGTTTCTGACGACGTCCTCGCCGTCCTCCCTTCTCCGCCGCGCAGTCCGAATCGCGCTCCGGAACCACCCCGCGAGCGCGCGGAACAAGGCGTACGGCGCGGGGATACTCGCCGCGCTCGCGCACGCGGGGTACGTGATGAGCTCAGACAGCAGCGTGCTGTGAGACGCGACGCGCAGCCCCGCCTCTAGTAGCTAGTAGAGCAATGATAGGAAAAGTAGGAAGTCGTCCGATCGAATCGAATCGCGTCTCGCTCGCGACTGAACGTCGTCGTCGATCCACGCGGTGTTCTATCTACGCCTATCCCGGCTCCGGCTCCGACTCCGGCTCCTGCTGCGACGCCGCCGGCGCTTCTCGCGTCGGTCGCGTGACCGCGACCGCGACCGCGACCTCGACCGCGACCGCGACCGCGCCCGCCGCCGCCGTCGGTCGTCGTCTCGCTCGCGGTCCCTCCGCCCTCGCTCCCGGTCCCGCTCCCGGTCCCGGTCCCGGTTCCGGTCCCGGTCCCCATCCCCGCGACCGCCGCCGTCTTCCCGCCTTCTTCCCGCTTCTCTCTCTTCCCGCTCCCGCGCTCTCAGCTCGTTGACCTCCGCCGCGCGTTTGGCGTACGCCTTCTCTTGCGCCTCCGGGTCGTTCCATACGAAGCGATGTCGGGGTGGAGTTGAAAGGCGTCAGGTGGAGTTCAAAGGCGTCGATGGCGGGGTTTGAACGCGAGAGATGGGCGGAGAGATGCGCCGGGAAAAGTCCTTAAGGATCGGCGTTCACCACGCCAACGGGGTCGTATGGGAACCAGTGCGAGCAGGGACGCACCTCAGCCTCGCGGCGTCGCGCCTCTCTCGCCGCCGCCGCCGCCGCCTTGGCCTCGAGCTCCCTCCGCTTCTCCTCGACGAACGCGCTCGGGACGCCGTTCGCGGACGCCTGCGCGTCCGCGAGCAACGTCCATAGCTCTTTCATGAAGACCGCGGCGTTGTGTTCCAGGAACCCGGTCAAGTGCACCTGCATCGCTCTCGGGTCGATCGCTCCTCCGCCCTTCGCGGCGTCCTCTAGGAACGTGAACACGTACAGGACGACGACGTCGTCCTCGATCCCGAGGAGCTCCGTGACGCGTCGCGCGATCCACGGCTTCATGACGTCGACGTTCACCCTGCGCATGTCGATCTTGACCGCGAGCGCGGGGTCGGTCTTGAGCCTCGACGCGATGCGCTTGTCCTTGTCGACCCACGCTGGTGCGGATCGATCGTTGGACACCGGCCGGCCTTGGTAGACGAGCGAGGAGTGGCGGCTGATGTTCGCGTGCGAGGATTTGTTCGTCAGCGCGGCCTGCTGCTCCGCGTGCGAGACGCGGTAGGTCATGTCGCGTCGTGCGTCGTGCGTCCGTCCGTCCGTCGCGCGTCCCGATCTGACGGAAGGAAAAGCGAAAAAATCAAATCTCGCAAAGGACGCCCCGGACGCGCGCGCGCGGCCGCGCGCCACTTCCCCCGCGCGCCCGGCCGCGACGCGACGGGGAAGCCACCCGCCGCTCATGGCGGATCAGCTCGCGCCGTCGAAGCGGCACGCGCACGAGCACGAGGTGCGCCTCCGCTCCCGGCGCGCGCCGGCGCCGGCGACCTCGCCCCGTCAATGGTGCCGTCTCTCGCTCGCTCGCGCCTTCCGATCTCATCCCCGCCGATCTCATCCCCGCCCCCCTACCAAATCCCCGCTCGTCCCCACCCGCGACCCACCACCCCAGGGCCGCGTCGTGTACGAGTGGGACCAAACCCTGGACGAGCTGAACCTCTACGTCCCCGTCCCGAAGGGGATCGGCGCGAAGATGTTAGACGTCGACGTCGGCGCGGACGCGTTGAAGTTTGGCATCAGAGGCAACCCGCCCTACCTCGCGCACGACCTCTCGCACTCCGTGAAGACGAGCGATTGCTTCTGGACGCTCGAGGACGGCGAGCTGCACGTCACGCTGCAGAAGATGAAGCGCGGGAAGCCGTGGGACGCGCTGTTTAAGGGGCACGAGGGTGGGCTCGACGCGTTCGCGGAGAGAGAGGAGCGGGAGAGGCTGATGAAAGGCGCGTTCTAGTTACACTGGTCCCCATACGACCCCGTCGGCGTGGTGAACGCCGTTCCTTAAGGACTTTTCCCGGCGCATCTCTGCGCCCACACCTCGCTGGTTTCAATCCCGACACACCTCGACGCCTTTCAACTCCACCTGACGCCTTTGAACTCCACCCCGACGTTCGCTCGTATGGAACGGCCCTGAAAGAACGGTTCCAGGAGGAGAACCCCGGGTTCGACTTCAGCGGCGCCGCGTTCAACGGCGAGGCGCCGAGCGCGGACGCGTTCATGGGCGGGATCAAGCACGCGTCGTGACTAGGACGCGCGAGCGTACGCGTAGTCTAGCGGCGCGATGAACACGACGGGACGCGCACGCAGAACGATCGATGCTCCAAACTCAGAGTCTACCTCGAAGCTCCTCCCCCCTCATCGCTCCCGTCCCCACCTCCTCCTCCTCCTCCACCTCCTCCTCCGTCTTCTTCTTCTTCTCCGCCCTTCCCGCCCCCCGGGGACGACGGCACGAGCAAGAGCCCGGTGACCAGCGCGAGGTTCATGTACGCGAACACGTCCACGAACCAGTACCCCGTCAGCGACCCGTCGACGAACGGGATCGGTGACTCCCCGCCGAGGAGACCTTCCAGCGGGTTGGATCCGTCCGGTGGGCGCCAGACCGCGATCCCGACCGCGGCGTCGTCGGCCGCGCGCGCGGCGGAGGCGCGGAGGAGGAGCGCGGCGGCGGGGATGGACGACGCGACCGCGGTCGCGGCGACGCGACGCGATGCGATGGAGGAGGAGGGCGACGACGTGGACGCGATGATCGCGTCGGGTTCGATCGACCGCGTCCGCGTCGTCGCCGCGACGCGCGGCGTCGTCGCGCGCGCGAGGACGGGCATCGGTCGTCCGCGAGGCGCGCGCCGTCGGGTCTGCGACGGCGACGGGGAGGTCGCGGCGGAAGCGATGACGCGGGACCGAGCGACCGCGACCGCGGCGGATCTCAGCTGCTGAACCGACCGACCGACGATTCTTCGAAACGGCCGCCAGATCTGCTCCGCGCGCCGCGGCGATGCCGCCCGAGTCGGCGCTCGCGAGCAGCCGCGAGAGCGCGGACGACTGGGTCTCCGGCCCGTTCGATCTCAGCGGCGACGACGATGACGGGGCGTCGACGGACGACCGCGAGAGCGCGGACGACGCGCGCGTCCCCGATCGATCGATCGATCGTCCCGAGCGCGCCTCTCCCGCGTCCCGAGCGGCGAACGCCGCTGACGCAGCCTTCGACGACGACGCCGGCGCGCGCGCGTGGATGGCGCTGTGCGAGGAGGCGATGACCGGCGGGTTCCGCGAGCGCGAGGCGTGGGACGACGAGACGACGGCGCTGCTCTCGCGCGCGCGGCGGCTCGCGCGCGGAGGGGTGCGCGGAGAGAAGGCGGAAGAGGGGAAGGAGAAAGACGACGACGACGACGACGGCGACGACGACGACGACGACGGCGACGACGACGCGGCGCGGCCGGCGCGCGAGGACGAAAACGCACGACGACGAAGCGTTTCCAACCTCCTCCGTCCCCAGAACATCCCGCCCTCCGCGGCGCTCGTCCTCGTCGGCGTCCTCCTCGGCGTCCTCCTCGGCGTCTTCGCGGCGTCGACGAACGCGGTTCCCGCGTCCTCCCGATCCCCGTCGCTCAGGCGCGTTCCACGTCACACTGGTCCCCATACGACCGCGTTCGCGTTGTGAACCTCATTCCTTGAGGAGTGAGTTTCTTCTCTCCCGGTGGTCGTCACTCCCCGCCCACGCCGCGGTTTCGATCCCGACGCGCCTCGACGCCTCACGACTTCAACCGACGCCTCGCGACTCATCCCCGACGTTCGTCGCTTCGCGCGGACCCTCCCTCGACCCTCAGAGCGCTCTTCGGCGACGTCGCCGCGAACGACCGCGCGTCCTGCCCGTCGCTCCCGCCGCTGACGATCTCGCTCTGCCAGCGCGAAGAGCGCGAGATGCGCGTCCTCGAGTCCGTCGCGCGGACGTCGACGCGGCGTCTGGACGAGTGCGCGGGTAGGTAGAAGAGAGCGGACTCGACCGATCATTCGCGACGCGGCGGGCGTCCGTCCGTCGCGTCGTCTCTCAAGGCGTTCTTTTCTTTCGCGCGCGCGCACGTTTTCCACCACCAATCACACGTCCGTCGACGCACCTGACGCGCGTCTCCCCTCGCCCGCAGGCGCGGCGGCGAAATGCGCGGCGGCGGCGAAGGCGCGCCGCGACGCCGCCGTCGCCGAGCTCGCCGCGCGCGTCGCGGCGCTAACGCGCGAGCGCGACGTGTGGCGCGCGAGCGCGGAGCGGTGGTACGACGCGCGTCACGAGGAGAGAGACGTAGACGTCGGCGCGGGGTGGGCGCGCGGGTGGGCGTGCGGGAGGCGGCGGGGGACGAGGGGGAGGAACGCTTCGTGACAGACAGGACGCGCGCGAGAATAAATCGAAACGCGAACGACGAAAACGCACGGCCGCGTCGGAGTAGTACGACGTCGTGTCGTACAGTACAGTATCATCATACTAGAAACGCATAGGGCCTAGAAGAGATCGCGCGCGCGTACGAATGATTTTCGAATGAGGTTTTTGTGGGTCTCTCGAGTGCCACCTCAGCGTTGTTTCCGCGCGAAGGGTCGCCGTCGGACTCACGCGCGACCGTCAATCCCTCTCGCGCGCGCGGCCGTCCGGCGCCGCGTCTCGCCCGCGCTCGCGCTCGCGCTCTCGTCCGCGCGCGTCTGGACCGAACGCGCGTCTCGCCGAGGTCGTTCGATCGCGCGCGCGTCGTCGCACGCGCCCATCCCGGATCGCGCGCCCGCGCGAAAAAAGCGCCTTCGCGCCTTCTTCGGGAGGCGGACGAAGAAAAACTCCGACCCTCCGCGACTCCCGCGCGATGCTCGGCGTGGCGTTCTTCGCGACCGGCGTCTGCCTCGTGAAGCTGCGACGGCACGCGAAGCACAGCAACGACTGCTACGACCTCGAGGAGGAGGAGGAGGAGGCGACGACCGCGGAGACGCCCGGCGCGCTTCGTCCGTGTCGCTCGTGCAGCTCCGGGTCGTTGCGATGCTTCGCGGAGGATGAGAGCGAGGAGGACGCGAAAGAGTCCGAGGAGACCGCGTGTAAGTTTTGCGACGAGGAGAACGTCTGCCGGTTCTGTTTCAGCGGGCCGGAGCGCGGGGAGCTCATCTCGCCGTGCTCGTGCGTCGGCTCGCAGGTGCGCGCGCGCGCGCCCGCGCCACGTCCGCGCGGATCTCGCCCCGAGGGGAACCCCCCTTTTCGGCTTTCTCCGCGGCGGAAGAAAAATCTTCACACTGTTCGGGCGCGTCCCGTTGAAAAAAACTTGACGTCTTCTCTCTTCCTCTCTCTGACCTTCATTCACCTCAACCTCGCCGCGTTCGCAGGAGTTCGTCCACGTGCACTGCCTGCGTCAGTGGCAGAAGATCGCGATGCGCACGAAGGGCAACAGAGAGGAGAACTGCCGCGTGTGTCACGCCAAGTATCGCCTCCCGAAGCGTCCGCTGCGATCGCGAGCGAAGCTGTGGTTCTCGTTCAAGGCGAGAGACCGCCTGAACGCGTACTCGCGCGTGTGGTTCCAGTCGCTCATCAACCTGTTCATGTCGCAGAACAAACCGGGAACGGTCGCGGGGCACGTTGGGAGGGCCGCGACGAGAGGGTTAGGGCGGCTCGCGCGGTCGAACAGCGCGACGGAGCTCGCGCTGATGATGGCGTCCACCGAGGTGAGAATCTGGGCGGGGCGCGAGGTGCGGCACGGGAAGTCGCGGGTGCAGATCGTGAAGTTGCTGAGCGCGTTCGGGAGCGCGGTGAACTTCATCGCGCGGATGAAACATCTCGGGGTCGTTTGATCGACGAGACGACCGACCGATCGCGCGATGTGATCGATCGAGGAGGACGGGGGGGGGGGGGACGAACTGTAACTGTTCAGACGACGACCGAAGGATGACGACGACCGAACGACACGAGGGAAACGCTGCTGTTGTAACAATACGATGATACCGCACGAATCGAAACCACCGCCCGCGCGACGTAGTGACGCGCGGTACCGCGCGACGACGCGACTCGAGATATGATAATTACAGCGTAATAAGTAACGTCTTCTCGCTCGTCTCCGAGTCCGCGGCGGGCGTCTACGGTATTCTCGCCGCCCGCCGTATTAAAACAATTCCATCGCGCCCCCCTTTGTCGCCGCCGTCGCCGCGTCGCGTCCTGTGTCGCGCTTCCTTCGTTCGATCGACCACGAAGAGCGCGTCGCCGCGCCGCGCTTCAGTCGGTCGGTCATTTCAATTTCGCACCGCTCAGTCGATGATCTCGAGCTGGTCGTCCGAGAACTCCTCGACGTTGTCGAACGGCAACACCGCGACGGACACGGTGACCTTCCCGCTCGCCTTGATGTCCACCTTCTTCACGGTCCCCGTCTTCCGCGTGTCGTCCGCGCTGAACAGCCGCTGAAAAAAGTTCCCGCCGCTCCCTTTGATCGCGACGTAATCGCCCGCCTTCAGCTTCCTCGCCTTGTCGAGCTTCAGGCCGACTTCGCCGCCGGCCCAACCGCCCGTGACGAGGTTATCCCTCCCCGCGAACGCCTTGGCGTCAGCCTTGAGGTACTTCCCTTTGCCGACGTACACCGTGTCTTCGCCGTCGAACTCCTCCGGGAGCTTCGCCCAATTCGAGGTCGGCCCGGAGTCGACCTCGATCGGCTCTTGGATGAACGATTCTTTCAAACCGACCTCGCCGCCGGGCCATCCGCCGGTGAACCAGTCGTCGCGACCGGCGTACTTCTTCGGGTCGTCCTTCACCCAGCGGCCTTTGCCGATGTAGACGTCCGCGCCGTCCGCGCCGTCCTTCTTGTCGCCGCCCGCCGCGCGCGCGGTGAGACGCGCGGCGCGGGAGGTGTGGCGCGACGACGCGCGCGTCAGCGCCTTGGCCTGAGGGGGGGGGGGGGGCAAAGGGAAAAGGCGGGGGACGGGGCGGTGAGCGAGCGATCGCCGCCGACCGATCTCTCGGCGGATTCGATTATGAAAATAAGATCGCGCGCGCGCGGAGACGGCCGCGGCGCGTCGGCGGCGGCGGCGACGACGCGCGGTCGCGGGTTCGCGCGAGCGCGCGACGCGAAGGGACGACGATCGCGCGGAGGACGCACCGGCGCGGCGACGGAGGTGGTCACGGCGAACATGCTCGCGCGAGTGCGGGTATGCCTCCCTCCCGCCCCGCGGGCCGCGAAACGTGCTCGGATAGGCTGACGGATTCGGATAGGCAATGGCTGACGGGATGAGGGATCCCGTTGGCGGCACCGGTTTACCGGTCAACGGCACCGGTGAACGACTCGGACGAATAGTCTAATTTTTAACGGACGACTCCCTCAACCTCTTATGATAAATAGAGCTACCGCGCGTCGTCGTCTCGCGTCACGCGCCGCCCGTCGCCAACCGCGCCACGAGCGGAAACATGAACCGAATCACCGCCTTCGCGAGCGCGAACGCCGCCCACGCCGCCGCGAACGCGAGGATCCCGCACTGCGGGTGATTCAATACAGTACAAACGTTCATCGGTCAGTTGAAAGGGACCCGCGCGATCAAATGTTGAAACCGGGCGGCGGGTCAAGATGCAACAGAAATTAAAACGCGCCTGCACCGCTCGGTCCCGACGCTTCCTGTAAGCGACCCTGGAGAAACTCCAGTCCGGCCGCTGCATCATCTGGATCGTGTTCGGCATGAAAAGCCACGGTGCGAGCTTGTTGAAGACGCCGTCGAGGATCAGCGGCAGGACGAACGTGAGAAAGCCGCCGTCGAAGCCTCTGGATATCTCCACGAGAGCCTTGGCATCCGCCGCGCGCCGCCGCGAAAATTCCGGCAGCGCGAGCGTCCACTCGCCGCCCTTCACGCGCAGATGAGGCGCCGCGGTGAGGCAGTCGTCTAAGATGACGACGTCCTCGAACGCGCTGTTGACGCCCAGGCCGAAATACGGCTTCACCGTGTGGATCGAGTCGCCTGCGGAGGACAGACGCGCGCGATGACGATGAGACGATGACGATGAAAAGGGTCGGACGGAGGCGTCGCGCGACGTCACCAGTCGCGCGCGCGCGAAGAAACCGTTCGTTCGCCGCGGGACCGTTTGCCGAGGTTCGAAGAAAAGTAAAGTAAAAGAAACGAAGCGAAAAGAAACGCGAACGCACCGATCAAGACCGCGCCGCCGAGCTCGTTCATCCACGCGTCTTCCTCCACGAGCAAATCTCCGTGCGTCGGGTGATACTCCGGCGTCGTCCGGTGCAACGCCTCCTCTCCCCCGCCCGCGTAGGCGAACGTCGGGAGCGTGGACAGCCGCCGTCGCGCCATCCTCTCGAGGTCTTCGTCGCTCACGAACTCCGTAAACATCGGGAAGTTTTCGTTAAAGTACGCGCGCAAGCCCGCGACGCTCTCGAGCTTCTCGAGCGTCTCCGAGTCGCCGGGTTTCACGAGCAGGATGCCGACGAGCAAACCCTCCTTCGTGGGGAGGCACTCGAGCGCGACGCCGTTCTTCGTGCGCGCGCTGTAGTTCAAGTCCGTGCGCCAGTCCGCGGGGAGGGTGATCTGGCGCGTGTGGTGGCGAGAGAAGGAAGGAAGGACGGAATGACGGAAGGACGGACGGCGGCGTCAGAAACAGCGAGGCTTTGGCTTTCGAACGCGAGCAGAGCGGAGAAGGGCGGTCTGGAAGAAAACGAAAACGAGCGAGCGGAAAAGATTTTGCGAAAGGGCGCGACGAGGCGACGCACCGGCACGGTCTTGTACACCCGCGGGTTCGTGTCCTCGAACCGCACCATCTTCGTCCCGCACGCGCGGTCCGCGTCCATCGCGCGCATGACCGCGTTCCTCGGCGACGCGCCCTCCGCGCCGATCACGAACTGCGCGTTCACCGTCGTCGGCGGCATTCGCATCTCTTCGTCGTACGACCTCGCCTCGGACGCCGCGCGCGACGTCGCGGCGTCGTCGACGTCGCACCCTTCCAACGACGTCGGATCGCACGCGTCCGCGTCCGCGTCCGCGACGGAGAACGCGTTCGCGTTCGCGTCGCTCGTCGCCGCGCGCGTGAGGTCCGCGCCGCCGCCGGGGCGCCACTTCACGTCCACGCACGACACGCCGTGATGCACGCGCACCGCGGCTGAATATTTTTCGCGAATCTCTTCGAGAAGGCACGACACCAATCGATCGCGCTGGATCACCTGCGTCGCGTATTTCTTGTCCGAGACGCGCGTCGTCGGCGTCGCGTTGCCCGGGGTCCAGTCCATGCGCCCCTTCACCTCCTTGCACTGCGCGAGCACTCTGTCGAGGCACCCGAGACGCTCCAAAGCGATCTGTCCGCGGCCGCTGACGCCGACGTTGTACGATCGCTCCGGGTCGCCCCACGCCTTCGCGTCGCTCCCCGGCGGCGGCGGCAGCCGCTCCCACACCTCCACGTTCGTCCATCCGCGGCGCGCGAGCATGATCGCGGACGCGAGGCCGGTCGGGCCGCCGCCGACGATCACGGTCCTGGAGGGAGGCGCGGGATGCACGAGGAGCCGTCGCTCGTCCGCGGTGAGGGACGACGACGACGACGACGAAGACGTCCGCGCGAGGACGCCGCCGCCGCCGCCGCCGCCGCCGCCGCCCGCGCTCGGCGGCGGGTCCGAGGACGCCGCCGCGCCGGGTGCGCGCGCGTCGCGGGCGCGTCGCGGCGGTCGGCGCGGCCGGCGCGACGCGGACGTCGCGGACGACGACGACGACGAGGCGGATAACGAAAAGGATGCCGTCTGATGCGATCGCGTCGTCGGCGTCACCGCGCGCGAGCGCGGCCGCGGACGCCGCCGGTCGAGGCGCGAGCGGCGCGGCGTCGTCGGCGTCGACGGCGCGACGCGCGGCGTCGCGAGCGCGGTGGACGCCATCGCGGCGGGCGACGCGCTTCCGGCGTGTCGCGTGCTCCGCGCGGGCGTGCTCTGACTCATCATCATATCATCATCGAAACAAAGTTTCTGAACGTTCGCGTTTGCAAATCGGATCGATCGAGAATCGGCCGCGCTTCGAACACTCCGCCTCCGCGCCGCGCGTCGTCGTCATGGCCGGCGGGAAGCTCAAGAAACGCGCGGACGAGAACGCGACGCGCGTGAAGCTCCTTCACCGCGCGCTCCTCGGCTCGACGCTCCTCTTCGTCCTCCTGCGCCTCGTCCTCCGCCGCGCGACCGCGCATCTTCTAATCTACGCCCTCTTCGCGGTCACCTCCGCCGCGGCGTGGTTCTGCTACCGATCCCTCGCGCACATCGCTGCGCCGACGTACGACCGCGACGGCGTCCTCGTCGACGCGGGCGCGGACTTGTCCCTCGGAGGGACGACGTCGTACTACCACGACGTGATATACGTCGCGGTGTTCCTGTTCGTCTCGACCGCGCTCGTCAGCGATTGGCTCTGGCTCGTCGCGCTCGTCGTGCCGGCGTACGCGACGTACGCGCTCTGGGCGTGGGTGATCTTGCCGTGGATCTTCACGCCGACCGCGGACGAGGAGGAGGCGAACCGAAGGATGAGGGAGAGCAAGGAGGAGAGGAAGGCGCGGGAGAGGGCGGAGCGACGCGCGGAGAATCGGAGGCGCGGGAGACGAATGTGATGAGGAACGAATTCGTTCGCGAACGATCGCGACAATATTATTGAGACCCGTCGCGCGCGCGTTCGTCGAACGCATAAACTCCTAATAAGTTGCTATAAGATAGTAGACTCTTCTAATCGTCGTCACGTCAGGTCAGCGCTTGTCCTTGAGCTTCACGACCTCGGACATGTCGGACACGAACTCCCCGACCACGTGCAACTGCTCCAACGGATCCGTGTGCGCGCGATACTTCACCGCGCTCCGCCTCCGACACCGAATGAAGATGTTATCCGCCGCCATGCATACTTGCCCGTGGTCGAGCGTCTTCTGCCCCACAACGGCGAGCGCGACGTCGCGGTCGCGCGCGGCGTCCGCCGCGCGCAGCGACGCGCGTTCGAGCTCGATCTTCAGCCGCGCGATCTCGTTGTTGAGCCCCAACGATTCGTTTTGCTTTCTCTTCGAGTACGCCGTCAGATCAGCCTTCTCGCTCTCGACGCGCGCGCTGAGCCTCTTGTCCTCCGCGAGGAGATCCGCGTTCGTCGCCGCGAGCGTCTCGTGCCGCAGCAGAATCTCCGGGATCTCCTCGTACTCCGGGCTCGCGTTTATAACCGACTCGAGGTACTCTTTGTATCGAACGTTTCTCGCGAGGCGTTCCGCGGCGTCCTCCGACCGCGTCTTCAGATCCGCGAGCGCGCGCGTCAGCTCCTCGATCTCCACCTCCTTCTGCAGACGGATCTTGATCTCGTCCGCCGCCTTGCGCTCCGCGCGCGTGCGTTTGCTGTCGTTCTCCTGAAGAAATTTGCTGAACCGCACGAGCGACTCTTGGAGGTCCAGGTCTTTGTTCTTGATGGTTTCCTCTCGGCGCTTGAATCCTTCCTCTTTGAGCGCGAACTCGCGCTTCGTCGCCTCGAGCGCGTCCTGAACCTCCCGCATCTGCCGTCGCTTCTCGAGCAAGCGCGTCGCGGGCGCGACGTGCTCGATCACCATCGTGTGCGACGGCGCCGCGGCGCTCGGCGGAGCCGCCATGACGGTCGACGATCGATCCGACGTTCGCTGTTTTTTCCTAAATTGGCCCCCACTCGCCGCGACGACCGAGTCGCGCGAGGGCGGTCGCGGCGGGCGGCGCCGGGGGCGGGCGGGTTCGCGCCGCGGCGCCGTGCGCGCTGTGTCCGCGCTCGCGGGGCGAGTGCGAGGTCGCGAGCGCGCGAGGGGACCGGACGACGGTCGCGCCTCGAGCCGCCCTGGCGCGCCGAGAACAATGACGGATGCGTCCGCCGGGCGCCGAGCTCGTCCCACAGGAAATACAGATTCTTCATCAATCAGTTGAAAGGCGATGCGATCAAACACAGTGTATTGAAACCGAGCGGTGGGTGAAAAACGTCTGGATTGAGCGTGGCGAGCTGGCAAAATTCGTCGTCTCGGCGCTCGCGCGCGCTTCCGCGCTCTCCGCACTCTCTCGCGCGCCATGGCGTGCGGCACGATGCCGACGATCGCGGCGCGCGGCGCCGTCCTCCCCGCGACGGCGTCTTCGCGGCGCGTCGCGGCGGCGGCGGCGGCGCGTCGAGCGCCGCGCGTCGCGCCCGCCGCCGCCGCGCGAGGAAGACGCCCGCGCATCGATCGCGAGTGGACGATCGCGGCGTCGAAGGAGGACGACGCGAAGACGAGCGGCGACGGCGACGGCGACGGCAATGCGTTCGACAGCGCGGACGACTGGATCGCGAACTGGAAGGCGGGGAACTTCCCGCGCGCGAAAGGGTGGAAGTACGGCGACCCGTCCACCGCGGGCACCGGCACGTTCTCGGAGGAGGTGGGCGCGGCGTCGGCGTCGGCGCGGGCCTCGTCCGACGACGCGGACGACGACGCCTCATCAGACGACGCCGCGTCATCACAAGAGACGTCGTCGTCGCGCGAGGACGCGTACGGCGGCGATCCGAACGCGTACGCGTACGTCTTCTGCCACAACCTCATGTCCGCGCCGGACGACTCGTTCGCGTGCATGTACCTGCGCGACGTCCTGCGAGCGGTGGACGTGGACCTCGTCGCCCCGGACTTGACGGTGATGGACGACGAAGACGGCGGTACAGCTGGCGCCGCGGACTTCACGGTGTCGACCGCGGTCGCGCGGCTCGCGGTCGCCGTGTCCGCCGCCGCGAACGCGACGTCGCCGCCGCGAAAGGTGCGACTGATAGGCAGCAGCCTCGGCGCGTACGTCGCCGCGCTGTACGCGAGCTACCCCGAGAACGCGGGCGTCGTGGACCGCGTCATGCTCCTCGCGCCGACGTTCAAGCCGGTGGACTGCGTCGACGGCTTGGAGAAGGCGCGTTCTCCTTACACTGGTTCCCATACGACCGCGTCGGCGTGGTGAACGCCGATCCTTAAGGACTTTTCCTGGCGCATCTCTCCGCCCAGGGTCCCTCGCTTTCAATCCCCGCCCTCGGCGCCTTTCAACTCCAACTGACGCCTTTCAACTCCACCCCGACGTTCGCTCGTATGGAACGACCCTCAGGAGACCGGCGTCGCGTTCACGGACGCGTTTAAGGCGGATTTGGAAACGCATTCGCCGTATCCGTTTCTTTCGAACATCAACGCGTACGTCGTGCACGGGTACGACGATCAGGCGGTGCCGTTGGAGCACTCGCTGACGTGGACGAGAGACGCGAGCGGTGAGTAGTCCCCGGGATCGCTTCCCGCGTTTTTTTCGCTTCGTTTCCCGAGGACGTCGAGTCGCCCGCCGCGCCGCGCGATATTCCACGTCCGTCATCAAATCTGATCACGCGCTGACCAATCGAGCAATCACTACATCGCTCCCCTCCCCCCTACGACTGATGACGCAGTGAACATGCGACGCGGCGCGACGGAGAACGCGGGGGAGACGTCGGGGACGCGGCGGCTTCTGGAGGTTGGCGGGATGGGACACGGGATCGAAAACGCGCTGCCGCAGATAAAGGCGAAGCTCGTGGACTTCTTCAAGCTCCCGTTCTCGCTTCCGGAAGGGTACGAGTGACGCCCGACGCGGGCGGTTTGGCGGTTTGGCGGTTTGGTCACGACGTGGTCACGGATAATACGATCACCGTTAATCAACGAACGCACGCCGCCGGAGCTCTCTCTCCTCCTCGCGTTCCTCCGTCTCTCCCCCGTCGTGACTGGTTCCCATACGACCGCGTTCGCGTGGTGAACGCCGTTCCTTAAGGACTTCCGCCAGTCTCTCGTCGTCGTCGCGCCGCCTCTCTCCGCCGGACGATCTCTCTTCGTTTCGTCATCACGCGGCGACGAGCTCCTTGCACACGCCGGATCCCACGGTGTCCTTCACGTGCTGCCGCGCCCACAGATCGCACGCCACGATGTCGTCCAAGCTCGGGTCGAGGACGAGCTCGTTCTTGTGCGCCTCCATGGCTTTGTCGATGACGTTGTAGATGTCAAAGTATCCAATCTTCTTGTCGAGGAACATCGCCACCGCCTGCTCGTTCGCGGCGGAGAACACCCCGGTCATCGTCCCGCCCGCCCTGCCCGCGGCGTACCCCATCGTCAACGACGGGTACTTCTCCACGTCCGGCGCCTTGAACGTGAGGTCGCCCATCTTCACGAAGTCCAGACGCGGCCACGTCGTCTCCGAGCACTGGACTCGTTGCGGCCACGACATGGTGTAGAGAATCGGCAGACGCATGTCCGGCCAGCCGAGCTGCGCGAGGACGCTCGAGTCGCTCGTCTCGACCATGCTGTGAATGATCGACTGCGGGTGAATGACGACGTCGATGTCGTCGTACGAGGTTCCGTACAGGTAGTGCGCCTCGATCACCTCCAGGGCTTTATTCATCAGTGTCGCGGAGTCGCACGTGATCTTCGCGCCCATGTCCCAGTTGGGATGCGTCGTCGCCTTCTTCTGCAAGAAACCCGGGTCGTTCTTCGCGTACTCGCGCATCTCCGAGAGTTCGACGTCGCGGAACGCGCCTCCGGACGCGGTCAGGATGATCCTTCGGAGCGCGCCCTCGGGTAAGCCTTGGATGCACTGGAAGATCGCGGAGTGCTCCGAGTCCGCGGGTAAAATCTTGACGCCGTGCTTGACCGCGAGAGGGACTGCACCGCGCGACGTTGAAAGGCGGAGTTGAAAGGCGTCAGAAGCGGAGTTGAAAGGCATCGAGGTGTGTCGGGATGAGTGAAAGCAGCGAGGGGTGGGTGGAGAGATGCGCCGGGAGATGAAGTAAGTCCTTAAGGAACGGCGTTCACCGCGCGAACGGGGACCGGCGTGATAAATAGAACGCACCGATCGCCGGCCCGCCCGCGATGAGCGTCTCCTTGTTCGCGAGGCAGATGTTCTTCCCCGCCTCGATCGCGGCGACCGTGGGCGGCAGTCCCGCGCAGCCGACGATCCCGGTCACGGTACTGTCCACCTCCGGATGCCGCGCGACCTCGATCATGCCGTCGGGCCCGTACAAAATCTCCGGCTTGTCGCCGTCCATCGCCGCGATCATCGACTCGAGTCGCGCGACGTCGGCGCCGTCGCTGATGCTCACCATCTTCGGCTTGAACTTCATGATCTGCTCCGCGAGGACGTCGAGGTTCTTCCCCGCGCTGAGCGCGACGATCTCGAACTTGTCCGGGTTCTCCTCCGCGATGTCCAGCGTCTGCGTGCCGATGGAGCCTGTGCTTCCGAGCAGCGAGATCTTTTTCACGTTGCCGTTCCCGAGGTCGGGCACGTCCTCGGGGACGACCGCGCGGCCGGGCCAGCACGCGCCGTAGCGGGACTGTGGTTTAGGGTTTAGGGTTTAGCGCGTCGGCGCGTGGCGGTCGCGAAGGATGGGAGACGACGCGATGGCGGGCGGGACGGAGGCGCCGCGACGCGCGGGGATGAGCGGTTTTCCGCGCGCGGCGGTGTCGGTGACGAGATAAAACGCGATCGGGCGGGAGGACGCGCCTCGTTGTTCGCGTCCGCGCGCGTCGCGGTCGCGACGACCGCGCGCTTGGACGCGCGCGGCGCCTTGAGCGTCGCGACGCGGGAGGAGATGGACGCGAGAGAGGTCATGGTCGCCATCGTGCGAGGCGTTCGCGCGGCGTGGCGGTGTGACGACGCGAGAGGAAGATATCCGCCCGGGAGTGGCTCACGGCGCGCGGCGCGGCGCGAGATCTCGGGCCAAGTTCGAAGCGCGGTGACTCACCGCAGCGACGACGACGCGTCTCGCACGCAGTTCCCGTCGCGCGCCCCGCCGGCGACGCGCACGACCGAACTCGCAGCGGCGGCGACGACGACGACGACGACGCGGGCGTCATGATCAAGCTCTTCTCCGTCAAGGCGCGCGACACTCCCCCCCCCGACTCCGCGCGGCGTCGACGAGAGACGGACGGACCCTCGGATCTCGCGCGCGAACGAATTTGACTTTCCTTCGTCGTCGTCGTCGTCGTCGTCGTCCGTGTTCGTCGATCCGCTCACCCTCCTCCTCCCGCCCCCTCCCTCCCTCCCTCCCTCCCTCCCACAGGATCAACAAGAGAAGGACGCGAAGGCGAAAGCCGCCGCGGGCGCCTCCGGCCAGGGCGGCCCGAAGCGCTCCCCGGGTGAGATGCGCCTCGCGAAGGACATCAGCGAGCTCACGCTGTCGCCGTCCATCTCCGTCGATTTCCCAGACGGCAAGGACAAGCTCCTCGACTTTATCGTCACGATCCGCCCCGAGGACGGGTTTTACCGCGGCGGCGTCTTCCGCTTCAGCTTCGCGGTGCCGGGGACGTACCCGCACGAGCCGCCCAAGGTGAAGTGCCTCGCGAAGGTGTATCACCCGAACTTGGACCACGACGGAAACGTGTGTCTGAACATCCTGCGCGAGGATTGGAAACCGGTGCTTTCCGTCTCGTCGTGCGTGTACGGACTGACGTTTTTGTTCAGCGATCCGAACCCGGACGATCCGCTGAACAAGGAAGCCGCGAAGGAGATGACGGAGTCGCCGAGGCAGTTCGAGCAGAACGTGAGGAGGAGCATGCAGGGGGGGTACGTGGGGGGGACGACGTTCTCGAACGTCACGCGGTGACGGCGACGGCGGGCGAAACGGCATCTCATCTCATCGGAACGACGACGACGAACGGACAGACGGCGGCGGCGAACGATAGCGGGATACGTCACGAACGAACGACTACTTCGCACGTACACGTCAAACCCTAAACCCTGAACCCTGCGCCTTCCTCACGCATCGCGATACCCCCCCTCCCCCGTCGCTCACGCCTTGGCGGCGGCGGGCTTTGACTTCCTCGCGCTCATCAGCCTCTTCTCCTGTTCCCTCGCCCATAACTCCTCCTCGTCCGTCTCCCCGGGCTTCGGCTTCTTCTTCCGCTTCCGAAGCTCCGCGATGCTGACGATCTTCATCCCGTCTCTCTCCTTCGGGGTCTCGTGGATCTCCTCGAGGACTTCCTCCACCTCGATCGCCGCCTCTTCCGAATCCGCGTCGACGTTTTCCACGACGCGAACGTTAAACGGGTCGTTCAGCGGGCTCTTCTTCTTCTTCGCGGACGACGGCGCGTTCGCGTTGACGGCGTTCTCGTCTCCGTCGCCGTCGTCGTCGTCCTCGGCGTCGGCGTCCGCGAGCGCTTTCATCAAGATGGGATCGACCTGCGATACTCTACGGCCAAACTTTCGCGCGCGCGCCTGCACCTTCGCCTTGTGCAAATCCGCCGCGGCGATGACGTTCCCGCGGTCGATGACGTCGAAGAACGCGACGAGGGAGTCGATGTACAGACGCGCGTCGCGGTTCACCGCGTCGACGTTCGCGTCGTCGTCCTCGCTCGACGCGATCGACTGGTTCGATCGCGTGCGACGCATGCGGTCTTTTCCCGCGTTCTTTTTTTCCTCCGCGGCTTTTTTCGCCGCCGCCTCCGCCTTGGCCGCCTCCCTCGCCGCCTTGAATTCGCCGTCGTCCTCGGACGGCGTCGGCGACGCGCTCCTGCGCACGGAGATTATCCGTTTCAAGCTCGCGATCGATTTCACCGCGCTGAGTTTCGTCTTGGCGCCCTGCTTCGCGCGCGAGATGGCCGGGTTTTCCAGCGGCTTTTTGCCGTCCGAGGCGGAGAATGACGCCGCGGACGCGTTCCTGGACGACTCGTCGATCCGCGGCGTCATCCGCGTCCACACCCCTGGGTCCACCTTGTCGAGACGATCGCTGAACAGCAGCGTCGTCTGCAGCAGGTTATACACCGCGGCGGAAGCTTCGTTCATCTGTTTCTCCGACGCGTCGGCGGTGAGCTTGTTGATGCGCGTGCGCTTCTCCTCGCGGTATTGCCCGCTCTCGAGCTTCGCCTCGCCGCTGCGCGCGGCGAACAGCTGCTTATCGATGTTCTTCCCCCCCGCCGAATCCGCGCTCGTGATCGCGTCTTCTTTCTCTTTCGCGAGCTCCTCGAGCAGCTCTTTGTGCCTCGCCACGAGGTAGTCGTGATGCGACTGCACCGCGACGGACTCGTTTCGAACGCTCTCGATCTCTTCTCGGCGGTTGATAAACGTCGCGACGAGATCGTCCGGCTCCATGTCCGGCGTCACCGCCTGGATCCGTCGCAGCGCGTCCTCCATCCGCTCTTCTTCTAACGCGATGGACGACGACTTCAGCATCTGAAGGAAACTCTTCGCGTGCGTGCCCTTCGCGCCGCGCATGCCCTTCGGCGCCCCTCCCGAGGCTTTCGAATACGCCTCCTCCTCCGCCTGTCGCTTAATCTTCACGAGCTGCTCCTTGAACGCCTTCTGGCGGTCGTTCATCGCCTTGTCTTGCGCCCTCGACGCGAGCAGGCGGCTCCGCAACAGCGTCAGCTGCTCTTGCCAGTTCTCGCGCTTCTCCTTCAGCGACGCCGCGGTCCGCGCGAGCATCTCTTCGGCTCGCCGCCGCTCGTTTAACAGCGTCGCCAGCCGCGCTCGGCGCGACGTCATGTCCGACGTCATGTCCTTATCGAACCGCTCCATCTCGTGCACGATCGGGTCTGTCCACGTCAAGTGCTGCGTCGCTTCGATGACGTCGTCCTTTCTGCGCTGCGACGCGTTACGGGCGGACGCGGCTAACGCCTTCGGGGCGGACGTTTTCAGCGTCGCGTGCGGATTCGCTCGCCGCTTCTCCGACGTCGGGTCCTCCTCGCGAAGGCGTATGATGATGTGCCCGTAGTTGAGCGTGCGGAACTCCTCCTCGTCCGCGGCTCGGTTCGACTCCTCTATCCGACGTTCGAGCGCGTCGACGGTGAGCGCGGACGCCGGGCCGGACTCGTCCGCGTCCCCGAGCGCCTCGGGAGGGAGCTCGACGCTCTGAGGGCCATTCCATACAAAAATAGTTCATCGGTCAGTTGAAAGGGGACGCGATCAAATGTTGAAACCGAGCGGTGGGTGAAAAACTTTTGTATAGAACGCACCTGAATCGCGCCGCCGCCGCCGCGGTAACTCCGCCCGTCGTCCGCGAGCGTCTGGTTCTTCAGCTCCTGCGCGGCGAAGTCGATCTGCAGCTGCGCCAGCTCTTTTTCGATTCGGATCTTATCGTTCACGACGCTGTTGTACCGCGTCGCCATCTTGCCGACGATCTCCCGGTAGAACTCCATCTCGGACGTGACGATGGAATCTTTCGCGATGGCCGCTTCCTTCGCCGCGGTTTTGCGCGCCTCTAAATCCCTCTGTCTCTGCAGCCGCGCGCGCGCGAGCTCCTCCTGCTTCTTCTTCGAGAGCTTCTTCCCGTCCGCGCCGGTGGCGATCTTCTTCGCGTCGCCACCGTCTTTATTCGACCCCCCGACGCTCTTGAGCATCGACGCCGGCTTCGCGGCGTTCATGTCCGGACCGGAGAAGTAGTGCCCGTCAGCGCTCTTTCCGCGGTACTTCGGGTTCGAGCTGAACATCACCCTCGGGCCGCCCTTCTCGCGCGCGAGGTCTTCCTTCGACTTCCCGGGCTTCGCGTCGGAGATTAAAAACCCCTTGTGGAGCTCGCCGACGAGCGCGTAGTCCGGCTCCGCGAGCGCGATGTCCGCGCGGGGTTTCGTCGCGCCGAATCGCGATTCGCGCGAGGAGGGCTCATCGCTCGAGACGCCTCCGCGCGTCAGCGGCGCGACGGTCGAGGGCGCGGACGAGGCCGCGGGCGGCGGCTTCTTCTTGCCCCCTGGCGGTCCCGGCGGCCGCGGCTTGCTCGCCGTCGTCGTCGTCGCCGACGTCGTCGCGGTTCGGATGCCCCCGGTGCTCGCGCGCGTTCGCCGCGCCGCCGCCGTCGCCGCCGCGGAGGCGAACTCGTCGTTCCACGGCGTCTCTCCGGCGCTCGCGCGCGCGCTCGACTTCTTCCAGACGCGCGCGCCGTACACCCCCGCGGCAGCCGCGGTCCCCGGTGTTTCGTTTTCTCTTTTATTCGACGACGACGACGACGCGGACGCGCGCTTCGACGCCGCCGCCGCGACGCTCGACCGCGTCGTCGGCTTCGCCTCCGCCGCCGCCGCCGCCGCGCTCTTCTTAGCCTCGGGCTTCGCGGCGGCCGTGGTCGGTCTCGCGACCGCGACTTCCTTTTCCTTTACTTTTGTCTCCTTCGCCGCCGCCGCGGGTTTCTCGGGCTCGCCTTCCTTCCCGACGTCGTCCACGCCGACGTCGACGCGGACGTTGTCTCCGCTCGGCGAGATCGTCATCGTCGCCCTCACCGGGCTCGCCGGCTCCGGCGCCGGCTCGAGAAGACCGACGTCGAGCCGGACGTTGTCTCCGCTCGGGGAGATTTTCATCGTCGCCCTCACCGGGCTCGCCGCTTTCGGCGGCGCCGCCGCTTTCGGCTTCGTCGGCTCCGGCTCCGGCTCCGGCGGCGGCGGCGGCGCCGACGTAGATTTAGATTCCGATTCGTCCTCCCCGGCGGTTTCGGTCAACGACTCCTCCTCCTTCGCCTCCGCCGCGACCGTCTTCGTCTTCGTCTTCGCCTCGTCGTCCACCTCCGTCGTCGCGACGCCGTCCTCCTCCTCGATCTCGCCGTCGGACGCGATGTCCACGCGGACGTTATCGCCGCTCGGGGAGATCTTCATCGTCGCGCTGACCGGCGTCGGCGGCGCCGCGGGGG
Source organism: Micromonas pusilla CCMP1545 (assembly GCF_000151265.4). Classification (NCBI taxonomy): domain Eukaryota; kingdom Viridiplantae; phylum Chlorophyta; class Mamiellophyceae; order Mamiellales; family Mamiellaceae; genus Micromonas; species Micromonas pusilla. The sequence continues at coordinate 1,183,885 of NW_003315887.1, forward strand.
CGACGAGCCGCTCCGGTATCGGCGTCGGGCTGCCGCGTCCCTCGATCTCGGCGTCAGCGTCCGTCGCGGCTGCCGCCTTCCTCGCGCGCTTCGCCTCGCGGTACGCGCGCAGCTCGTCCGGGATCGTCCAGACCGTCTCCTTCGTGTCCTTGTGGTAGTAATACGCGCGGCCGTCCGCGGCGGTCGCCTCTTTCCATCGCGGCCGCTCCGGCGGCGACGCCCCCTCCGGCGAGACGAGGCTCATCCGAGAAGAAATCGATTTATTTCTCGCGGACGAGACGCGACGCGTCGCCGCTCGGGGGGGGGGTATCGAGCGCGCGGTGCGGCGGGTGCGACGCGCGCGCGGCGTTCGACGCGCGCGGATAGGACGCGCGCGGGGGGTGGAGGACGTGAGGTGCGACTCCGCGGCCGTCGCGCGACTCGCGCTGTGACGTCGGAAGACCGTTTTTTTCATCCTTTCCCTCCACGGCTCTGGAGTTCCCCCCGCCCGCGAGCGTCAGGTGCGTTCTATCAAAAGTTTTTCACCCACCGCTCGGTTTCAACATTTAATCGCTCTCCCTTTCAACTGACCGGTGAACTTTTTTTTGATTGGATGGCCCTCACTCAGTCCGCCGCGTGACCTCCGAGAGGTCCGTCCCCCGACGCGCCGCGACGACGCGCCATATCGACGGTCGCGCCGCGACGACGCGCCATATCGACGGTCGCGCCGCGACGGGACGCGTCACGATGCTTCGACGCGTCGCGGCGGCGCTCGTCGCCTCCGCGGCGTCGACGTCTTCGGCGTCTGCTTCCACCGCGCGCGTCGCGTCGGACGCGGCGTCGCGCGCGTTCGCGGACGCGTCGCGCGACGCGCTCCTCGCGCGTCATCTCGCCGCGTCGTCGTCGTCGTCGTTCGGACGGAGGGGCGCCGAGACCGCGACGGTCGCGTCGTCGTCGCTCTTGACGCGGCTGCAGCCGCCTCTCACCGCGCGCGGCGCGTCCGTCTTCTCGCGGCATCTGTCCTCGAGCGGCGGCGCGCGCGGCGGCCCGCGTCCCGTCGTGACGCATCGGAGCCACGACAAGCCGCGCGCGTCGTCGTCGTCGAAAACGCGGAAAACGTCGGAACCACCGGAACCTCCTCCTCGTCATCGTCAGCTCAACCCGGAACCCGAGATCGACGGCATGCCGCGATACCCCGAGCTCTCCATCCCCGGCACGCTCCGCTTCCTCGACTACTTCGGCACCGCCTCGTTCGCGATGACGGGCACGCTCGCGGCGGCGGCGAGAGGCATGGATCTCCTCGGGTGCGTCGTCGTCGGGACCATCACTGCCGTCGGAGGCGGCACCGTGCGCGATCTGCTCCTCGGCCGCGGCCGGCGCGCGTTCTGGATGGAAGAGATCGAGTACCTGTGGATATGTCTCGGCACCGGAGTGTTAACTTTTCTGTCGTGGCCGACGCTGCGGAGGGAGTTCGGCGTGGACGAGAGCGACTGGTGGGTGGAGGCGTGGGACGCGATCGGCGTTGGCGCGTTTTGCGTCATCGGCGCGCAAAACGGTGAGACGAGACGCTACGCTCGAGACTGATCCCCATACGATACGCACTCGATCGCGCGGCGCGTCGCGTTCGTTGTGCTCGAGACGACACTCGCTGCTCGAACGGTCGCTGACCGTCCGTTACGTTCACTCGTCTCGTCCGCGCAGGCATACGAGCGGGGGTGCCTCTGCCCGCAGTGATCGCGTGCGGGATGTTCACCGCGACCTTCGGAGGCGTCATCCGCGACGTCCTCATGTCGCGACCGGTGCGCATACTGCACTCGTACACGGACATCTACGCCAGCGCCGCGCTGGGCGGGGCGAGCGCGTACGTGCTCGTGCGCGCGACGGCCGCATCCGTGAGGCGCGTCCTATTAGACTAAATTATCACACCGGTCCCCGTACGACCCCGTTCGCGCGGCGCGTGCCGTTCCTCGAGGACTTTTGGATCCCGGCTGTGTGGCGTGTCTCTCCCCCCCGCCGCTCGCTTTCAATCTCGACACGCGCACCGCGAGCCTCGCGACTCCACCCACCTGACGCCCCCCGACCTCCTCCACCCCGACGACGGACGTCGCTTCGCGCGGACCCTCGACCCTCAGCGCGAGAATTTTCGCGGGCGTCGCCGTCGCCGTCGGGTTGCGACAGCTGGCGACGCGTTTCGACGTGCGGTTGCCGACGTTCGGGGACGATCGCGCGCGCGTCGCGGCGATGTCGAAAGGCGACGACGGCGGGGGCGCGCGGCCGCCGTTGCGGGAGGTCGCGGACGCGGCGTGGAAGCTCTTAGGGCTGGCGGGGGGCGAAGAGGAGGAGGAGGAGGAGGACGCGTCGTCGCCGCCGCCGCCGCCGCCGCGCCGCGGCGTCTTCGGTCGAGGGTGATTATGAATTATACACACCGTCGTAGAGAGGCAGGCTTCTCGCTCACGACACCCTAGCTAGGGCCACACACATCACGCCACTCGCTCGCTCGCATCGCGTCTCATCACATCGGATCCGCCGGAGACACGAGCCCTTGCGTGCACGAGATCGCCTTCCACTCCTTCCTCGTCTCCGCGTCCATCTCATTGAACGCGCCGTAGCCCTCTTTGACGACGCAACGCTCCGCGTTTTGCAGGTACCCCTCCAGCATCCGCCCCTTGCTGCTCTTGCCGTCCGGGACCGTGTCAGGGCTCCAGCTCTGAGGGCGGTTCGTTCCACACGAAGCGAAGAAGTCGGGGTGGAGTTCAGGGGTGCGTCAGAAGCGGAGTCGAAAGGCGTCGAGGCGCGTCGGGGATGAAAGCGAGGCGCGGTGGGCGGAGAGACGCGCCGGGACCCGAAAGTCCTCAAGAGACGGCGTTCACCGCGCCGACGCGGTCGTATGGGAACCAGTCGGTGTGATAACAGAACGCGCCTGTCCCGCGCTCGCGAGGTACGCCGCGTTGTCGCGGATGATCGTGTCCGTGTTCATGAGCGCCGCGAACGAGTTGGTGTGCCCCGGGTGGTCCCACTTAGGGCCATTCCATACAAAGCGATGTCGGGGTAGAGTTCATAGGCGTCAGTTGGAGTTGAAAGGCGTCGAGGTCGGGGATTGAACGCGAGGGGTGGGCGGAGAGACGCGCCGGCAAAAGTCCTTAAGGATCGGCGTTCACCACGCGGACGCGGTCGTATGGGAACCAGTGTATAGACGCGCCTTGTAGCCCGCGAAGTACGCGTCCGCTTTCGCGACGTAGGCGTCCAGGTCGCCGTCGCCGACGCGCAGGAGCGAGCGCTGCCTCGCGATCATGTCCTTCGTGTCGGTGACGTAGTCCGTGAGCGCGGCCGGATCGGAGGCGGCGCGGGCGATCGGGGCGAGGGGGGGGGCGAGCGCGATTGATGACGCGAGCGCGATTGACGCGAGCGACGCGCGACGCCCCATGATGGATCGCGATCTCGACGCGTCGTCGTTTTCGACGTCGACGCGCGACGCGCGGCACGCGACGACGCGCGCGCGGGAGATGTTCGACGCGCGCGCGGGACGCAGCGCAAGGAACGACGGGCGAGCCGTCGGCGCGAGGAGCGAGGACATGACGACGGACGAGCGGCGCGGCGCGGGACGTGACGACGCGCGGGCGGAACTAACACTCTCTTAGGGATTTGGCTCTCTGCGCGAGCCGTATCGTTTCGGAAGATTCGATACGAGTAACCTTAGTGTATTTACGCACGGCGGCGCGCCGCGACTAGCTCTGCTCGTACACGTCACTCCAGCGCGCCGACTTGCTTCATCAGCGCCGTGTGCGTCGGGAACGGATCCAACCGCCCCGCGGCCAGCTCCCTCTCGCTGATCCCGCAGAAGAACCCGTTCCTCCACTCGAACTCCTTCACCGCCGTCGGAAAGTGCGACACCGCGCGCGCGTACGCGGCGAGCCTCGGGATCGTCCCCTCCGCGAATCGCACCCCCTTGGCGCTCTCGCTCCCGGCGACGAGCTCCGCGATGAGCGCCTCCACCTCCTCCTTGTGCGCGCTCTCGACGTCGCCCACGGTGGCGCCGGGGTGCGCCGCGCCGACGCCCATGAACGCACAGATCCAGATGAGCTTTTCGAACATCGACGCCCTGAACGCGTCGTCGTCCAGCACGTGGCATCTCAGACCGCCCGATCGCAGCCTCGCGGCGAACGCGTCCGCCCACTCGCCGTTCGCCGCGGTGAGCCCCTCCGGGTTCGCGTCCGTGATCCCGTCCGTGGGCTTCTCGTTCATCTTCGCGACGGCGAAGTAGACGAGCGCCTGCGTGTTGCCGCCGAGGCCGCGCGCGTCGAGCCACGGTTGGAGCATGCCGTTCTGCAGAAAGACGAGATCTTTCCGTCGCGCCTCCGGGGTGGCGTCGACGACGCCCTGGAGCGCGTCGTTCCGCGTGCAGACGTAGATGGGCCCGGTCGCGGGCGAGGAAGGGAACGCGTCGCCGCGCTTCACGATGACGTCGCCGTCCACGCCCATGTCGAACAGCGCTTGGCCGACGCGGCCGCCTCCGATGATGATCGAAGGCATCACCCCGTCGGAGGAGGACTGGGACGACGACGCCATCTTGACGGACGACGACGCTCGACGACGAGAGGAGGAGGCGACGCGACGGCGCGCGGCGACGACGCGGGTGGTGGAGAGAGAGCACGCGGCGGGGCGCGAGCACGCGGTCGCGACGGAGGCGATCATGCTACGAGGGCGACGGCGCGCGACGGACGAATGCGCGGGAGACGACGAGACGGACGGACGATAAAGCACTGCCGTGCCGTCTGCGAGATCTCGCACTGGATCTCGATCTCGTCGCGCGGCTGAGAAGATTGATGTCTGTTTGGTCGTAGCAGTCGTCGTACAAGGTACTCACACATAAAAAAACGCACACACTCCATGCGTTTCTTTCTTCTCATCTCTCGCTCATCGTCTCTTCGCCCCCAAGGATGTCTTCTCGCGCTCCGCCTTCGCCTTGTTCCGCCGCGCGACGCTGCTCTTCAACACCGAGCGCGTCATCCGCTCGGGGCCGCCCTTCTTCATCAGCTTGGCTCTCGCTTCGCCGAGCGCGCCTTTGAACTTATCCCCGAGCGCTTTAATCTTGAACCCGCCGGGTTGTTCTTCGCCGAGCTCGCCGCCGCGGCCGGGCTTGAGAGGGTTCGCCCTCGCGGCGGACGCAGCGGGGTTCTCCGCGGGGCACATCTCGAGCTCCGCGCACACGCGCGCGGGGTCCGCGAGCACCGCCGACGCCTTCGGGTCGTCGTTCCATCGTTCAAAGCGACGTCGGGGCGGAGTCGAAAGGCGTCAGAAGCGGAGTCGAAAGGCGACGAGGTCGGGCGTTGAAAGCGTGGGGTGGGCGGAGAGAAACGCCGGGAGAGAAAGTCCTTAAGAAACGGCGTGCACCGCGCGAACGCGGTCGTATGGGGACCAGTGCGGTGGAGAGAGAGAGATCGCAACGCGCCTTGGTCAGCGCCGACGGCCCGTACTTCTCAACCGCCGCCTCGCACTCGGCGTCGAGCTCAAACTGCGCCGCGTACTTGTCGCACAGATCGTCCGCCTGCGCGATGAGCTGCGTGATCGCGTCCGGGGAGGACACTGCGGCGTGCAGCGACTCGACCGCGAACTTGCACTTGAGGCAGTCCGCGCCGGGCCCCGGCCGCGGCGGCGCAGGCGCGACGACGGCGCGCGAGAGAAACCGCGACATTCGCGACGGATCCTTCGGCGTCGTCGCCTTGGACGCGTCGTGACGCGCGCAGAAACCGGCGACGTCGCACGCGGATTGGGGCGTGACGTTGTCGTTGATGAATTGCGTCGCGGACTGGATCCCTGACGCGATGAGTTGTTCGCACTGGAGAGATCGGGATCGGGATCGGGATCGGGGGGGGACGTCAGCTCCGACGGCGTGACTGATGTTCTCATTTAATTAATTGCGCCCCGAAGAAGACGCGCGGCGGATCTGAGCCGCTCGGCGCGCGACGGGCGCGGGTTCGAGCGCGCACCATGTTCTTATCTTTCCCCGCGGTCTCGCACGCCTTCACGGCGTACGCCTGGAACTTCTCCTGCGTCGCCGGGTCGTTGAGGAACGCCTCGCCGTTCTCGACGAACGCCTCGCATGATTCGCAAAGCTTCGCGAGCGGGCGCGGGGCGCGCGCGTCCGCGGGCGGTCGCGTCGTCGCGGGTTCGACCGCGGCGTCCGCGGCGCGCGCGGCCGCGGGCGCGAAGATGAGCGCGAGGAGCGCGAGGAGGACGAGCGCGAAGCGCGTCGACGTCTTCATCGTGGCGGGCGCCGCGAGAGATGGACGGAGCGCGGGGGGGGGGGGGGCGTCTCTTCGTTCTGCACGCGGCCCGGAGTCGGAAAATCGCGTGGCGTACGAGTACGCAAATGTTGTACATGGCGCGCGTATGGGCAATTGCAGTGAGTCGGAAAACGTATTTTTTCCGCCCGCGAGCCGAGGTTCTGTTCGAAATGCGAAGCACCCGCCTGCTGATCTGAATGAAGGCCAGTCGCGCCGGGCGCCTCCCCCCTCCCCGCGCGCGATGTCGTCCAGCGGGAGCTCGGACGACTCCGACGACGACTTCGCCGCGGAGCTGGAGGCGACGATGGCGAACGACGGCGACGACGGCGGCGACGCGAAGCGCGCGAGGACCGGGGACGCGCCGTCGTCGTCGATCGCGACGCGGGAGGACGCGAAAACGAACGACGACGACGTCGACGACGCGTGCCCTCCCCACCCCGCGTTCATGTTCGACATCTGCGTCCGGTGCGGGAAGCGCAGAGAGAAGGGCGACGACGACGCGAGCGGCGGCGGCGGCGGCGCGGGAGGCGGAGACAAGAGCACGTCGATGCGATACATCCACGAGGGCCTCGAGCTCTCCGCGAGCGAGCTCGAAAAGGCGAAGCGCGAGGAGAAGCGCAGAGTCCTCACGTCCGGGAAGCTCCTCCTCGTCCTCGACTTGGACCACACGCTGCTGAACAGCGCGCGCTTCAGCGAGCTCACGCAGGAGCAGCACGACGGGTTACATCGCGTCATCGCCGCGTGGGAGTGTCGAGAGAAGGGCGGCGACGACGCCGCCGTCGCCGCCGCCGCGCGCGACGCGCTTCTCCCGCCGCCGCCGCCGCCCGGGGAGGAAGAGAAGGAGAAAGCGACGGCGACGGAGGAGAAAGAGGAGAAAGATGCGAACGAGGAGAAAGAGGAGAAAGATGCGAAAGATGCGAACGAAGAGAAAGATGAGAAAGAGGAGAGGGAGGCAGACGACGGCGACGCGACGCCCGAGACGTACCCCGGAACGTCGCCGCCGCTGGCGGAGCTGCGCTGCCTGCGGCCTCTCTGCATGTTCACCAAGCTGCGACCGCGCGCGCGCGAGTTTCTCCGCGCCGCGTCCGCGATGTGCCAACTGTACGTGTACACGATGGGAGACAAAAACTACGCGCGAGAGATGGCGAAGATCCTGGACCCGACCGGCGAGCTGTTCAACGGGCGCGTCATCGCGAACAGCGACTCGACGTGCTCGAGGACGAAAGACCTGGACATCGTGTTGGGCGCCGAGGGCAGCGTCCTGATCGTCGACGACACCGACCGCGTCTGGCCGCACAACCTCGCGAACTTGATCCGAATCGATCGGTATCACTTCTTCCCGCAGAGCGCCGCGGGGTTCCGACAGCCCGGGCGGAGCGTCCTCGAGCGCGCGTGGAAGGACGAAGGCGCGAACGGCGACAGGGAGCAGCTGAGGGACGTCCTGAGGGTGATCGCGACGGCGCACGCGGCGTTTTTCCGCGGCACCGCCGCCGCGGGAACATCGTCGGACGCGACGATGGAGGCGTCGGACACGAAAGCGGCGATTTTGTCGGACACAAAAGCGGCGATTTTGTCGGACGCCGCGCCGACGCCGACGCCGACGCCGAAGAGGCACTGGAAAGTCGTCAGCGACGACGACGCGAGGGACGTGTTGGACGCGCGCGACGTGCGCGCGCTGCTGACGGTGCCGGGGGATGGCCCGCTGCTCGGCGCGCGGCTGACGTTCTCGCGCGTCGTCTCCGTCTCAGAGCCGAGACCGGAGCGACATCCGCTGTGGTTGCTCGCGACGTCTCTCGGCGCGGAAGTCAGGCGCGTTCTATACACTGGTCCCCATACGACCCCGTTCGCGTGGTGAACGCCGATCCTTAAGGACTTTGCCCGGCGTTTCTCTGCGCCCACCCCTCGCTTTCAATCCCCGACCTCGACGCCTTTCAACTCCAACTGACGCCTTTCAACTCCACCCCGACGTTCGCTTGTATGGAACGACCGTCAGCGCGACGGCGCGCGAGGGCGTCACCACGCACGTCGTCGCGCACGCGGGCGAAGGGCGGACGGATAAGGTGCGATGGGCGGAGAGGAGCGGCGCGCACGCGGTGTCGATCGAGTGGCTGACGACGTGCGCGGCGACGGGGACGCGCGCGGACGAGTCGGCGTTTTCGCTCGTCGAGCCGGCGAAGAGAGGAGCGGCGAGCGGCGGCGGCGGCGGCGGCGGCGGAGGAGGAGGAGGAGACGACGCGGAGACGAAAGAAGAGGACGAAGAGCCCGAAGTCTCCGCGTGAGAGGAGAGGATGGGCGACGTACTGTAGGGCGCGCGTAGTGAACGAACGATGCGATGCGATAGGGAGGGCGGCGTCGGACTGGACGCCGCGCGCGCCGAAGAAGGATTTAAAAATATTAAAAATATTAAAACGGCGCGACGAGCTTCGCGACGCCCTTCGTGAAGGCGTTGAACGCGGCGTCGCTGACCGGGTCGTCGCCCAGGTAGACGTCGAACAGCGCGAGCGCGAGCTCTTCGCTCGCGCTCGCGATGCTCTTACCGCCGCCGACGCTCACGCACAGGACGTCGCCGCCGTCCGACGCGTTCGGGCGCCACGCGATGGTCACGCGCGTCCCCTTCTTCAGGTTCTCGCCCGCGAAGAGACCCTTGAGACTCTCCGCGCCGTCCATCGCCGCCTCCTCCGCCACCTCCGCAGCCTCCGCGACGGTCGCCATGAAGTTCCCGTCCTCGTCCTCCTTCGTCGCCATGTCCGTCGCGATCCTGCGAATCCGCGGCGTCACCGCGTCCTCGAGCGCGTCCCAGAACGTCTCGCCGCCGACGTCGCGCGCGAGCTCGATCGCGAGCGTCTTATCGAACGCGCCGTCGAGCGGCGTCGCGCCGGTCGTCAGCGCCGCTTTGCACGCGTCCGCGTCGACGTACAGCGCGACGGCGTACACCTTGACGTTGATGATCGCGATCTTCTTCTCGCGCACGCCGGCGCCGACGCACGTCAGCGAGGCGCCGTCTTTCACCGCGCTCGGGAGCGCGTCCTCGAACGTGATCTTCGTCGCGGGCTCCGTCACCGCCGCGCGCGTCGTCGTGGTCGTCGCGCGTCCGCGTCGCGAGGAGACGCGCCGCGCGCGACGCGACGCGGACGCGCGCGCGGGGACGACGGCGCGACGCGCCGCGAGCGCGGCGTGGGTCGCGGACATCGACGCGACGCGTTCTTCCTCTCGGCGCGCGCGCGAGGGGAGTGGCGGACGTCTTATCGGTTCTCGCTCTCGTGTCGCCGAAAGATTTTTAACGATCATCCTCGTCGCGAGACGACGCACTCCTCGACGCGCGTCGCGTCATGTCGCACGCCATCTCGACGACGCGCTCGCCGCTCTGCCGCGCGCTCCTCGCGGGCCGCGGACCTACGTCGTCGTCGCGCGCCGCGTCGTCGTCGTCTTCCTCGTCCCCGTCGCCGTCTCGCGTCGCGCCCCCATCTTCGTCGTCGTCGTCGTCGTCGCGCGCGACCACGATCGTCGTTCGCGCGGCGTTCGGAGGCAAGGGGAAGCGCCCGAAGCTTCCCCTCGACGTGGACGACGCGGTGAAAGGCGGCGTCGGCGGCGCCGTCCTCGGCGGCCTCCTCCTCGGCCCGTTCGGCGCGATCCTCGGCGCCAACTTCGGCGCCAACCTCGGCGCGGACAAGCGGCGCGCGAAGCAAGAGGAAGCCGCGCTCCTCAAGCGCGGCATCACGCGGGAGCTCCTCGACGCGGTGACGAACTGCGCGGAGTCGCTGCGCGACGCGGAGGAGGCGCTCGCGACGGCGAAGGAGTCGTACGCGCTCGCGCTGGAGGAAGCGAGCGCGCTGGACAGAGAAGCGATCGAGCTGTACGAGAGAGCGTCGGAGGCGGTGGCTGCGGGCGCGGACGACGACGCGCGGCGATTTCTCACCGCGCGCAAGAAGACGCTGGGGAGCTTAGAGGACGCGAAGGATCGCGCGCGTTCCGCGTTGGAGCGCGTGAATCGCGTGCAGGGGTCCGTGGAGACGCTCGCGACGCAGGCGAAGCGGTTGGAGGGGATCCTGAGGGATCAGATGGCGGCGGCGGCGGAGACGAACGCGGCGGAGGCGGCGAGGAAGTTCGCGAGCGACGGCGACGCGTACGACGCCGCGAGCGGGTCGGCGACGGAGCTGGAGGATCCGCTCGAGAGACGGTTCCGCGAGCTCGAGGGGAAGTGAGTATATATCGCAGGGCCTGCGATGCCGCGCGTCGATGATCGTAAATCATCACGAGGAGCGAGAAGAAAGAAGTGAAGACTGGCGAAGTCCTTAAGGATCGGCGTTCACCACGCTGACGGGGTCGTATGGGAACCAGTGTGCGCACCGATGATGATGAAGATGATGATGAAGAAGAAGAAGGAGACAACCTGCGAGTAGTCTACTATAAGATAGATGTTTCGGCGAGGTCTAACACGCAACGCTTCTCATCACGCCGGCGTGTAGCAGTACCGGTGCTCGGAACACTTCCGCTTCGCACACGTGTCCGCGTCGACGCCGCAATCGCTGTCGTCGCGACACGTGTGCGCGTCTCGATCCGCGTCCAGAACGTGGCACCGCGGTCCGTCGCGGGCACCAACCGGGGACCCGCCGACCGACGCGTCCGCGTCCGCTTTCGCGCGCGCCTCTTCGTCGTACTCCTCCTCCTCCTCCTCCTCCTCCTCCTCTTCCTCCGCGCGCGCTTTCGCGGCGCGCATCGCGTCCCTGAGCTCGCGCTGGAGCCGCTTCGAGGTCGACCGCAACTTCCGAAGCGTCTTCTCGTTAAACGCGACGTCGTCGACCGTTTTTTTCCATCCCCGCCGTCGCCGCGACGACGCGGCGCTCACTCCCGCTTCGTTTCCATCGCGCGCGCCGCCTCCATCTCGCGCCTCCTCGTCGATGTCCTCGTCGACGTCCTCCTTCTCCTCCTCCTCGCCCTCTCCCTCGTTCTCCGCTGCGCACGTCCGCGTCGTGAGCCCCCCTCCCGCGCCGTCGTGCCTCGCCGCCGACAACGCCGCGCTCGGATCCTCCCAGTACCGGACGTACTCGCGCCGCCGCGGCGACGGAGACGCCGGCGGCGGGCCGCGCAGGAGCGACAACACGTCGTCGTCGTCGTCGTCGTCGTCGTCGCGATGCCGCGACAGTCGCGCGTTAGTGATCGACCCCGCGACGGGTCGGTCTCGGTCGGTCGATCCGTCCCGCGCCCCGCTCCCGTCTCCGTCTCCGTCCCCGTCCGCGTCCGCGCGCGCGAACACCGGCAGCGGGTGCCCCTCCGTGTTGAAGATGACGTTCCGCGTCGATAGAAACGAGTCGTCGAAGAGCAAGTACAGATACGTGCACGTCTCCGCGAGGAAGAAGCTGTGCATGTGGTCCTCCAGGGTTTTGAACTGCACGTCCTTCACGGACGCGAACCCGCCGGGCACGCGCGCGTGACGGTTGATATCCCGAATGATCTCTTCGCCTATGAAGCGATACGAATCGTCGCGCGTCGCGTGAAACAAGATCGCCGTCGACTCCGCGAGCTCCGGCCGGAGCGGATAATACCGCTCCGACGCGTGCAGCGTGCCGTCGACGTACTGATACCGCTCCGGGAACATCTCGTACTTTCGCCACACGCTCCACAGCCGCGCGTGCGTCTTTTTCGCGGCTCGAACGTCGCCGTTTAACACCTGCAACCCGGGCCAAAACGCCTGCAGCGACGTCGCCTGCAGATGCGTGGGCGCGCCGGTGTCCATGTTCGACTCGTGGTACCAACCCTCCGGCGTGCGGTAGTGCTTCGTCGCCGCGACGTACGCGTCGGAGAACGCGTCGGCGCTCCACTGGCCAGCACGAGCGAACGTCGGGGTGGAGTTGATAGGCGTCAGATGGAGTTGAAAGGCATGGAGGTGTGTCGGGATTGAAAGCGAGTGACCCTGGGAAGAGAGAAACACACGCCGGGAGACAGTAAAGTCCTCAAGGATCGGCGTTCACCGCGCCGACGCGGTCGCATGGGGACCGGTGTGAATAGGAGAACGCGCCTCGTCCCCGAACGCGACGTGCTTCTTCAAGAGGTACTCGAAGAACGAGTCGCATCCCGCGCCGACGCCGCCGCTTCGATCCACCCACCGCCCGGTCTGCACGTCGAGCGTGTTCCCGAGTAAGTTGGTCGCGCGGTTGCGGAGCGACCACAGCGCCTTCGTCGCCCTCGTCGCCGCCAGTTCGAACGCGTCGTCGCCGGTGAGACGCGAGAGCGCGCCAAACTCGAGCGAGAACGACCCCACCGCCGCGACGTTGCTCTCGGTGACTGAGGGTTGAAAGGCGTCAGAAGCGGAGTTGAAAGGCGTCGAGGGCGGGGATTGAAAGCGAGGGATGGGCGGAGAGACGCGCCGGGAAAAGTCCTTAGGGATCGGCGTTCACCGCGCCGACGCGGTCGTATGGGGACCAGTGTGAGATAAAACGCGCGTGGTCGCGCGGGGACCGACGCCACATAGAACGCGCCTTCGCCTTCTCTCACGCCGCGACGCAGGTTCACCCACGCGTACGGCATCCCGGTGCGCGTGTCGAACGCGCGAAGGAGCCTCTTCCCGAGGTCGTGCGCGATCGGGAGTAACCCGCCCTTGTACGACGGCATGAACGCCTCGCCCATCGACGACGACGACGACGACGACGACGCTCGTCGCCCGCGCCCGCCGCCCTTCGTCCCGAACGCGCCGCGGCCCTTCATCCCGCGGACGGCCTCGAGCATCCCTATGTCCCCGCCCGCGATGACGTGCGCGGAGAGGAGCCCGCCGAGCGCGCGGATGTTACACTCGAACGCGTTCACGCGCACGTCCGCGTCGAAGTTCAAGTTTCGCTCCATCCATCGCACATTCCTCGTAAACTCAGGGTCGTTCCATACAAAGCGATGGCGGGGTGGAGTTCAAAGGCGTCAGGTGGAGTTGAAAGGCGTCGAAGGCGGGGATTGAAAGCGAGGGCTGGGCGGAGAGATGCGCCGTGAAAAGTCCTTAAGGATCGGCGTTCACCACGCCAACGCGGTCGTATGGGAACCAGTGTATAGAACGTACCTCAGTGACGTTTCCCAACACCGCGAGCGTGCTCGTGGCGTCGATCAGCGTCAGCGCGACGCCGGCGTACGTCTCGCTCAGGTGCTCGCGCTTCAAGTTCCCGAGCTCGCCGAGCGAGTCCGTGTACGTCCGGGATATCGGCCGCAGCTCGTCGTGCGGGAACGCGTGTTCGAGGTAGTTGTCGTAGCCGTGTTGGAACATCGCGCGCGCGGCCGCCGCGTTCGCGAGGACGCGCGCGTCGCTCATCGTGGTGGGAGGAGGACGATGAGGAGCGATCATCGCGTCGTGCGCGGCGGCGGCGTCGGCGTCGTCCGGTGGTGGCCGACTGGGGGTGGTGAGGCGGGGGGGGTTTGGGGGGGCGACGGCGGAGGAGGTCACGATGATGGTCATGATGATGACGAGAGATCGATCGACGGGGGACGAGAGGCGGCACCGGCGACGCGTTCGTTCGCATCGCTCACCTCATCTCCGCCGCGCATCCCACCGCCGCGAGGAGGAGAAGCGCGAGCGGCGCGACCGCCGCCGCGGCGCGAACGCGCCACGGCGAGCGGCGCGTCATCGCGCGCGTCGCGTCTGTCTAGGCACCTCGAGGCGAACGAAGGTCTCACCACGGTCGGTCGACGCGCCGACCGACCGAGTTCCGCTTCCGAACCGCGCGAGGGCGACACGTCGACGACGATGGACATGTCTCGACGTCTCGGTCGCGTCGCGGCGGCACTCCACGCGCGCGCGCACGACGCACGCCGCAATCCGCCCGCACGTCGCCGCGATGCCGCTCGCCATCGGCTCCGTCTCCTCCGCCGCGACGCTCCGCGCTTCCGCGCGCGCGTCCGCGTCCCATCGCGGTCGGCGACGCGCGAGCCTCGTCGTCGTTCGCGCCTCGGCCTCGTCCTCGTCCTCGTCCGACGACGACGACGCCGCGACGACGCCGCCGTCGCTCCCGTCGCGCCGCGCGGCGATGCTCGCCGGTTTCGTCGCCGCGTCGACGAGCGCGATGATGACGACGCGCGTCTCGCCCGCGCGCGCGAGCTCCGCGGACATGCTCGCGGGCGTCCGAACCAAGGTGTGCGATCCCACCGCGGACGGCGCGGAGTGTCGCGCGAACGAGATCGGGAAAGACCTCGGGGGACTTGGGGACTACGACCAGAAGGCGAACAAAAAAGTCGAGCTCGCGAAGGCGATGACGAACCCGAACATGACCAACTACCAGCTCGACACGATGAAGCTCGTGGACGAGTGCGCGGAGGTGCTCGCGCTGGACGTGTACGACCTCACGAGGGAGAAGAGGATAGGGCAGCTCGTCAAGGACGGGAACGTTTGGAGCAGCAAGTACGCGCCGGGGGGGTCGTCGAAAACGGCGTCTGGGAGAGCGTTTTATAACGCCATCAACCAGGTGAGCGGGCACTTTAACTTCAACGGGATCGCGCCGCTGCCGAAGAGCCGACTGGACGTCGTGAACGCGAACCTCGAGGACACGCGGAAACTCATCGCGCAGGGACGCTGATGATCGAGTTTAAGAGCGAAAACGTCGATCGCATTATTCTCGCGCGCGCGGACGAAGTAGAGTTTCGAGTCATTTATTTTAATACGAGTAATATCACATCAACGCTATGATACATTCGCGCGGTCGACGCGATAGGTCATCGCGATAGGTCATCGCGAAAGGTCATCGCGACCGACCGTCGTCACACCGCGTCGAGGCCCCGCGGCGACCGCGCCGCGTCGTCCCAACCCGGCGAGTACTCGTACTCTCCGCCGCCGCTAAACCGCCGCGACGCCGGCGACGCGACGCCCGCGCTCGCGCCGACGTCATCGTCGTCGACCCCCCAGAGCGCGCCTCCTCCGCCTCTCTCCAAGCTCGTCGCCCGCTCCAAGCTCGACCCTGCGCGCGCGAGCTCGTTCCGCCGCTCCTCCATGTTGCGCTCCGCGGCGTCCATCTGCTTCGAGATCACCGCGAGCTGATTCGCCGTGGACGCGAGCGCGCTCGAGTTGATCGTGTCGCTGAAGCCTTTCACGAGGTGCTGACCGTACTCCATGTGCATCTTGCCCTTCGAGCGGTCGCTGTATTTATACACAAAGTAGCCGACGATGCACGCGAGCGCGATGTTGATTACCATGACCACGGACAGACCGGTGACGATGCCAAAGTGAAACATGACCCAGACGCACACGGACGCGTCGGCGGCGACGATGGCGATGACGATGAGCATCTTCACGATGTTGTACATGAACATTCGGACGCCAACCTCGTGGACGAACAGCATCGCGGACTCGTAGTCCTCAGCGCCGCCGTCTCGGTTCTGGACCTCCATCGCGAGAATCGTCTCGCTCTGCGCCGCCGCGAGCGCGGCTCGGAGTTCCGCTCTTCTCCGCTGCTCGGCGGTGAGCGGCGGCGGTCGCTTTTCGTCGTCGTCGTCGTCGTCGTCATCGCGCGGGGGTTCGCCGTTCGACGGCGTGGAGTGGTCGTCGTTCGCGCTGTCGTCCCCGCCGCCGCCGCGCCGCGTCTTCGAAGCCGAAGCGCGCGGTGTTTTGTTCTGCGGCGCACGTTTCGCCGCCGCCGCCGCCGCCGCCGCGACTTCCGCCTCCTCCTCCTTCGTCAGACGCATCCGCGACCCGGACCCGCTCGCGGCGGCGACCGTCCGCGCGTCGTCGTCCGCGATCGGCGAGAGCTGGTGATACGAGGACGACCTCGGTATCTGCACCGAGAGCGTTTCTCCCGCGGAATTTCGTCGCTCACCGGGGGACGCGTTCGCCGCCGCCGCCGCGCCGCCGCCGGCGCCGGCGGCGCGTCGCGCGGCGTGGTACCGCTTCAGCTCGCTGACGTCTGAACTCGGACCCGTCGCGGCGGCGAGGTCGCCGAAGCTCCCGAACGACCCCCCGCCTCTCGATCCGCCTCTCGAGTGATGCACGGAACCGGGCCCGCCCCTCGACCGCGAGACCGAGTCGATGAATTTCAACAGCACCCCGGACGCGGCCGTCAGCTCGACGCCTTCCCCCGACGCCGCGCTCACGTTGCTCTCCGACCGCTGATGATGGTGCTTCCCCGCGACGGCGTCTTCGGTCACGATGGAAACGCTTCGACCGTTTCTGTTTTCAACATCGCCGTGTCCGCCGCCGCCGTCGTCCACCAGCACCGCTTCGGACATCTCGTCCAAACTCTGCCTGACGAGCGACTTAAACGCTTCAAAATCGAGCGATTTCGACGACGCGTTGCCGCTCATCCCCTTGAAGTGCATCTCGCACCGCCGCCGCCACACGTCGCTCGCCCAGTCGAGGTCGCCGCCGTCGCCGGCAGATTTCGCGGCGGCGGCGGCTACCGCGAACGCGTCCCGCGCGAAGAAACGCGTCGCCTGACCCTCGCTCAGCGCTCGTCTCTCGTCCTCGTCCGCGCTCTGGAAGCACAGCGATACCTTCGCGTCGAACGCGCCGCCGCACAGCATGCACGCGAGGCACGTCAGGCGGTTCGTGGACACCGCGGAGCCGCGCGAGAAACGCTTGTTCGCGCGCGCGAGCCCGTCCACGGTGACAGCCTGCAGCATTCGGTTCGGGATGTCGTCCGCGCGGAGGCCCAGGTCGTCGAGCGCGCGAATCAGCGCGCTGCCGGTGATCTCTCTCGGGAGCGCGGTCGAGGAGGACGACGGCGCGGAGGCGCGGCACACGGCTGCGATCGCGTCGGTCGCGTCCACGTGTTTCCCTGCGGCGAAGGATGACGCGTCGTTCGCGATGGATTCAGATTTATTCTCTCGGAGACGGACGAGGCGAGAGGCGCGAGCGGACGGGCGGTGCGGACGACGACGCGCGACCGCCGCGCGGGGCCGCCGCGACGCGCGACGCGACGTCGAGATCGCACGACGTTCGACGCACATGGACTGTTTTCGAGGACGTCGTGCAGCGCGAGAAGCGTGTCCAGGCGCGGCATCGCGGACGACGACGACTGTTCCCCCGCGTCACGGCTCCGTGACGCGATGACGCGAGGCGCGGCCTCCGGGTCCGCGACGGACGGCTGCGGTCGCGAGACGACGCGCGAGCGAGTTTGTCTCCGCTCGAGCACGGCGCGACGAGAGAAGCGTCGCCGAGCGCGGTCGCGGGTCGCGCGCGCGCGATGAACTGCGGCCGTCGCGCGCGCGTCGCCGCGTCGACGCGAGAACGAGACGAGACGAGACAGGGTGGGCACCTCAGCTCGATGCCGCGACGCGACGCTGGCGACGACGAGTTTCGTTCGCGTTTCGACCGCGCACTCTCATCGCGCCCGCGGCACGCATGAGCGGCGAGTACGAGGTCACCGTGGACGTCACGCGGTTGGACGCGACGCCGAACCCGGCGCCGCTGGACGCGGAGCTCAACCTCGAGGCGCGCGAGCGCGGCGCGCGTCGGCCCGTCGCGTCGGATGTTTTAATGTTTTTCCTTCGCGCGCTCGCCTCGCCTCGCCTCGCCTCGCCGTCGTCGCGAACGCCGTCCCAACCCACCCACCCGCTACCTTCCTCTCGTCGCAGATCGACTACACCACGAGCGCGGACATCCCGGGCGCAAAGTGGGAGATCCGGTACGTGGTCGACATGGCCGCGAACCGCTACGTCATCGCGGTGCGTCGGCAGCCGTCCCGTCCATCGTCCCTCCTCTCTCTCGTTCGTCCCGTCTGGTTCTGTTCAAAAAAACATCCATCATCCGTCGTCGTCGGACCTCCTCCGTCCTCACGACGCGCGCCGCGACGCCACGAACCCTTCTAACCCCGTCCTAACAGGTCGGCGAGGGCGAGGTCGCGGACGTCGAGAAGGGCGCGAACGCGTTCAGGTTCCACAGCCCCGGGATGGAGCTCGACGGCGTGAAAAAGGTGCGTTCTTACAAAAGTTGTTCACCCTTTCCCGGTTTCAACATTTGATCGCGTCCCTTTTCAACTGACCGGTGAACTATTTTTGTATGGAACGACCCAAAGTCGTGGTTGAACAACGTCGGGCTGCTCCTCGCGGTGCTTCTGAACGCGAACGGCGAGGAGATGATACAGGTGTCCATGGTGACGCAGGTGATGAAGGGGAGCGACGGGAAGCTCGAGCGGTTCGTGATCAGCCCGCTGGAGTGATGCGATGGACGGGGGGGCGTTTGGCGTTTGGTTTTAGCCGCCCGTCCGATCGACGACGCCGTGGTCGTCAGCTAGCCGCGCGCGCGTCGCGAGTGTGCGATAGTAGTAAACGCGTCACCGGACGTTACAACCCCCACGCGCTTCAAATCATCACTCGCCGCCGTTCGCTGTTACGCAACCATCACTAAATCATCGCTCAATCGCTCGATCGATCTAGTTGCGGCCGCCACCCCCACCCTCCTTGCGCTGGAACCCGCCGCGGTTCCCGCCCCTGGTCTGGAGCGTCACGCCCGGGAGGTTACCCATGTTCAGAGACTTGAGCATGTCCATCGTGTCGCGGTCGACTTCGATCGTCTCCACCGCGAGCGCGGACTCGTCCGGAACAAAGTCCATGCGCCTTTCGCGTTCCTCCTCCTGGAGCTTGAGCGAGATCCCGCGCACGGGCCCGCGTTGGATGCGCTTCATGAGGTGCGTCGAGAACCCCGCGATCTTGTTCCGAAGACGCTTGGACGGGATGATGGCGACGTCCTCGCAGATCCGCTTGTTCGTCGCGAAGTCGAGGGTGAGGCGAGAGTAGTACTTCTCGATGATCACCCGCGACGCCTGAGCGGTGACGGTGGGGGTGGGATCGGGCGGGGACGGGACGCGTCAGCTGATGAGTTCGTTCCGCGGTGGGTTTCGATTCGAGCGACCGCGCGAGAGCGAAAACCCCGACCGCGGAGGGACGCGACGACGCGGCGACGCGCGCGCGTCGACGCGCGCGACGACGCGGCGACGCGCGCGGGACGTCGCGGAGCGGTCCATGGGGTGGTCCCGGACGTTCCGCGGCGTCGGAACGCGCGCGACGACGCCGTCTCCGCGTCGGCCGCGGGCGACGATGGCGCGCGCGTCGTTCGCGCGACGGGAAAAACACCGCGCATCGCGCGGCGACGAGGCGCCGTCCGCGGGCGATGCGACGCCGCCGGACGCGATGCGAGACGCGATCCCGCGAGGGACGCGGCGCGCGCGCGCGTCGACGCCGCGCGCGCGACGCGCGACGGCGTCCATCGCGGAAGGCTGCAGCCTTCCGCGCGCGATGCTCGCGCTCCGCGCGAGAAAACCCTAGTCCGCAGATTTACGCGCGCGGCTTCGCGAACGGAACGCGCGGAAGCGGCGCGCCGCGCTCGACGGAGGAGCGAGCGGACGACGCGCACCTTCTTGACGGTCTTGGTGCGAACGCGACCCATGCTGGCTGAGCGACGTGCGTGTTCGACGCGCGCGCCTGGTTGAAGAGGGCGACGCGACGAGGCTCTCGATGCTTTGAGAGAGCGAGGAGCGTCTGTACACTACAGGTTAACGACGGATATGGGCTCGGTTTCAAACCACGCCCCGATCGACCATCCGGTCAATTTGACCCGCACTTCTCGCAACTGACCGACGGTCGAAGCGATCATCACGTCCTTTCACCGCCGGTCTAAAATATTCCTCCCGTCCCGACGATGCGACGTCTACGTCTGGCATCGATCAGAGCGGACGACGCTCCGCGACCGTCTGGGCGTTCGATATCCGGCCGGCGTCCGGGCGTCGCGCCGATGCCGCCGCCGCCCCGTCCCATCGACGCGCGAGGCGGCGAAACCCGCGACGACGACGCGGCCGCCGCGCCGTCGACGTCGGCGGCGGCGTCGGATCCCGCCGCGGCGCCACCCCCGTCATCAACCTCGCCCCTCCGCACTTCGCCGTTGAGCGCGACGAACGTGCCGACGGTCCTCTCCAAGCTGCGGAAGTGGGGCGACTACGCGAGCTTCGGCGAGCCCGCACTGCCGTCGAAGTTCATCCCGATGAAGACGCCGCTGTCGCCGACGCTGCTGCGCGAGGACACGTTCGAGAACGTCCTCCTGCTGCCAAACTTTCTCGCCGAGCAGCGCGAATCGCGCGGCCGCGACGTCGGCCTCGTCATCGACCTGTCCAACCACGACTGCCTGTACGGCGACGGCATCCCGGAGGGTCTCGAGCGCGTCCACGTCCGGAACGTCGCGAAAAGCGTCCCGGACATCGCGTGCACGAGCGAGGTCATCGCCGTCGCGTCCGAGTTTTGGTCGCGGCGGCCCAACGCGTTCGTCGCGATTCACTGCGCGTACGGGTTCAACCGCACTGGGTTCGTGTTGTGCTGTTACCTCATCGAGGCGTGCGGGCTGAGCGCGGACGACGCGCTCGCGTCGTTCGCGGCGGCGCGGCCGCCGGGGGTGAAGCACGACCGGTTCAAGGTGGCGCTGAGGAGGCGGTATCCGACGCCCGGGTGCGCGCCCGTGCCGCGCGACGACGCGGGGGAAGACGACGGCGGCGACGGCGACGCGGATCGCGACGGCGGCGACGACGGCGAGGTCGGGTCCGGGGGCGACGGCGGGGGAGCGCGCGGGGGCGAGGGGGAGTCGTGGCGGAACGAGACGTTGGATCTGGACAACGTCGCGGAGTTAGAGGAGGCGTTAGTCGAGCTCGAGGAAGAGCGCAGGGCGAGCTTGGACCGGGGGTCGTAGCGGTTCTACACCTAGTAGGATATTCAATCAGTGTGTGTCCTTTCGTTGAAGCTCGTGACTTCATCGCGTTCTTCGAGAGTCGTCGTCCCCCGCCCCTCACTCGAGCCCGCGCAGGTGGTCGGCCGCGCGGTCGTCCCGTCCTCGCGTTCGCCCCCGTCCTCGTCGCGACCGTCGTCGTCGCGCGCGAGAGAAGGCGTCGTCGCCGAACCACCCGCTCAGGTCGTCGGGAGGCGCCGAGTGCCATGCCGTACGAGTCGTTCCCGCCGTTCGCGATCATCGTGGGAGCGATCACCGCGATGGGGGGCGTGCACTACGCCGTGCAGATGCTCTACGAAGGGAAGCCGAAGCCGGTGGGGCAGGATAACTTCGATCGGCTCATGAAGTACCGCGACGAGCGCGTGCGAGCGGAGGCGAAGGTGCGCGACGACTCCCTCGGCTCGACCGAAAGAAGACGCCCCCCCGTCGCCATCCCGTCGAGAGGCCGTGGGCGGTCAGATTTAGGGTTTCTTTTCGTCTCCGCCCGCGCTTCCGACCACCTCGCGCGCTCTCTCTCTCTCTCTGTCGTCGACGCTTCACGTCATCTCGATGCGCACGGTGCTGACGACGCGCGTCCTCTCTCTCTCGACTCCTCAGAGCGCGAAGCCGGTGTTGTGATGCGCGGAGGCGCGAAGAAACGCGGGCGCGGCGACGGGCCGTCGCCGGAACGGTCGCGCCGACGGCCGCGCGCGCGTAGGGAGGGTTCGCCCGCCGCGGACCCTCGCGCGTTGTAATGTACGAAACGTGTTAGTCACACTCGAACGCGCGTGATGTATGAGCGCGTCG
Organism: Micromonas pusilla CCMP1545; assembly: GCF_000151265.4. Taxonomy (NCBI): domain Eukaryota; kingdom Viridiplantae; phylum Chlorophyta; class Mamiellophyceae; order Mamiellales; family Mamiellaceae; genus Micromonas; species Micromonas pusilla. The sequence goes on from NW_003315887.1 coordinate 1,205,602, forward strand.
TGCCGGGTGTCGTCCTCGATAGAGCGCCGTAGAGCGCGAGGGCGGGGATCCCGCCTGAGAAACCATCCATCAGCATCATATCATCAGTGCCGTGTTGTTCGTTTCCGTCCTCCTGTCCGATCGCACAACGCGTCGCGCGAAGAGCGGGCGCGCGCGATGTCGTCCCTCGCGTCGTCCTCCCTCGCGCGCTGCGCGTCCTCCCCTCGCGCCGTCGCGTCCGCGCGGAGACGCGCGCGCCGTCCCCGCGTCGTCGTCGTCGTCCGCGCGGCGGGGGACGCGGCCGATGACGCCAGCGCGACGAGCGACGACGACGACGACGCGCGGAGGATCGCGTTCATGACCGCCAACTACCGTCCGTGGATCAAGTCCGAGGAGGACGCGGTGAAGTGCCTCGCGCACATAAGGAAGACCGAGGGGTTGATATTGAACGTGGAGAAGGCGGCGTCCGTGCTCGCGAGCATCAAGGCGGACCACGAGAAGAGCACGCCCAAGGACGTGCCGTTCAAGCTCCCGCAGATTTATCCGGGCTTCCTCCTGATCCTCCAGAGGAGCTCGGACAAGGCGGCGTGATCGATGATGTCATCCATCATAGACGTTTAATTTAACGCGAAGAAAGAAGAACTATGTTGTGTGCACGTCGTGACAGCGATGCGCGATGCTCGAGCGACTACTGTGCGACTCGCTCGCGCCCGCGACGTCTATGGCGGCGCCGTCTGGCGTCGTTCCGCGCGCGACGCGAGGCCGCGTAACATCTGCGACTTCGCCGGCGACGGCGCCGGGCTCCTCTTCTCGTCTCCTCCGTTCGCGTCGCCGCCGCCGTTCGCCGTTCTTCTCGACGCGGACGACGGCCGGTCGATGAACTGCCTGAGCTTCGCGAGGGATTCGCCGTCGCTCCTCGCGCTCCCCGGTCGCGGCGGCGGCGGTTTCGACGCGGACGGCGCCGTCGTCGTCGCCGTCGCCGTCGCCGCCGTCGTCGTCGTCGCGCCAGCCTCGACGCCGACCTCTCCCCTCCGCGACGCCTGCCGCGCCGGCCCGGGGGACGCGCGTCCCAACTCCTCCTTCATCTCTCCGCGCATGCGCCGCTCGTTCATCGTCATCTCCGCGATGACCCGCGGCGGGACGTTGTCGACGGTGAGCTTCGCGCTGCGCTTCCGCGAGATGATCCGCTTCATGACCTTCTCCGCGGCTTTGCCGGTCTCGCCGCCGCCGTCGTCGTCGTCGCCGTAGTCGTCGTCGCCGCCGTCGCCGTCGCCGTCGCCGTCGCCGTCGCGCGCCGCGGCGGCGGCGGTTCGGTGCGCGCGCGCGTCCGAACCCCTCGCCGCCGCGTCCGTCGCGGCGGCGGCGGCGGCGTTCGCGTCGCCGTCGCCGTCGCCCGCCGCCGCCGCCCTCAGCCCAGCCTCCCCGCCGCTCTTCTTCTTGACAACCCCCGCCCCGTCCTTATCCTTACCCCTGACCGACCCCAACGCCTCCGCGTGCGCGTCGATGACGCCCTGCAGCCGCGTCAGCACCGCGTCGAAGCTCGGCCTCGCGCCCGGCTCCTGCGCCCACGCGTCTTCGATCAACGCGTCGTACGACGCCAGCTCCCCGAACGTCGGCTTCGGCGTCGCGTCCAACGGCGGCCGCGACGCGTCGTCCACGACCGCGTGCATTAGCTGCCACTGCCCCAACGACTCCCACGGGAGCTTCATCGTGCGCAGTTCCCACAGGACGACCGCGAAGGAGTACACGTCTGAAGCGGTGCTGTAGGACGCCGCGCGAAGCACCTCGGGGGCCATCCACCGCGGCGAGTGCAGACCGCCTTGCGAGTGCTGCGCGGCGGCGGCGACTCTGCCGCCCGGGAGCGCGCCGGTGGTCGCGCTCGCGACGGCGACGCGCGAGAGGTTGAAGTCGCCGACTTTGACGCGGAAGTACCGGTCGACCATCAGATTCGGCGATTTCAAATCGCGATGAATGATCGGCGGCGAGCACGCGTGAAGGTAGCACATCCCCGCGGCGGCGCCGAGAGACATCTGAAGCCGCACGCGCCACTCAAGCGGCGGCACCCCGGGCTTGCAATGCCTCTGAAGGACGCTGTACAAAGACCCGCGCGCGCAGTACTCTTCCACGATCGCCGGCGGCGAGCGCACCGCGCCGAGCAGGAGGACGATGTTCGGATGCCGCAGGCGCGCCATGATCGAGACTTCGCGTTCGAGCTCGTCGAGAACCTCCGCGGCGGCCGCCTCGTCCGCGTCCCGCGTCGTCTCCGACCGCGGGTCGTCCGAGTCGTGGGTTCCGTCGGAGTGGTGGGTTTCGTCGTCGGCGGCGGTCGCGCGCGCGTTCGCGTCGTCCACCGCGCCCTCGTGCGCCGCCGCCGCGGTGGCGCCGATCGCCAACCGACCCGGGTACCGCCCGCGCTGTTGCTTCAACAGAGGGTCGTCCCCGCCGGTGAAACTCGCGGGCGGGCCTATGAGCTTCACCGCGACCTCCGTGTGCTTGTTCCACACCGCGACGTACACCCTGCCGAAGCTGCCTTCGCCGACGCACTTTTTCAACCGAATGTCTTCGTACGGAATGAGCGCCGTGTTCGACGAGAGCCCGTCGACGCGCGCGGAATTCTCCCCCCTCGAGGGCGTGCTCGGCGCGGACGACGACGACGGAGAACTCCACCCCGCGAGATGATACCCCGCCGACGACGCGTCGCCCGCCCTGCGGATGCGAGCGCCCGCCGGCGCCGCATCCTTGGGGGAGTACCGCGCCGCCGCGGTTCCCCCGGGTTTGTTCGCCCCCGCCGCCGCCGCGACCGCGGCTTCGAGCTCCGCGACGGGCCAGAGCTTGATCGAGCCAAACTTCCCGGCGGTGACGATACCGACGTGTCCGCCGCCGTCGACCGCGCGCAGGAGCACGATCCCGCTTCGGTGGACCTTGATGCGCGCCGGCGGGCTCGGTTTCGTCGCCGTCGTCGCCGTCGCCGTCGCCGCCGTAGCCGCGACGCCTCCGCCCGCCTCCGCGAGCGCTTTCACGCTCGGCGTGCTCCCCCACGCGCCGCCGCCTCTCGGGAGCGACACGATCTCCATGTACCCTCTCGACAGACCGACGCACAGGAAGCCCTCGATCGTGGCGGCGGCGACAGCCTTCGCGCCGCCCTTCTTCGCCTCCGTCAGAAGCTCCGCCCTCGCGCCGACGGCGATACCGCCGCCGCCGCCGCCGTCGCCGCCGCCGCCGGCGTACCACAACTGCGTCGCGCCGCTCGCGTGCACCGTCGCGAGCTGCGACGCCGCCGGTATCGGCACGAGCGCGACGCACGGTCCCAAGTCCCTGTGCGGGCACACCGCGACGCACTTCCCTTCCGCGACGTCCCACGCCTCCAATACGCCGTCGTCCGCGCTCGCCCAGCAAATCGGCCCGAAGCGGATGAGCTCTCGAATCCCCGCGTCGTTTCGCCGCCGCCGCCCGTCCTTCGCGCCCCATCGCAGCAATACCGCCGCGTCCGCGACCTGCGTCTCGATCGGCGTCGGCGCCGTCGACGCGGACGTCACCGGCGGCGAGATGACGCGCTCGTTCTCAACGTCGAGCGGCCTCGCGTCGCCGCGACCGCCGACGCAGAGCGTCCGCGTGATCGTCACTCGGTCCTCGGGCGCGTCCGGGGCTTCGCACTCGACGATCGTGCCGTCGTTCGCGCCGACCCACGCTTTTCCTCGCGCGGTCGGCGTGACCGCGGTCACGGTGACGCCGCTCGAAACCCCGGGGAGGAGCTTCAGCTTCGTCGCGACGCCCCACCGCGACCCCTCGTCCGCGTCCCAGGTCTGGACCTCGCCGCGTTTCGTCCCGGTCCAGAGTAACGCGCTGCTCTCCTCCGACGCCATCGCGGTGACCTCGCCGAGGCACGTGCCGCCCGCGAACGCGCAGCAGACGACCTTGGAAGAAGGGCGCTCTTTATCGAGGGACCCGCCGCTCGTCGACGTCGATTTCGATTTCGATTTCGACGCCTCGCCGCCGCCGTCGTCGTCGTCGTCGTCCACGAGCGCGCGCCGACCGTCCAGCGTCCGTCGGTGCTGCAGGAACAGGTCGTACGCGCACAGCGTCTTGCTTCGATTGCTCGCCCACCACAGTTCGCTTCCGTCCACGCCCGCGGCGCACATCGCGCGGACGTCCCCGCCGATCAACCACGGCGCGAACGCGCCTCTCAACACGCGCGTGCGGCGGTCCGGCCCCGCGCGCAGCGTGCTCATCCCGCCCTTCACGCCGGGCTTCCTCTTCCCCGTAGACGCGGAGAACCCTCGCGCGGTGGCCGTGGTGCCGCCGACGCCTAAACCGCCGACCGCGCCCGTGAGCGTCCACAGCTGTCGCTCCAACGTCTCCAAATCAACGCGGAGCTCGTCGAATTTAAACTCCGTCGCGCGGTACCGCGCGAGCCTCGCGAACTTCTGCGCGCGGCTATACTGCCCGTACACCCTCGCGCGCGCGACCGCGAGCCCGAGCGTGGAGAGGATGCCGCTGCAGATGCGCTTCAGCTGAAGCAGCGTGATCTGATCGAGCGCGGGGGACACCGCGTCCGCCTCCGCGAGCGCGACGCTCACCGCGACGGCGGCTCCCATCACCACCGCGCACTTCTCGCGGTGCGACACCGCGGCGCGCGTCGCGAGCTCGAGCTCGTTCGCGGCGTCTCCGCACGCGTTGAAGATGCCGCGGAGATCGTTCGTCGCCACGGAGACGGGCTGCTGCGCGTTCACGCTCATCGCGTTATTCGTCGAAGACGCGGCGGATCCTCCTCCTCCTCCTCCTCCGGGGGAGGCGCTCCCTCCGCTGAGTCGTCCTCCTCCCAGGCCCAGGCCCAGGCCGCCGCGAGGGGAGGGAGACGCGTGCCGCGGGGTCCCGCCGTGCCGCGGCGTCGACCGCGCGGACGGCGGCGCGGTGGTCGTCTTCAGCGGGCCGAGCGCGTCCGGGGGATCGACCACCGCCGCGTCGCCTCCTCGGACCGCTCCAGCTGTGCGCCGCTCGCGCTCGTCGCGCTCGCCGCTCGCGCGCGGCGACGACGACGGTGCCGCGTCCACCTCGACGTCCACGTCGCCGAGGCTCAGGACGCCGTCCGACGTCGCCGCCTTCGTCGGCGACAACGCGGGAGACATGACGGACGGCGACGGACGGGGAAGGAGGGGCTCGCCTCGCGGACGGAACGGCACGCCGCTCGCCGCCGCGCGATCGATCGTACGATCGACCTGCGCTACGACGACCGGACGCCTCCTCGGCGGGTCGGCAACTTACGCGCGGACTCCCATCGAGTCGATCGACGCCTCCGTCGCGGTCTCACGACGACGTCCGATACGACAGCGCGGCGGTCTGAGCGCGCGCGTCGTGCGTCGCGCCCGCGTGTGACGCCCGCGCCCGGGCCTGAGGCGTTTACAAAACTGTTTGAAGACGAGGAGTGCGAGTGGCGCGCGCCGCGCCGCTCCGGTGGGCGTGCTCCTGCTGCTCCGCGCGCATTTCAGATCTCCGCGCGCGCGGCGCCTCGCGGAAGGACCACCGAGGGCGAACCGCCCCTCGAGCCGTTCAAGCTGTTCAACTACGGCACGTCCTCCTCCTCCTCCGCCGCGATGCCGCAGACGGCGATGGACAAGGTGAAGCTCATGGTCGGCATGGAGCCCTCCGCGGAGCCGGAACTCCTCGACGAGCTCAACAATTGCTTCGAGCTCACGCGGATGCAACGCTTGTACGGGTTCTGCATCACCGTCTTCTGCGGGATCGTGTGCTCGTTCCTCGCGTCGCTGATGTGGCTCAACCCTCGAAAGTTCGCGATCCTGTACACGCTCGGGAACGTCCTCTCGCTCGGGAGCACGGGCTTCCTCACCGGGTTCTGGAATCAGCTGAAGAACATGTTCAAGGGCACGCGGTTCGTCGCGACGCTCGTGTATCTGGGCGCGATGGTCATGACGTTGGTGTCCGCGTGTTACTTCCAGTCGTTCGGGATGACGTTGGTGTTCTTAGGCGTGCAGTGGTGCGCGCTCGTGTGGTACTGCCTGTCGTACATTCCGTACGGACGGCAGATGGTCGGCGGGTGCCTGAAGTCGTGCTTCGGAGGCAGCGGGGACATGTTTTAGTGGTAACTTTATTATTAACCGAGCGACGGCGCCGTCGACGGACGCGGGGGGTCGTCGTTAAGTAGCAACCTGCGGCGCGCGTATTCACGTGATGATACTGCAACTCATGTCGCCTCTCACATCGTTCGTCGCCTTCTTCCTCTCTATCTATTCTAACGAGGGGGGCGGCGCGGGTCCTCCTCCCGGTCCCGGTCCTCCTCCCGGTCCCGGTCCCGGTCCGCCGGCGTCTCCCGCGGCGTATCGCGCCTTGGCCTCCGCGAACATCTTCGTCTGCAGCGCGAGTGCCTCCTCCGCGCTCATCGCGTTCGCCGCCGCCTTCTTCTTCGTCTTCTTCACCTCCCTCTGCTCCGCGTCGAGCTTCTTCTCTTCCTCCCACACCTCGTTCACCGCGGGGAGGTACGCGTCGAACTCAAGCGCTTCGAGCGCTTTGACGACGTGCTCGGGCGTGATCGTCGTCTTCCCCTCCTTGTCGCTGATCTCGCTCGCTTCGCCGCTCACGGCTTGGATGAACTCGTTGCACGCCTCTAAGATCATGTCCTTGACGTCGTTGCCCATCTTCAGGCCGGGGGGGAGGTTTTGGTTGATGAGTTTCACCACCGAGGCTGCGGGCGGACGGGAAGGGGGCGGGACGGAGGTCATCAGGACGTTCGGTTGTTACGACGAGGGTTCGGTTCGGTTCGCGCGAGGAGGATTTCGAACGGGGCGTCCTCGCGGCGCGCGCGCGCGGCGAACGAACGAAGGACGCGACGGCAGGCAGCGCGGGACGCACATCTAGGCAGCGAGCCTTCCCCCTCTTCCGCCATGACGACGACGGGAACGAACTTCTTCCGCGTTCGATGCGAACGCTCCGGTCTGCCTGCGTGCGCGCGCGGCGGATTTTGATGACTGGACGACGCGACGCTCGTCTGGCGGGACGAGCACGATGATCGAAAAACAGCGCACGAACGCCCGCTCGCTTCCGACAAACCAAACTACGCCCACCCCCCGCGATCAATCCGACCGCGTCTCGCCCACCCACTCGCTCATTCAAACCATCCGTCGTCGCGTCCACTCCCCTCCCCGCGCCGCCGCCGGGCTCAGCTCCCCATCTCCGCGGACGTGTACACCTCCCGTCCCGTGCCGTGCACGAAGATGACCCTCGGCAATCCCTTCACGAGCGCCTCGATGTATCTGGCGTACGCGCTCGGATTTCGCATCACGATCGCGTCCGGGTCGGGCAAGTTGACGATCACGAGACGCGCGTCCTGGCTCTTGCCGCGGATGATCTTGTTCAGCGCGGCGGGGCCGCTCGCGTCCTCGACCCAGCCGCCCGCGGCGGCGGCGGCGGCGGCGGCGGCGTCGGTTTTTTTCGTCGCCGCCGGCTGCGGCGCGGGGGAGTACGACGCGGTGACGTCGTTATCTACGAAACCGACAGACTTGGAGCGTTTTCGCACCGCCGGCGGATTCGTATCGGCCTCCTCCTCCTCGACGATGATCACGTCGTCGGACGTCACCGACGAGACGCTCGGCCGCGCGTCCGCCGCGCCTTCGCCCGCCTCCGCCTCCGCCGCCGCCGCCGCCGGAGGCGGCCTCGGCGAGTCGTCCGCGATGGGCGCCAGCGGCGGCTTCGCGGGCTTCTCCCCGCTCACGCTCGACATGTCGAAGATAGACGACAAGCTCGCGTGCTCGTACGGCGACGCGTCCGCGGACTCGTTGCTGCGGCGGTCGTGCCTTCGTCGCGCGAGCAGCGTGTTCTCGACGTCCCTGTGGTCCAACCCCTGCACGAGGTCAATCTCGGACGGGAACGCTTTTCGAAGCGAGAGCCCGGCTTTCTTCGAGCTCTCCAGAGACGGCGAGGACGTGGACGCGCGACCGGGCGGGGAGACGTCCCCGGAGCGCGGTGGCGTCGCGTTCCCGGACGACGGATCGTCGAGCGAATCCCTTCCTCCCCTCGGGGTGCCCGTTCCCGGCGTCCCCCCGAGCGAATCCTCGCCGAGGCGGCCGAGGCCCGCGCCCGCGTCCTTGTCCTTGTCCTTCTTCCCGCCCGTCGCCGCCAACAGCGCGTCGCGGAACTGCTCCGCCTGCTCCTTGCGCATCGTCCAGTCGTGCGTGTACGCGTACATGTCCGCGTCCTCGCCAGCCTCGACGACGGACACCTCCGCGTCGATGCGAAACTCCGCCAGAACCTTCTCCAGCCCGCGTCGCACCGCGCTCGGGTCTTGCGCCGACTGCAGCACCGTGTGCACGCGAAGCTTGCACCCGGACCACGTCTTGTGACGCAACAGCAAGTGCGCGATCATGAGGAGTAAGCCGCCGTCGTGCAGGACCCACCACACGTCCACGAAGCCCTCCGCTTTGTCGGCGTCGGACGGTTTCGGGAAGTCGTCGAGGCCGAGGCACAGAAGCACCGCCTTCTCCGCCGCGGTGCACTCGCACACGGTCTCGACGAGCACCTGCGCGGCTTCCTCTTTCGCGTCGTCGTCGTCGTCGTCGACGCCGTCGTCCGCGTCCTCGTCGAAGTCCACCGCGTTCCTTCGCGGCCAGCCGAGCAAGACGGTGTTCGGCTCTAAACCGCCGAATCCTAAGGGTCGTTCCATACGAGCGAACGTCGGGGTGGAGTTCAAAGGCGTCAGAAGCGGAGTTGAAAGGCGTCGAGGGCGGGGGTTGAAAGCGAGGGACCCTGGGCGGAGAGATGCGCCGGGCAAAGTCCTTAAGGATCGGCGTTCACCACGCCAACGCGGTCGTATGGGGACCAGTGTATAGAACGCACCTAACCCTTGAATCGCGAACGTTTTTCCGACGCGGTACGACGGCGCGACGACGACGTGCGCGAACCCTTTGATCCCCGAGCTCGAGATGCGATCGCGGAGGCGCTCCTTCGCGACGTTCACGCGCGTCGACAAACCGCGATCGGTGGACAAGTTCCCCTCCTCCACCTCCGCGACGACGCACAGCCCGCGGCCTTTTTTGAGCTGCGCGGCGACGTTCAGGAGCGTGTCCCCCGCCGCGCCAGCCGTACCGCCGCCGCCGCCGCCCTTCTTCTCGACCCGGCACGGCCACGACGGCAGGCACAGCAGCTGCGGCCGCCAGTTCGACGAGTGCCTCCTCTCGTGCGCGAGGTTCAGCATCGCGGCCGTCGCGAGGTCCAGACGGATGCCCCCCAGCGCTGCCCCAGTCAACTTGGACTTGCCGGCTCTCGATGTAAAACACGAGCGCGGCGAGCAAGACGATGGCGACGAGCGCGAAGTACCACCGAATGACGAACGCGAGCGTCGTGCACAGGAGGAACCCGGCGAGGCCTAAGCTCCAGTGGAAGTATCGCCACGTCGGGCGCCACGACGGCGCCTTGGTCAGCCCGAGCGCGAACGTGGAGAAGTTCAGAGCCGCGTACGCGCACAGGAAGCAGATGGACAGGAGCGGCGCGACGAGGTCGAGCGATCCGATCATCGACGCGCAGAGGCAGATGCCCGTCGTCATGAACAGCGCGATGTGCGGCTCGCCGTCTTTGTTCAACGGCGCGGCGACGTTAAGGAACGGCACGGTGCCGTCCGCGGCGATCGCGTTCAATACCTGCGGCGCGGTGATCAAGCACTGCAGCGCCTGCGACAGCGACGCGATGATGACGCCGATTTGCACGACGGTCGCGTCCGGCCACGCCATCTCGCTCACGACGGACATGGACTCGCTCCCGCCGCCGAGAAGGTGCCGTCTCCGGCGTCCCGAGGCTGCCGAGAACGACGGCCCGTACTTGAGGTAGTCCCTGTCCGCGACCGCGCCCCACATGATCATGTAACTCGTGTACAAGCACGCGGAGAGGCAAATCGCGGTGAGCGTCCCGCGTGGGATGGACTTCTCCGGGTCCTTCAGCGCTTTCGACCGGTTCGCCCCGGACAAGATCCCGGTGAAACACGGGAAGAACACGGACAACACGTCGCTGAACGTGATCCCGTCCGTGTACTCCTCACCCCAGTTCGACCGCAGCGTGCTCGCTCGCAGGCCGGTGACGAGCGGCGACGACCCCGGCAACGGCGCGGCGACGAGCGACGCGTAGTACGCGCTGAGGGTGAGCCCGACGACGGCGGCGAAGAAGAGCCCCGCCCTCGACACGAGCGCCATCCCGCCCCACACGAGGACGGTCAGGACGCCGAGGAGCAGCACCGCCCACACGCGCGTGCCGCCGGCCTCGCCCATGCCGAGCTCGAGGCCGGAGTCCATGTACAGCATCACCTCGATCGCGCCGAGGACTTCCAGGACGGCGAGGAGGGAGAGGCCGAGGTAGTACGTGCACCCTACCGCGCCGCCGAGCTTGTGCCCGAGCGCTCTGGAGATGATGTAGTACGCGCCGCCTGCCTCCACGGGCCCGTTCGTCGCCATCGCGGAGAGCGACATCACGGTGAAGAACGAGGAGAGGAAGGAGACGAGGACGATCACGAGCGAGACGCCGACGCCAGCGTGCCCCACGACGTAGAAGAAGCGGAGGAAGATGAGGACGCCCCACATGTTCTCGCACGTCGGGACGACGACGCCCGAGAGCGTGCTCAGCGAGCGCGCGGAGGACGATCCGGCCATGGCTGGCGCGAGATTCGTCGTGAGCGCGGTATCGCGGAGGCGTTCGTGCGCGAGATCCGCGCGCGCCGCCACGACTGATGATGTTTCGTTCTATTCGTTTTTCAAGTTGATGGATCAACTCGGCACCGCCGCGAGAGGAATCTTCCTTCTCGCATCCCCGGGAGGCGAAAAATCTCTCCAGCCTGGCGCTTTCTCTTTTTGAAGCGTGGCGCGCGACGCGACGACGTCATTCATTCGTCTTCGTCAGCACTTCCGCTCGCGCGACGCCTCG
>NW_003315887.1:1223905-1224724 GCF_000151265.4 Micromonas pusilla CCMP1545
TGCCACCCGTGCACGCTCTGCCAGGAGCACAGCGAGATCTCGCGGAGGCTGGACGCGGTGTCGAGCTTTTCTCACGCCGCCGCGATGTACCCGACGGCGAACTCGGCGCCGACGATGACGCGCGACGGGCCGCCCCCGCCGGTGTACACGGCCACGGCGAGCGCGGCGGCGCCGTTGCCGGGGCAGGCGAACTCGAACTACTACACCGAGCCGCCGCGCGGGGAGCGGCAGCAAGGGTGCAGCGTGTAGACGGGACGGACGAGGAGGGGGGGCGCGACGGACGGACGACGACGTGTATAGTTCTCACAGCTGAGTGTACCATAATATCGATTTTATTTTTTTCGAAAGACGAAGCTCTGACGATGACGCGTCGTCCCAGTCGCCCCGTCGCGGTTTAGGGTTTAGGGTTTAGGGTTTAGGGTTTAGGGTTTAGGGTTTAGGGTTTAGGGTTTAGGGTTTAGGGTTTAGGGTTTAGGGTTTAGGGTTTAGGGTTTAGGGTTTAGGGTTTAGGGTTTAGGGTTTAGGGTTTAGGGTTTAGGGTTTAGGGTTTAGGGTTTAGGGTTTAGGGTTTAGGGTTTAGGGTTTAGGGTTTAGGGTTTAGGGTTTAGGGTTTAGGGTTTAGGGTTTAGGGTTTAGGGTTTAGGGTTTAGGGTTTAGGGTTTAGGGTTTAGGGTTTAGGGTTTAGGGTTTAGGGTTTAGGGTTTAGGGTTTAGGGTTTAGGGTTTAGGGTTTAGGGTTTAGGGTTTAGGGTTTAGGGTTTAGGGTTTAGGCTTTAGGGTTTAGGGTTTAGGGTTTAGGGTTTAGGGTTTAGGGTTTAGG
>NW_003315886.1:0-832 GCF_000151265.4 Micromonas pusilla CCMP1545
CCCTAAACCCTAAACCCTAAACCCTAAACCCTAAACCCTAAACCCTAAAGGCTAAACCCTAAACCCTAAACCCTAAACCCTAAACCCTAAACCCTAAACCCTAAACCCTAAACCCTAAACCCTAAACCCTAAACCCTAAACCCTAAACCCTAAACCCTAAACCCTAAACCCTAAACCCTAAACCCTAAACCCTAAACCCTAAACCCTAAACCCTAAACCCTAAACCCTAAACCCTAAACCCTAAACCCTAAACCCTAAACCCTAAACCCTAAACCCTAAACCCTAAACCCTAAACCCTAAACCCTAAACCCTAAACCCTAAACCCTAAACCCTAAACCCTGCTGCTGTACGACGCTGAGTTCTGTCTGGCAGCGCCGCGCGCGGCGGCTGGGCGACGTCGCGCCGCGGAGGTTCCGCCGCCGTGATCCACCGCGCGCGCGAGGCTCGCTCGTTCGTTCGTTCGTATCGTGTTCGTACGTCGTGTTACGACCGTGGTCACGCCGCGCGTGGCTAGGTGCCGCTCGTTCGCTCTCCATCTCTCTCTCTACCGTCGTCGTCGTCGTCGTCGAGGACGCGCTTCTCCGCTCCGTCGTCGTTCGTAAAATCCTCGCCGCCGTCCTCCTCCTCCACCTCCACCTCCTCGTCGCCATCACGCGGCGAGCATCTCCGCGTCCTGCGCGGCGATCGCCTCCTCCACGACCGGCCCTTCCACGCGCTCGATCCCGAACAGAAGCTCCAGCTCCTCGCGCTTCAGCCGCTGCTTGTCCGCCTTGAGATGCCCGGCGATTTCAGACTTGGTCATCGTCGCCTCCGCCGCCGCCGCCGCCGCCGC
>NW_003315886.1:8488-32554 GCF_000151265.4 Micromonas pusilla CCMP1545
CCGGGCGAAGTTCCATCGCGGGATACAGACCGAGCAAGCCGTCCACATGCTCGGAAGGAGAACTGCAGGTGGAGTTCTTCGGGTCCCCGTTCGCGATCCACCCCGCGGGCGCGGGGGACCCGAGCACGAGCGCGAGGACCTCGACGGTCTTCCCGAGGCCCATCTCTTCGCACAGGAACCCGCCCTTCGCCATCGCGGGGACGCGGTTGCGGGGTAAGACCACGCGCGCGGCGGGGGAGAACCACGCGCCGTTCAGCGACGGAATCCTCGTCCACAGCACGTCGCGCAGCCCCCCCGGCGCAGCCTCGAGCTCGCGCATGCGGTGCAGCGACTGGAGCTGGTACGGCCGCAGCTCCACGGTCAACCCGGGCGGCTGCGTGTCCGGGTCGATCTCGCTCATCTCGAGGTGCCGCATGAAGTCCGGGATCGAGCGGATTTTCGAATCCGCGCTCGCGGCTTCCGCGCGCGCCAGCCGCTCCTGCCGCCGCGCCATGTCGTCGTTCCACAGCATCGCGACGAGGGACTCGTACATGACCGCCCCGGACGCCCCGTCGGGCGACACGCCGCCGTACCGCGAGTACGACGAGCTCCGCTCGTTGCAGAACATGGTCGACAGATCACAGGCGTTTTGGCTGGACGACACGAAACTCCGGCACGAAAACGCGCGGTGGTCCTCCGGCGTCGGTTCCGCCTCCGGGTCCTTGACGTAGATCTTCACCTCGAGCGTCGCGGACGACCCGGCGCGTCGGTCGTCGTCGGACTTCACCGCGAGCGTGAGGCGCGCGAGCGGCTGCGTCAGGCGCCACTTCTTCGCCGCGGCGCCCCCCGGGCCGTACCGGACGCCCCCCGAGTTGGTTTCCTCGTACATCGTCTGCTGCGCTCTCTTCAGCTCCGTGAGAATCTTCTCGCTCCGAAGCTCCGCGAGCTGCTCCGCGTGCTGCGCTTTGTACAGCGCCGCGAGGTTCTTCGTGTCCTCCGCCGCGCTGGGGTCGGTCACCGCCCCGCCGGGTATGATCCCGTTCACGCGCGAGAACGCGGACTTCGCCGCCTCGGACAGCGCGCCAAAGTCAAACGCCGCGGTGACGGCGTGCGTGGTAAACCCGCTGTCGACGAACGCGCTGTTACCGTACGTGTACCCCCCGGACTTTCGCGACCTGGGCCACTTCGCGTACGAGTCCTCGTGCGGCTTCCCTTCCTTGATGTCCAACAGCGTCTCGCAGTCGACGTTTTGGAACGGCGAGTTGTAATCAAAGCACGCGTGCATCAGCACCGGGTCGGGGAGGTCGCCATCGTCGCGCGTTTCCGCGGCGGCGGATTCGAACCCGCCGCCGCCGGAGGAGGACTTTCTCTTCGTCCCCGCTTTGGGCTTCCCGCCGCCGCTCGCGCTCCCGCTCGGCGGCGACGTCACGAGCGCGACGCCGTCGCCGCCCGAGACGACGCACCCGCGCGACAGGATCTTCTTCACGAGTTTCGAGATCGCGCTCGCAGCCTTGTCGCCGCCGACTTTCGGAAGCGCGGCGAGGGCGGCGGCTTCGAGGGCGGCGGCGATGTCGTCGCGGTAATACCCCCGTCCGCGAGGTTCATGATGCTTGTACGTGTATCCGGGTTTTGCTCCAGCATACTGGTGCGAGGCGAGGAACTCCGGTGGCGCCATCTTGGCGGTAGCCTTCCGCGGCGCCGCGGGGGCACTCGCGAACAAGTCCGCGTAGTAGGGGACGATGAGCGGCACCGAGCACGCCCTGAGCGCGGTGTAGACCGTCTCTTTCGCGATCACGAGGTTCGCCGCTTTCTCCTCGTTCTCGGAGTGCTCCCTCAAGCCGAACACCCTGTCGAAGTCGTCGTCCTCGCCGTGGTCGCTCTCGTAAAACTCATCCTCGGACTCGCTGTAGTACGCCATGCCGGCGCGTTCGAAAATCTTCCTTCGCTGCGCGCTCATGTCATCCTTGCGCTTCTGCGCCTTCTCCTTGATCTTCTTCTTCGCGTCCACCTTTCGCTTTTTGGCCTCCTGCGCGTCCTTCTTCACCTTGTCGAAGTCGTCGTGCACCGCAGGGTACACGATCACGACTTCGTCGCTCGCGTCCGCGGGCAGCCTGTACGCCACGAGCGCGTCCATAATCTTGCCGCGCTTCGGGTCGTGGAACCTTTTCGCGATGCAGCTCCGCGACGTCGAGAGCGATGACGAGAGCGACTCCGCGCTGTTCGGGTAGATGTCGTCGTCGGGGTACTCGCGCAGGAACCCGCGGACGTAGTGCACGGGCGTGTTCTCGAACCTCTCCCGCCGGGCGGCGTCGCGAAACGCCGCGCCGTCGGCGGGCGCCGCGTCCGTGCGAGTTCGCCGCGCGCTCGCGTCGCCGTCTTTCGCGTACGACGTGTACATCGCGACCACCTTCGAGCTGCCGTTGCGCACACGTCCGTCGCCGCGCTCGAGGCGCGTGGTATCGTCCGGTTTGCGCGCCTCCGGGGACAAGTACTCGCACGCGGCGAGGATCACCTTCTCCGCGTCTGAGACGCCGCACTTTTTTCGAATCGCGTCGACGACGTCCGCTGCGACGTCGCGCGCGCGTCTCACGTCGATCGCGACGTCCACGGGCGCGCGTTCGCCGCTGCAGTCGATCACGATCACCCTGAGCGGCACCATCTCGCGCGCGGGCGGCTCCCCCGGCCTGAACATGTGCCCCAACGTCGCGACCTTCTTGTCCGACGTCTTCGTGAACAAGTTGTACAGGTTCAGCGGCTTGTTCTTCGCCTGCGACGTCCGCTCCTCGTCGAACGTGTTCATGGTGTACCTGTCCCTGAACCGAATCCCGTGGCGGTACATCGCGAGCTTATCGTCCACGTCGCGCGCGGTCTTCCCGTTCGCGAGCACCATCGGGATGTTCAGCGTCCCGAGGAGCTTCAGAGAAGGCAGCGTGGACGGGTCCGGCATCGGCTGCGTCTCCGGCGGGCGCTGCGTGAGGTACGCCGTCGCCGCCGACGCGCGCTCCTCCGCGGCGTCCAGCAGCAGCGCCGCGGCTCGCGCCTCCGCGGCGTCCAGCAGAGGTTCCCTCCAGAGGGGCCGCGGCGCGGGGGGGAAGCCGGGCCGCGGCGCGGGCGCGCCGGGTCCGGCGCCGGCGCCGGCGGTCGCTCCCGCGGGCGCTCTCGCGGCAGCCTGGGAGAGGGGATCGATCGCGGAAGTCGAGGGGTTGAGCGGGCGCGTTCGAGAGACGACTCCGGCGAGGGGGGAGGAGGGAGGGACGGACGGACGGACGGCGACGCGCACCAGCTGGATGCGGTGGCGCATCTGGTCCCATCGCGCGACGCCGCTCTTCGCGTCGCAGTGCGTGGCCCAGTCCGGGCACGGCGCCTTCTTGTCGCAGCAGTAGCACCTGGGGGAGAAGGGGGAGAGCGCGCGCGAGGACGTCAGTCTTGTCGCACAGCTGTGCGTTCCGAGGAGGCGCTGAAGAGAAAAAAAAACGCGATGCCGGCACCCGTGGGCTCGGACGCACCAGCAGTTCGGGCAGTGCGTCGCGTGCGTCGTCTCCGCGAACTTGAACACCGCGCACGCGTGACGAGGGTGCGGGTAATCCACGAGCGCGTCGTCGCCGACCATGCCTGCGCGCGGGAGCGAGCGCGGGGGAGAGGGGAGAGCGTTCGAACGTCAGATCTCGCGAGCGCGGGACGGGGGACACGGAGGTTTTCCACCTTGGCGGCGGGGAACGCGCGCGCGGGCGGGGACGAAACGCGGTGGGAAGCATCCGAGCGACGTCGCGGACGAGCGGATTCAAACACGGCGCCGCGCGCGCGAGAAATCGCTCGGCGCGATGACGCGTAGGGTGCTCGTCGAGGGTGCTCGTTTTTTTCTCTCACCCGTGACGATGAGATCGTCATCTTCGTCGCCCACAGGCGCGGCGTCCCTCCTCACCGCGCGGTCGACGCGGACCTCCTCGACGACGTCCTCCGCCTGTTGGACCTCGTCATCGCTCGTATCGAGCAGCTCGATCACCTCGTCCGACGTAACCATGGTGCGGACGGAGGTGAGGGGCGCGGCGGTAACCGAATATTTTTACACGTTTACCGAGGCGGGCGCCCGCCGGGCAGGTGCCGCGCGCAGCTCCCCGTCTGATGATTGGCCCGCCCGTGAAACTCCGTCCGTAGCGTCGTCGCGTCCGGCGCCGCGGAGGAGACGCCGCCGACGCGACGCGCGTCGGCGCTGTGTGCATTTTCGCATCGCGAGGGAGGCGACCGAGCCGACGCGGGGGCGGACGGGGCAAGGCGCGGCGCGCGGCGCGAGAGTTCAGCCGTCGGCGCGCGCGACTGCCGACGAGGCGCGTTCGGTTTTCTTTTAGCGAATGGCGTGTCGGTGCATCACAAGTCCCCGCGCGTGGCCACGGCGAGGCTATAACTAACTACCAACGAACCACGACCAACCAAGCCCCAACTCCAAGCGATCGACCGTCTCGATCACTTGAGCTTCTTCTTCGGCCTGAGCTGGTTCGTGTGGCCGCACTTCTTCTTGCGGCAGTTCACCGCGCGCGCGTGGAGGCGCGCGTAGCACCTGAGCGAGGGAAGGGCGAGAGAGGGAGAGGGAGTCGGACGGTGAGCACGTCGCACGAGAATTGCGAGCGCTTCCTTCGCGAGGCGTGTCGAGACCCGGAATGACCGCGCCGCGGTGAGTCGTCCGCGGGGAGGCAAAGTGAATGGATCTCGTCTCTCTCGGGTCAGTTTTTCGACTTGAAGGAACGGAGATCCAAAAAGACAAACTTTATGGCCCTTTCTTCTTCGCGAGAGACTCGACGCGGCGCGACGGGCGGGTACGGCGTGGGTACTCACTTGCGGCAGATCATCTTGTCGACGTTGTACTTGCGCGCGAGCACGAGGAGCGAGGGCTCGATGATGCCGCCGCGGAGACGGAGCACGAGGTGCAGCGTGGACTCCTTCTGGATGTTGTAATCCGCGAGCGTGCGGCCGTCCTCGAGCTGCTTGCCCGCGAAGATCAGACGCTGCTGGTCGGGGGGGATCCCCTCCTTGTCCTGGATCTTCGCCTTGACGTTGTCGATGGTGTCCGAGGACTCCACCTCCAAGGTGATGGTCTTACCCGTGACTGCGGCGTCGAAAAAGAGGGGGAGGTGGTCAGCGCGCCTTCGACGGAGCGCAGAGGGCGACGATGGACGGGCGGAGATCGCGCCGCGGGGACGATGGATGCCGCCGCGATGCGATGGGAGGGCGACGCGCGCGCGCAAAAGCGCGGCGTCTTCCTCGCCATCGCGCCCGAAGGACACCCATCAACGCGACGTTCGTCGCGTAGAGAGCGGTGAAACCCTAAAAAATACATCCGCGCGACGACGCGACGACGGCGGGATGCGACGCCGCGGACGACGCGCGCGGACGCGCGGACGTCTACGACGCGCGCGACGAAGCGATTGCGCCGGCGAACGGCCGACGCGTCGACCCCCCGCCGCCGCGACCGCCGATCGTCGTCGCCTTTTCGCCGGGCAGATTCATTTTTCCACGACCCGCGCGCGAGACGCCGACCGCGGAAAACGCGGCGTCGCGACGCGCGCGACGCGCGCGACGACGAGACGACGACGGGGCCGGGCGTGGACGTACGGGTCTTCACGAAAATCTGCATGGCGGCTGCTGCTTTCCTCGCAGGTCAGCTCCTACGCGCCGGTAGATGAGGGCGACGGGAGCGCGCGATGGCCCTGTTTTAACCCTGTTTTACAGAGCGGTCGGCGTTGGCGCGCGCGGCGCGCGTCCGGTTTTTTGATAGATTACTCGGTCGTGTCTCGTACGAAAGTACCTTCGTACTTTCGTATGATATTAAAAGCCGCGTCCGTCGCGACGCGCTCACATCCTCTCCAGCGGCTCGATCATGAGCAACCGCAGGCCGTTGTCGATCACCTGCTTGAACGCCTTGCACAGGTGCACCCTCGCGTGCGTTGCGGCGACGCCGTCCCAACCCGTCTCCAGCTGCGAGTCCGTCGGCAAGATCCGCACGCCCTGCGGGCCGTAGTACCCCGACAGCTGTCGCACCATGGTGTTCAAAAAGTCGCACACCTTGTGGCACCCGTACTGCGGCAGCTGCGGCGGCTCCGGTAGCTTCGCGTGCCCAGCCTCGCGGATCATCGACGCGAACGGGAGGACGTACTCCATGAGAATCAACCACTCCTTGTCGTCGTCGAGCTTCGACGCGTCCACCTCCGCGAGCGGCGGCAACTCCGGCAACTTCCCTTCGCTCACCTTGGCTTCAAACTTCCTCACCACGGACGCGACGCGCGTGGAGTTGTACAGGATGAACGGCGCGGACGCGTCCTCGAAGTCCGTGATCTTCGCGATGTCGAAGTTGATCTGCGTGAGGCACGACACGCTGAGCAACGCGTACTTCATCGCCGCCGTGGATACCTCGTGCGTCACCGCGTCGAACTCCTCCGCGGACATGACCTCGCCCTTGTCCTCGTACTTCTTCCGCATCTTCTCCGTGATGACGGTCTTGAGCTCGTCGTAAAGGTCGTCCGCGAGGAGGTACCGCCCTCGTCGCCCCGACATCTTCCCGGTCGTGAGCTTGACGAGGTCGTACGACAGGTGGTACTGCCGGCCCTTCATCTCCGGGTTCATCATCATCATCCCTAAGCTAACCTTTTGCTGCGCGAGCTCTTGTTCGCTGCAGATGATGTTCAGGATGAGATCGCTCCGCGACGCCTTCTTGAACGAGTACACGATGTCGCGGTACGTGTACAGCGTGGACCCGTCCGGTCGCAGGACGTACAGAGGCGGGTACTCTTTCTGGTACCCGCCCTTCCCGGTCTTCAAGCCTTGGTCCGCGATGAACGACGACATGTCCAGGTACGCGCCCTGCGGAACGCCCTTGTCGTTCTTCTGCGTCTGCGGGACGAAGTAATCGCTGTTTCGCATGATCGCCAGCACCTTATCGTTGCTTCCCTCCCACCCGAGCTCGGACTCGTAGTCGAACTGGTCGTGCTGCACGCCGTACGTCGACAACGTCGTCTGCACGCCCGTGAGGCAGTCGCACACCATCTTCCGGAAAATCTTGATCGCCCACTCCTCCTGGCGCTCGTACGCGAGGTTTAATTTGCCCGCCTCGACCTTGATGTTCTCGATCTTACGCACGTCCTCGAGCATGACGACCATCATCTTCTCGAAACGCTCGCGCAGGTCCTGGTAAATGTCAAAGTACTCCGCGATCCCCTTCGTCTTCTTCTCGTCCCCGCCCGCGCTCGCGAGCGACGCCTCCATGAGCTTCGCCACCGCGTCCTTCCCTTCCTTGCACGCGTCCTCAACCGCGCCGGGATCCACGCCCACCGTCTGCAGCTCCTGGCACGTGTTCATCACGGCGTACATGGCGCCGATCCAATGATCGATCTTCATGTAGGGTTTGATCTTGTCGTAGACGCGCGAGTACGCCAGCGCGGTCAGACCGATCTGCGCGCCGAGGTCGTTGACGTAGAAGGCTTGCTTCACGTCGTACCCGCACGCGGCCTGGAGCTTCGCGAGGTGCGCGCCGATGATGACGTTCCGCAGGTTGCCGATGTGCAGCGGCGCGTTCGGGTTGGAGGACGTGTGCTCGATGATGCATCGCTTCCCTCCCGCGGCGTTCGTGTGCCCGTACGTCTCGCCGCTCGCGGCGACCGCGTCCATGGTGAGCTTGAACACGCGCGCGCGGTCGACGAACAGGTTCAGGTACGGCCCGACGCCCTCGCATCGCGTGATGAGCCCCGCGCTCGAGGGATCCGCCGCGATCTTCGCCTGGAGACCGGTCGCGAGCTCCGCGACGTACGCCACCGGGTTCGCTTTCCTCGCCGCGCAGAACCTCGACCACTGCACCGTGAAGTCCGCCTTGCCCAGGTCCTTCGAGCGCGTCACCTCGGGCAAGTCCGTCGCGTCCGGCTCCTTGTCTCGCAGGAAGGATGCGATCTCAGCCTGGATGCGGTTCGTGAGCTCAAGGAGGACGTCCTCGCCGGGGGTGAACGGCGCGTCCGTCATGACGACGACGAGCGCTTCGCGATGCGCGGACGGAGATCGCTCGTGGATGAGCTTCTGCTCGCGCGTCGACGTCGGGCGCGAGAGCTTTCGGTCGCGAGCGCGAGATCGGCGGGCGCGCGCGATGGGGTGAGGGCCGCGATCGGAAAACGGCGGCTCGCGGCCGCGGCCGGCCGCGGCCGGCGGACGGGACGAGCGCTTTTTCTGCATCGCCGCCGCCGCGTCGGCGTCCACTCCGCCAGCGCGCGGCCGCCGCACGGCACGAATCATCGCGCCCGGGCACCATGGGGCCGAAGCAGAGTAAAAAGACGAAGAAGTTCCAGCGCAAGCACCTCGCGAATGAGATCTCGCGGAGGAAGGCGGCTAAGACGGCCGCGCAGAGGCGACGCGCGAAGGAGATGCGCCTCGCGGCGAGCACGCTCGAGGACGGCGACGCGGGCGAGGGCAGCGGGAGCGAGGACGAGGCCGACGCCGCGGCCGCCGCGGCCGCGCCGGGGCAGAAGCGCCTCGAGGACATGTCCATCGACGAGTTCTTAAACGCGGGCGCGCGCGAGGACGGCGACGGCGGCGAGGACAGCGACGAGGACGACGACGAGCGCGATGGCGGCGAGGACGGCAGCAAGGACGATTCCGAGATCGACGCGGAAGACGGCAGCGACGACGAGGAGTGGCCCGAGGGCGACGAGGACGACGACGAGGACGAGGAGGAGGACGAAGAGGAGGAGGACGAAGCCGACGCCGACGACGACGCGAACGCCCCGCTCGCGGGCGTGAAGAAGAGCAACGTTGCGCTGAAGCGCGACATCGCGCAGCACAAGAAGGATCTCGAGACGCTCAAGGAGAAGGACCCGGAGTTTTACAAGTTTCTCCAGGAAGAGGACGAGCAGCTTCTGGACTTCGACGAGTCCGACCCGGAGTCCGATTCCGACGACGAGGACGAGGACGAGGAGGAGGACGCGGAAGAGGACGACGCGTCCGAGGACGAGGACGACGAGGAGAACGAAACCAGAAGCGTCGGCGGGACGAAGAACCGAAAGGGAAATGCAAAGGGCGACGTCGCGCGCCGCCGGTCGCTCACGTCCGCGACGGTTGCGAAACTGTGCGACCGCGCGATGGACGGCGCGTCCCTCGGGGCGGCGCGAAACCTCCTGCGCGCGTACCGAGCCGCGGCGCACTACGGCGACGAGGACGCGGACGAGGAGCTCGGCGTGAAGCTCGCGTCGTCGGCGGCGTTTCACTCGCTCGTGACGTTCACGCTGGAAGAGGCGGACGCCATCTTCTACGGGCTGCTCGGGAAGACGCGCGCGGATCACCCGGACGAGGCGCGACAGTTCAAGCCGCATCAGCAGACGCGCTGGCGAAAGGTGGAGCCGCTCGTGAAGAGCTTTTTGGGGAACACGCTGCACTTGCTCGGGCAACTCACGGACGCGGACATGTCGCGGTTCCTGCTCTCGCGTCTGAACGTCGCGGTGCCGTTCTTCGCGACGTTCGAGCGCTTGACGCGCAAGACGCTGAAGGCGACGCTCGCGCTGTTCGGCAGCGGCGAGCCCGCGCTCAGGGTGCAGTCCATCTTGCTCATACGGAACATGGCCGCGGTGTTGCCGCCGCCGACGCTCGAGAAGGCGGCCAAGGGCGTGTATCGACAGTTCGCCGCGAACGCAAAGTTCGTCAATCAGGAGAGCATCGAGCACGTGCAGTTCATGACGACGTGCGTGAGCGAGATATACGGCCTGGACCAGAACCAGTCGTACGCGCTCGCGTTCACGTACGTGCGGCAGCTCGCGAGTTTACTCAGAGGCGCGCTGACGAACACGACGAAGGAGGCGTTTCGCTCGGTGTACTGCTGGCAGTACGTGAACTGCTTAGAGTGCTGGGTCAAGGTGTTGCAGTCGCACGCGGCGGACGAGAACGCGGCGCTGCGGCCGCTCGTGTACCCGGTCGCGCAGGTGGCGCTCGGCGCGGCGAGGCTGTTGCCGAGCGCTCGGTACGCGCCGCTTCGACTGCGGCTCATTCGCGCGTTGAACGGGTTATCGCGCAGCACCGGACACTTCGTCCCCGTCGCGCCTTTACTCCTCGAGCTCCTCGGGTTCAGCGAGCTGAACAAGGCGCCGGTGAGCACGAAGGCACGACCGCCGGACTTCGGTCTCGTGCTCAGGGTCGCGAAGCAGGAGCTTCGGTCGCCCGCGGTGCAGGAGCTCATCGTCGAGGGAAGCCTCGCGGCGTTGTGCGATCACCTGAACCAGTGGGCGTACTCCCCCGGTTTTCCCGAGCTCGCGCACGTCCCCTCGCGCGATCTGAAGCGATTCTGTAAGCAGACGCAGGTGCAGAGGTTCCGGAAGATGGCGCGGTCGGTCGTGGACGCCGCGGAGCGGAACAGCGACTGGATCTCGCGGAAGCGCGACAACGCGGATTTCGCGCCGAAGGACGCCGAGCGCGTGCGCACGTTTCTCTCCGCGGACCGGGAGAACAAGAGAGCGCCGATGGAGAAACTCGCGGCGCAGATGAAGGAGAAGGAACGCCAGCGCGCGGAGGCGAACCGCGTGATGGACGTGCGGTTGGGCGGGGCGAAGCCGATGGGCCGCGGCAGCGACGGGACGTCGGACAGCGACGACGACGTCGACGACGGCGGCGGCGGCGACCGCGGAGGCGAGGAAGAAGACTTCGACGACGACGGCGACGGCGGCGACGGCGACGAGGACGACGACGACGAGGAAGAGTTCAAGGGGATGGACGACGAGGACGTGCTCGCGGCGCTCGCGTCGAGAGCGGGCGCCGCGGGCGGAACCGGCGGCGGGCTGCACGTCCGGCCGAAACTGCCGCCGAGGAAGGAGAGCGGCGACGACGACGTCGTGGAGGACCTCATCTTCTCGGACGACGACGACGACGACGACGACGACGACGATGCGCGCAAGAAGAAGAAGAAGAAGAAATCGAAGAAGAACTCTAGCGAGAAGGAGGGCGGCGGAGGCGGCGGCGGCGGCGCGAAGAAGAAGCGTCGATTCTAATACCATCCGAAGCGCGAGCGCGTCCAACCGCGGTATAATTTTAAAAGTCAGCCTTCATTTTCGCCCCGCGAGCTCGGAGAGCCTCTCGAGCAGCGCGTTCGCCTCGTCCACGGTCACCTCGGGCGACAGCGTCAACCCCTCGTCCACGCACCGCCCCGCGACGGAGAACACGACCGCCGGCGGCGCGCCCTCCTCAGCGCCGCGCTCGCGTCGGAGCAACACGAGCGCCGCGGCGCCGACGACGCGTCGCCCGCTCGCGCCTGACTTTTCCCATCGCCGCCGCGTCGCGTCGCTCATCTCGTCCACGGTCAGGCACACGATCTCGTTTTTCGCGTCCTCGCCGCCGCTCGCGACGTCGACGCCCTCCGCCCTCGCCGTCAGCATGACCTGGAGGTCCGACGGCACGACCTGGCACCGTCGTTTCCGCGCGATCGCGCCCAACGCGGCGGCGCCCGCGGTGGTAAAGTCGTACGGGAAAAAGTCGTCCTCGTCCTCGCCGTGCGCGAGGACTCTCGGCGCGAGCGCGATCACGCCCGCGGCCGCGCACGAGACCGGTCCGAGATCCGCGATGTCCGGCGACGCGGATGGCGTCAGCGTGACCGTCCCGCGCTCGCCCATCCACAGACGCGCGGCGTCGCGCGCTCGCAACCCGAGTCGAGACGCGATGGCGTCCGCCTCGCCGAAAGGAAGCGGCCGCACGGGGTCGGCGACGTCCCCGCTCGCGCGCGCCGCCGCGGCGGCCGCGTGCCTCTGCGTCCGCGTGAGGCGCGCGTCCGTCACGTCGGCGTCGTCGGCGTCGTCGGCGGCGGCGCGCTTGAGCAGAGCGACGAAGAAGCCGCCGGTGTCTCCGTCCTGCGGCAAAAAACGCGCGCACCGCTCCAAGTGCAAGTCTCGGCCTCCGAGCGCCGCGTCGCTCGGCGGCCACATGCTCGGCGCGCGCGCGGGCATCCCCGCCTTCTCCGCGTCCTCGTACGTGTCGTACCATCTCAGCGCGACGTCGTCGGCATCGTCGGAATCAGAATCCGAACCGGCGCCGTCCGAGTCGGAGTCGAACCTTCCGAGCCCGTCGCCTCGCGCGCCGTCGCCGCCCGCGAACGCGTGTTCGCACACCCCCCACGTCCTCACCCCTTCCCTTCGCCGCATCTTTTGCAACCCCGCGTCGTCCATGAACCCGTCCACGATCTCGAACCGCTCCCCGCCCGGCCCGAGAAGCACGGACGCGACGACGGCCTCGTCCTCCACCGGGTTCAACGCGCAGGTGCTGTATAGAAAATACCCTCCCGGTCGCGTCAACGCCGCCGCTCTGGACGCGATCGCGAGCTGCGTCTGATGCAGCGCGTTCCCTAAGCCGGGGTGCCAGCGTCGAAGGACGTCCGGGTCTTTGCGGAGCGTGCCGTCGCCGCTGCAAGGGACGTCCGCGAGCACGGCGTCGTATCCGCGCCGCCGTCGCGACGTCGACGTCGACGCGGAAGTCGACGCGCCGCCGCCGCCGCCGCCGCCGCCGCGGCTCGACCTCGCGCGGTCCTCGAACGTCGGCGCCGGGAGATCCTGCCCCATCGCGCACGTGATCACGAGCGACTGCATCTCGAGATCCGATCGCTTATGGCGCTCGATCGCTTCCCTGAGCGTCTTGATTCGATTCGGGTGCGCGTCGTTCGCGACGACGACGCCGGGCCCGCGCGGCGACGACCGCGCGGAGTCTGGCGGCGACACGATCTCCAAGAGCTGCGTCGTCTTGTTCCCCGGCGCCGCGCATACGTCCAGGACTTTGTCCCCCGCGCGCAGGTGCGGTCTCAGCACGAGCACGGGGAGCATCGAAACCGCCTCTTGTCTCGCGAGTAACCCGGCGGTCGCGCCGCGGTCGACGACCTCCGCGACGGCGGCGGGGAGTTTCTCTCTCCGACGCCGACGATGATGACGATGATGACTGTCTTCGTCGTCGCCCGCGGCGCGCGTCGAGACCACCTGCCATCCCTCGCGATTCGGCATCCACGGCAGTGGCTTCACGAGCGCGACCTTTTGCAGCTCCTTCAGGCGTTTCTTCAGATGGTTCGCGCGCGCGTCCGTCGCGTGGAGGCGGAACGTCACGGGCAGCGGCGTCGCGAACGCCGCCGCGGTGTCGTCGAGCTCGTCGTCGTCGCGGAAGATGCCCTGCGCGCGGTAGTACTTCCGCCACAGCAGCGCGCCGTAGTCGAACTTTCGAAACAGAAGCAGCTGCGCTTTGTCGAGCTGCGCGGTCCGCAGCGCGTTCTTCGTCGTCGGCTTGACGCCGCGCCCGTCGCTCGTCCCGGCGGCGGCGTGCTTCGTGCGCTTTTTCTCGTTCCCTCCGCGCCATCGCTTCGCGGCGCGCGCGTCGTCGCCTCCGCCGGGTCGCTCGCGCGCGCCTCCGTCGCCCCTTCCGTCGCCGCCGATCGGTCGCTTCTTGTCCTTCTTCATCGCGCCGCAGCCGCCGCCGCCGCGCGCGAAGCTGTGCACGACGAACGTCGGAACGATCGCGATTTCTCGGAGAGAACCGTAGTCGATCAGTTGGACGAAGCGAAGGGAAGTGTTTTGTTCTTCGAGACGATCGCTCGTCGGGTGTTCTTACAATCACAATACTGATACACTGTCCTCCTCCTCCGCGTCGTCGCGGCGCCGCTCACGCGCTGAGCGACCGTCTCCCCTTCGCGCGTCGGCGTCGCAGCACCCTGCGCCCGCCGATCGACGTCAGCCGCGCTCGGAACCCGTGCCGGCGTTTGCGAATGAGATTCGACGGCTGGTACGTCCGCTTCGTGTGCGCCCACACGACGACGCGCTCGCGCTCGTCCGCCGGCAGCGTGTCGTCCTCGACGGCGACGGAGGCGTCATTAAATTCGGTCGGGGACGCGATCTCGATGACCGTCGCGGGCGGCTCCGTCGCCGGCGTCGCGTGATCGTTTCCGTCGACGATCGGGACGCGGTGCGCGTTCGGCCGGTCCGTCGCCCACGCCTTTTCCATGTCGCGCAAGATCCCTTCCGCGCTCCGGCGCTCGCCGCCCGGCCACGCGCGCATCGCCGCCCGCATGCGCGCCTTGGCGAGTTTCATTCGCATCGCGTCCGCGATCGCGGCGGGCGACGGCGGCGGCTTCCACGCCTCCTCGGGGCGGATCTCCAAGGACGACAACAGCTTCGCCACGGGCAGATCGAGCCGCTCGCGCAGGTCCTCGCGGCGCCGCGCGTCGCGCGTCGCGTCCGCGGAGGCGGCGGGATCGACGAACCACCGGTGCGCGCCGTCGACGTCGGCGCCGTTGTATCGCTGCTGCGAGACGGACGAGACCGTCGTCATCGAAGCGCGGCCTCTGCGAGGGTAGGGCGCGCGGGCGTGGTCAGCGGCGAAGAGACGACGAGAGAGGGAAGCACAGAACGGACACGTCGCATCAAGAAGGGGGAAAAGGCGAGAAGGGACGGACGGCGCGCGACGCGCGGCGCGATCGCGAGCGCGCACCCGCGCGGGAGGTCGTGAACGCCGCGACGCGTCGCGTTGACGACGCGTGCGAGACCGTGCGCGGCGCGCCCGAGCGCGGCCATCGTTATGGACACGGTGCGCGCGACGCGACGACGTCGTCATTCTTGAGTCGACCCGGAGCGAGCAGAACGCGGGAAGATCATCACGCGCGGACGAACTCGAACGACGAGCTGCGCTGATGAGTGCGAGGTTTTTTCTGTCGGTTGGATTTTTACGCACTGCGTCTAAGGTCCCTCGGAGGGCGATCGAATCGAATCAGTCCTTCTTCGGCGCCTTCTTGATCACCGTCCCCTCGCTCACGGCGTCGTCCGACGACCCCGCGTCGACGGTCCCGGTCCCCTCGATCTTATCCACCGGCGGCAGTTTCGCCGCCGGCGGCGGCTTCGACGCGGCGCTTTTGGCGGCGGTCTCCGACGCCTTCGACACGAGGTCGCCGAGCGCGCCGATGCCGCCCTTCAGCGCGGACCCGAGAGCCTTGCCCGCGAGGTTCGCCGCGTCGCCGCTCTTCACGCTCTCCTCGAACTCCTGTCGCGACATCCGCTTCTTCTTCCCCGGGGAAGCGCTTCCTCCCGACTGCATCGACGACACGAGATCCGCGCTGCTGGCGCCGCGCGACGGCGACGACGCCCCGGCCGGGGACGTCTTCTTCTTCTCCGCCTTCGCCTTCGCCGCCGCCGCCTCCTTTTCCTGTTGCTGCTTCTTCTTCTCTCTTTCCACCTCCCGCCTCGACGGCGCGCGCTCCGCGCGCGGGGTCGAGAAACTCGGTATCTCCACGCCCTTGTCCGTGTACGACGGCGCGGACGACGACCGCGGCTTCGGCACGCGCGCGGGCGGCGCGTAACTCGCCGCCGTCTCGCCCGTCGCGCTGAACGCGTTCAGAAACTCATCCGCGTCGAAGGCGCTGGCGGGCGTCTCCGACGACGGCAACGACGAAGGGTACGGGGACTCGTACGACGTCCCGCCGAGGCCGTAGTCCGCGGACGACGGGAACGGCGACGTCGACGCCGGCGTCGTCGCCGAGGACGACAGCCCCGGAAACGACGACGACGACGCGTCGTACCCCGACGTCGACGACGACGCGGTCGGGGCGTCCAGCGCGTACTTCGACGTGAGCTCCGCGTAGATCCTCTCGACCTCGCTCTGGTCCACGCCCTGGTACCCGCTCGTCTCGACCCTCGGCGGCGGGACGTACTCCGGGACGTACGTCGGCGGCGGCGGCGGCGTGTACGCCTGCTTAAACGCGTCGTTATACGTCTCCTGTCCTCTCGCCGCCATCTCGGTCTTCGCGTCCATCACGCGCGCGAGCGCGCGCCGCTGGTCCTCCTCGTTCATCGCGCTCTCGACCTGCCCCTCCGTGTCCGCGAGCGCGGCGGCTTCCTTCTCTTCCTCTTCCTTCTTCGCCTTCGCGATCGCCTTCTCCGCCGCGATTCTCTCCGCCTCCGCGGCGGCGGCGGCGGCGGCGGCGGCGGCGGCCGCCGCCGACGCCTTCGCCGCGTTGTTCAGCGCGTTCAGCGCGAGCGCGATGATCACCGCGACGTACGCGGGGGTGCTGTACAGCATCGCGCACGCGTACTCCACGCCGGAGAGGAACCACGACGACGCGATGCGAACGATCGTGAGCGTCACCGCGGCGAGCCCCTTGAACGGTTTCCCCGTCAGCACGACGCCCCACTGGCCCTGGTCCGCGGCGTTCTTCACGAACGCGAACCCCTCCTTCGTGGACTCGACGAACGTCGCGAGCGGCGTGGACGGCCCGGTCGCTCGCGCGGCGGTCTCCGCCGCGACGCCCTGCGCGCCTTTCAGCGCCGACGCCAGCGATCGCAACCCCGCGCCCGCGGCGTCGGCGGCGTCGGCGGCGCCCTCCGCGACGGCGTCGCCGACGTTGCTCATGCCCGCTCTGCTCCACGCGAAGACGCCTCTGAGGACGTCCTGCGTCGGCGCGAGGCTCTCCGCGGTGACCGCGCCGAAGATTGGCGTGAGGTCCGCGTACGCGAACGCCGCGGCGGCGGCGATCGCGGCGGCGACGACGAGGAGCGACGGGATCGGATTCGTATTCGATTCGCCCTCGTCGCTCGAGGGCGTCTGCTCTCCGCCGGACGCGTCCGACGTCTCCGCGGCGGCGACGCTCGCGGAGACGCGGATCGTCGACCTCCTCGCGCGGAGGCGGACGAGGCGCGTCGTCGCGGTGGGCGCGGCGGACGCGACCGACGACGCGACGACGACGGCGACGACGCGCGAGGTGGAGCTCGCGCGCCGGCGACGCGGCGCGGGGAGCGCGGGAACGCCCACCACGGCGCGCACCGCGGCGACGCGTGCGCGAGGTCGCGCGGCGACCGCGCGCATCGCGCACGCGGCGGGCGCGGGCGCGGCGGACGGCATCATGACGCCGCGCGAGTTTTACGCCTGCGACGAGAGGAAGGACGCGAGGAGCGGGAGGCGCGTGATGAGCGCGAGCGTCGGCGGAGAGATCGCGAAAGAAACCAAACGGTCTCTTGCGAATTGATCGACGCCGTCCGCGGACGCGCGATCTATCGCGACGCGCGAGCGGACGCGGGGGCGAAAACGCTCACTCAGCGCGCGATTCTTACCGTGGCGTATCGCGCGCGGGAACGATAAGCGGCGCGTGTGGCGGACCAGCCGCGCGGCACCCTCTGCGACGCGCGCGAGCGGTTCGCACGTTACCGTACGACGTCGTGGGACGACTCCTATCCTTCGAAACCAGTCACCAGCAGCAGTGCCCTTTCGTTCCTGGGAGTACGTTGTACTGTATGAGTTTCAAACCACGTCCCTGATCGAGCCAGCCGGTCAACCTGACCCGCACTTCTCCCAACTGACCGACGGCCGCGGCCGATAGCCGAGGGGAAGGGGCGAAAGTCCGGCCTTTCTCGGACACACCTCGTCGCCGAGCGCCGCTCGCCCGCGAAAGGCATCATGCCGACGGACAACATCGACTCGAAGTACTTGAAGGACACGGTCGCGGACGTCCTCGTCCGCGCGTGCTCCGAGTGCGCGGTCGCGCGCCCGAAAGATCCCGTGGACTACGTCGCGGGATGGCTCGCGCGCTACGTCGAGAACGATTCGATCCTAAAGAAGCACAACAGCGCGAAGGATCTCGAGCGGACGGCGCGCGAGGCCGAGGAAGAGGTGCGCGCGGTTTTCTCTCCATCGCGGCGGCGCGTCGCGGCGCGCGATCGCGCGCGCTGTCCGACGCCCCGCGTCCCCGCGCGCTCGCGCGCGCCTCGCCGATTCTTTTCCGTCGCGCGCTGCAGTGCGTGTTTCCCATTGCGTCGCGATCCCGCGTCTTCTGACGCCCTCCCCCCCCCCCCCCGCCCGCACCGCCAGGCGCGCAACGAGCGAGCGACCGCGATCGCGAACCGCCGCATCCGCACGGACAAGGCGATCGAGCACATCAAGACGCTGAAGGGCGACCCGGACATCCTGTACAAGCACACGGCGAACTACGCCGCGCGATTAGCGACCGCGCCCGCGAACTCGCTCGTGGTGTACCTCGCGGACCTGGAAGAGCCCGTGAAGGAGGAGGTGGTGAAACTTCCGAAGAAGAAGAAGGCGGAGGGCGAGGAGGGCGAAGAGGAGGAGGAGGAAGAGGAAGAGGAGGAAGAAGGACCCGACTCGGACTTAGAAGAGGAGGAGGAGGGGGAGGCGTCGGGAGACGCGCCCGCGGAGGGCGCCGCGGAGGGCGCCGCGGAGGACTACGGCGGCGCGTCGATGAAGGACGGCGAGTTCGACTACTCGAAGATGTTTTACCGGTACGTCGCCGTCGCGGGCACGGGGAAGCGCGGCGCGCACGACTGGATGCTCGGCAAGACGCTCGAGCGCCCGAAAGGCGAGGTGGACGAGAACGGCGAGCCGGTCCCGCCCGCGGACGGCGAAACGCCCGCGCCCGCGCCGTTATCTTTCTCCCTCGTCGACGCCGACGAAGACGGCCACCGCGCGCCGTGGATCGACGTGAAAAACGTGATGCACCCGTCGCTCGACCCGACCAAGCCGGTGACGTTCCTGAACGGCATCCCGCGCGTGGGCGCGTACTTCGCGACGCCGATCACGCTCGCGACCGGGGAGATCGCCGGGATGCTGTGCGCGGACACGCTGAAGACGCCGAGCGGCGGGAGCGGCCTGCCCGTCTCCGAGGAGGACAAAGATTTGATTCGCGAGATCGCAGACGCCGCGGCGGAGGCGCTGAGAGACGCCGCGGAGGCGCGAGCGGAGAAGGTCGCGGAGGCGGCGGCGGCGCAGGCGGCGCTCAAGGCGAAGCTCGCGGCCGCCGCGGAGGAGGACGATAGCGACGATTCCGAGGACGAGGGCGAGGGCGCGGAGGAGGAGGGCGAGGGCGCAGCTGAGGCGCCCGCGGAGCCCCCCGCGGAGCCCCCCGCGGAGGGCGAAGACGCGGGCGAAGATGCCGGCGCCGACCCGGCGGCGGCGGCGAGGGCGGCGATGAAGGCGGCGATCGCCGCGATCAAGGCGGCGAAGAAGGTCCTGAAGCAGAAGAAGAAGCTCTTCCGCTGCGTCAAGGAGCTCCTCGCGGAGATCGACGACGAGACGCTCGCGGAGATTCGGAGCTACCCGCGCGCGCCGCCGCTAGCGTACATGGTCGTCAAGGCGTGCCTGTACACGTGCGGGCACAAAAAATTCGAGTTTGAGTCGTGGGCGCTGACGCGTAAACTCCTCGGCGAGGACTTCCTCGACGAGCTCCGGCGCTTAGACCCGACCGCGCCGAGGAAGGAGAAGGCTTACGCGGGCGCGACGGCGTGCATGAAAGGCTTGAAGCTAAAGGAGGTGATGCGCGAGAGCAAAGCCGGCAGCTTGCTCTTCACGTGGGTGCGAAATTTCATGCTCGCGCAGGACGCAGCGCATGAGGTCGCCGTCGCGAAGCAGTCGCTGGCGGATCTGGAGGCTGCGGAGGAGGCGAGAGCGATCGCGGCGGCGGAGGCTGCGGAGGCTGCCGCCGCGGAGGCTGCCGCGGCCGCGGCGGCGGAGGCGGAGGCGGCGGCGGCCGCGGAGGGCGGCGAGGAGGGCGGGGAGGCGCCCGCCGCGGAGTAGACTGGCTGGAGAAACTTTTTATCCGTTGACCGTTGGGACGTTTTCTTCTTCTTCGCTTTTCTCGTCGTCGCCCCCCGCGCGGATCTCGTCTCGCGCGTCATTCGCCCGCCCGCCGCGCCCCCCCCAACCCGCGCGCGGTCACTCCTTCGGCGCGCGTCATGTCGAAAGTGGCGATGCCGATGGTGCGCGACGGCGGCGTCGAGTCCAAGGACGCGGACGAGCTCAAGCCGTCGCCCGAGCTCGTGACGTACTACCGCGAAAAAGTCGCGCAGTTCGAGAAGGAGCGCGAGGAGCTCATCGCTCGCATCGACGCCGTCGGCGTCCGACGCGCGGAGCTTCACCAGAGCGAGTGGGAGCTGAAGAAGCGCACGATGGAAGTCAGCGAGCTCCAGAAGGCGCTGTCCGACGCGCACGCGTACCTTTTCGAGGAGCGCGACCGCCTCATGACGATGCAAGCGGAGAACGACGACCTGAAGCTGAAAGAGGTGGAAGACAGGAAGCGCATCGAGAACCTCCTCAAGGCGATGGACCCGACCAAGTCGGACATCACGCTGTCGCGCGACCCGCCGCCGGTGCCGCCGCAGGCGATGTCCGGCCCGCTCAAGGGCGTCAGGGAAGGTAGCAAAGACAGCGAGTTCAGGATGCGCGACCTGAAGAAGAAGTTCGTGCTCCCGTCCAAGAAGAACAAGGGCGGAGGAAAGACGGTGTACATGCCGGGCGACGAGGACGGCGAGTCCTCCAAACTGAAGATTCAGCAGCTCGAGACGATGATCGTGGAGCAGCGCAAGTTCGCGAACGAGCGCATCGCGACGCTGCTCGAGGACAGACGCATCCGAGACGCGGACGAGGCGCTCATTCGCGAGGCGGCGGATAAAAAAGTCGTCGAGCTCGAGGACCGCCTGAAACGCACGGAGGAGCTCCTGCAGCAGAGCACGAAGGATTACATCCTCCTTCGCACGACGCCGTACATCCTCCACGAGCAGCAGCAGCTGTTGAACGCGGAGTTGGAGTCTCTCTCGGGCGAGCGCGAGTCGTTGGACGGGAAGGTGAGGCACGCGAGGAAAGACGCGAAAAAACGCGCCGAGGCGGAGGTGGAGTCCTACATCGCCAACCTGCGCGACCAGCTCCAACGCAGATCCGCGACGGCGACGCAGTACGAGCGGCGCATATCCGAGCTCGAGTCGCAGAACGCCAACTACAAGAAGAAGCACCGGGAGATCGAGACGCGGCGCGCGATGGATCTCGAGGGGTTCACCGCGGACGTCACGACGCTGCGTCGGCTGCTCGCCGCGGTGGATCGAAAATTGCACCAGACGCGTCTGACGCAACGGCTCGACGACGACGAGAGGCTGGACATGCTCATGGAGCAGCTCGAGAAGCGCGCGCCGGACCCCGCGCCCGCGCCCGGCGGCGCGCACGGAGGCGTCGAGTTCCGCGCAAAGGACGGTCCGGGGATGGCGGCGCCGCTGGACGCGAAGGGCGTCGCGTTCGACGTTCAACACATTCGCAAGGCGCTGTCGGCGGTGGAGGAGCGGCTGTCGGACGCGCGCGTGAGCGCCGCCGCGGTCGCGGGGCAGACCGCGCAGGAGATCCACGACGCGGGGAAGCTCGCGGCGCACAACGCGGCCGCGAGCGCGCGCGCGGCCGGGGACGCGTTGGACCAGACGAGGGATTACTACTCCAACGCGGTGAAGGCGATGCCGAGGGGAGGGGCGGAGAACGTCGCCTTCGGCGGCGGCGCCGGGGCCAAGTCCAAGGCGAAGCCGTTAGGGATCCACAACCGCGCGTTTCGATGATGCGACGCGACGCGGGCGACGAAGACGCGCGATAGCATTGTAGTGGTTGTGTATTATACACGCGCGTCTTCTATGATTGATACGTATCTTCTAAAGAGACCGCCGTCCGTTCCGCTTCCGTTCCGAGACGATTAGCTTAACCTTACTTCTTCGAGCGCGCGCGCGTCGCTCGTTTTGGTTGCGTCGCCGGCTCCTCCTCCACCGGCGCCAGCGCCGCTTTCCGTTTCGTCGCCGCGCGCTTCTTCGGCTTCGCGGGCGCCGCCTCCGGCGCCGCCGCGGCCTCCGAGTCCGATTCGCTCTCCGCGCGCCTCTGCCCGCGCGTCTTCCTGGGAGATATCGCGGACAGTCCGAGCGCCGCGGCGGCATCCGCGCTCTTCGCCGGCGGCGGCTTCTCCTTCGCGCCCCCCTTCCCTCGTTTCACCGTCGCGACCTCATCGGGGGCGTCGTCTGAGTCGGATTCGACGTCGCCGTCGCCGTCTTCCTCTGCGGACAGGTCGTCGTCGTCGTCGTCGTCGCCATCGCCGCCGCCCGCGGCGAATCTGTCGGGGACCGCGCCGCCGCCGCCGCCGCCGTCGTCGTCGTCGTCGTCTTCGCTGAAGTGCCCGAGGTCGAAGTCGTCCTCGTCGTCCCCGCCCCTCGTCCTCAACGCCGGAAGCGCCGCCGCCTGCTTCGCGGGCGCGCCCAGCGCGCCGACCATCGGGACGCTGTCGTCCCTTCCGCTGTCCCAGTTCCTCGCCATCTCCGCGAGCAAACGCCTCGGCGGCGCGCTCGGCGCCGGCGCCGACTTCTCCTCGTCGTCGAGCAACACGCCCATGCCCGCGAGCGCGACGTCCAAAAGGTACGTCCCTCGAACGAGCCTCCCCGCGCGCGCGAAGTGTCGCGTCGTGTACGCCTTCAGCGACGCGACGTGGTCCTTGACGCCCTTCACGCCCGACAGCTCGCGCAGCGAGCGATGCCGCAGCAGCGCCGCGAGGCACCGCTGCGCGGGGTCGCAAAACCGCGCGTTGGAATTCCACGCCTTGATCGCGCACACGAACCGAAGCAACGCGACGCCCTTCACCGTCGCCGCGAGCGATTCCAACTGCGCGCACCCGATCGCACCGTTCGCGATCATCGCCTTCACCGCGACGAGAAGCGCGTGCGGGTGGTTCAGCTTGAGCGCTAAGCGCGCAGCCTTGTCGTGCTGCCCGGACGCCGCCGCGTTGGACAGCTCCTGCGTCGCGCCCGCCCTCGACGCGTTCGCCGCCGCCTCCTCCGCCGCCGCCTCCGCGGTGGCGTCGTTCCACAGCGTCAGCTTCGCGTCCGCGCCGCCGGTCGCGAGGACGTCGCCGTCGTCGTCGACCGCGAGCGCCCACGCTTTATCCTCGTGCGCGTCCAACGTCGCGATCGCCGCGCCGGTTCGCACGCCCCAGAGGAGGAGCAACCCGTCGCCGC
Organism: Micromonas pusilla CCMP1545; assembly: GCF_000151265.4. Taxonomy (NCBI): domain Eukaryota; kingdom Viridiplantae; phylum Chlorophyta; class Mamiellophyceae; order Mamiellales; family Mamiellaceae; genus Micromonas; species Micromonas pusilla. Next base: position 31,243 of record NW_003315886.1, read on the forward strand.
CGGTGGAGACGATTTGCGTCCCGCCGGAGACGAACTTCAACGCCAACGCCGCCGCGGTGTGCCCTTCGAGCGTGCGCAAACACGCGCCGCTGCCGCTCTTGTACGTGTTCGGGTCGCACGACCATATCTTGATCGTCTTGTCCCCTCCCGCGGTCGCGACGACGCGGTCCGCGGGCGAGAACGCCACCGCCCACACGCCGCGTTTGTGCCCTCGCAGGACGCCGCACGGGATCAGGTCCGGCAGGCGCCACAGCCGCGCGGTCCTGTCGCCCGAACACGTCGCGCCGAGGGTCAAGTTGGGCGCGATCGCGCAGCAGTTCACCGCCTTGTCGTGCGCGATCGCCGCGGACTTCGCGAGGAACGGAACGGGTCGGAGGGGCGACTCCTCGAGATCGTCGTCGTCGTCGTCATCGCCGGCGGCGGCGGCGGCGGCGGCGCGATGCGAGTGCAACGCGCCGCGGACGTCCCACACGCGCGCGACTTTATCCGCGCCGCCGCTCATCGCGATCGGCGTGCCGTTCTTGTGCCCGAACGCGACGGCGGCGACCGCGCCGACGTGGCCTTCTCCGATCGCGATGCATCGCGCGCCGGACGTCGACGCCGCGCCGTGCCCCGTCGCGTCGCCGGACGCCACCGCCGCCGCCGCCGTCGTCACGTCCCAAAGTCTGAGGGCCATTCCATACAAAGCGATGTCGGGGTGGAGTTCATAGGCGTCAGCTAGAGTTGAAAGGCGTCGAGGTCGGGGATTGAAAGCGAGGTGTGGGCGGCGAGAGACGACGGCAGAAGTCCTTAAGGATCGGCGTTCACCACGCCGACGCGGTCGTATGGGGACCAGTGTATAGAACGCACCTGACGGTGTGATCTCTCGAGCCGGTGATCACGAGGCATTCGCCGTTCGGGCCGACGCTCGCGTCGAGGGACAGAATCGCGCCCGCGTGCCCGGGAAGCGCGGCCGTACACGCCATCGTTGACGGGTCGAACACGCGAAGGAGAGCGCTGTTCGTCGCCACCGCGAGCGCTCTCGGTCTCTTCTTCGTCTTCGCGGCGCGTTTTCGTCTCTTCTCGTCGCCGTCTTGGCCGACATCCGCCTCCTCCTCCTCCTCCTCCTCATCCTCATCGCCGCTCCCCGGAAGGAACGCCGCAGCGATGATCTCGTCCGTGTTCCCTATCAGCTCCCTCCTCACGACGATAGACCCCGCGCCGCCGCCCGCGTCGTCCAGCGCGTCGTCCGGCCCGTAGAACAACAGCCTGTGGTCGCCCGTCACGGCGAGCACGCCGTCTCCGTTTGCGTTGAGCTGCAGCGACGTGAACG
>NW_003315886.1:33089-52388 GCF_000151265.4 Micromonas pusilla CCMP1545
GCGAGCACGCCGTCTCCGTTTGCGTTGAGCTGCAGCGACGTGAACGACCCCGCGGCGGCTTCGTCGCCTTCCGCGTCGCCGTCGTGCGCGCCGCCCGTCATCAGCCCGCTCTCTTCCTTCAAACTGTTTCCGCGCGCGATCGGCTTCGCGCTGCCGACGCGCCATATCCTCACGATGCCTTTATCGCCCGCGGTGACGAAGTACGCGGCGTCGGGTTTCGCGTCGGCGGCGGCGGCGCCGATCATCCCTCTCGCCCTCCGCGGGTCCAGCGCCGCCATGCCCTCGCACGCCTCGTGCGTAGGCGTCGTCGACAGGCGTTTGTACGTCTTCGAGCACCACTCGTGCACGACGCGGTCTCTCGCCGCGGAGAGGAGCTTCTCCGAGCCGTTCTTCGACGCGGTCGGGACGGCGAGGGAGGTGACGGAGGACGTGTGCTCGCGCATGCTTCCGACGCACTCGCGCGTCCGAAGATCCCACGCGCGGACTTCGCCGTCGTGCGCGCCAGTGTAGAGGACGAGACGCTTCGCGTCCGGGTGGAACAGCGCGGTCGTCACCATCGCCGCGTGCCCTCTGAACGCGTGCGTGCAGAAGCCTTTCGCGACGTCCCACACGCGCGCGGTGCGATCCGCGGAGCACGTCGCGAGGAGCGTTCCGGAGGGATCGACGGTCATGTGAAGGATCGGCGTGTTGTGCGCCTTGAACGTCCGAACGCTCTCGCCCGTCGTCGCGTCCCACACCGAGCATCGCATCGAGCGCGACGCGGAGAAGATCTTCTTTCCGTCCCTGCTCCACGCGAGCGCGGTGATCGGCTCCGTGTCCCCGGGGAGGTTGTGCAGCGTCTTCCCCGTCGAGACCTCGACGACGTTAATCGCTTCCTGGCACGCGGCGGCGACGAGCTTCCCATCGCGCGACAGCGCGATCGGGCCGCCGGTGTGGAACACCTCCAGGCTCGACGCCGGCGCGTACGTCTTCCTTTGGTCCGGCGGCGGCATCGTGCGCGTCCGCAGCGCCGTTCGAACTGTGTGTGTACTGCCCGTCGGCGCGCCGCCGCCGTCCGAGAAAAAGTCGGCGGCTCGCTGAAAGCGAACTTTTCTCACCGCACCGCGCTGCTGCGCTGGCGAACTTCAGAACGACGAGCACGCGCGCGCACGCGCGGCGCCGCCGACCCCCCCCGCGCGCGCGATACTCGCGATACTCGCGCTCGCGCGTTCGCGATGACTCCCACGGCGCGCCGCCCGTCCCCTCGTGCGCCTCTCCCGCGCGTGCTCTCCGCGCTCGCGACGCTCCTCCTCTTCGCCTCCGCCGCGCAGGTTTCTTTCGCGACTTCCGCGACGTCTTCGTTCGTCGCGCGCGAGGGCGGGAGGTTCGTCCTCGACGGCGCCACCTTCCACGTCGCGGGCGCGAACTGCTACTACCTCGCGTACTCCTCCGGCGCGGACGCGGGGTCGTACGAGCACGACTGGGTCAAGGAGGTGCTGGACGAAGCGCAGAGCCTCGAGCTCAACGTCCTGCGCGTCTGGAGCTTTCAGGACGAGTGGTGGCAGCGCGACCGCGCGCTGCAGCCCGCGCCGGGGCAGTACAACGAGCGCTTCCTCGTCGCGCTCGACGGCCTCATCGTCGAGTCCGCGCGAAGGGACATCCGGCTTCTGCTGTGCCTCACGAACTACTGGGAAGACTACGGTGCGACGCGGCGCGACGCGGCGGCGGCGCGACGCACAGCTGTGTTTTTTTCTCTTCGTTCGTTCGCGCCCGCGCGGAGACCCGCCGACCCGACCCGCGCTTCCCTCCCTCTCACCGCTCAGGCGGCGCGATCGCGTACGTGAACTGGGCGCACGCCGCGGGTGAGCGTCGCGCGGACGGCCACTCCCTCGACCGCCAAGAAGACTTCTTCACGTCCCAACTCTGCCGCGCGTGGTTCAAGCGGTTCGCGACGCACGTCCTCTCGCGCGTGAACACGATCACCGGGGTGGCGTACAGAGACGACCCTGCGATATTCGCGTGGGAGCTCATCAACGAGCCCCGAGTCCTCGGCGACGCGTCCGGGGATATCCTCCAGAACTGGATCGACGAGATGTCCGCGCACGCGAAGAGCGTTGACGCGAACCACATGCTCACGGTCGGCATCGAGGGCTTCTGGGGGAAGACGTCGCCGCACCGCGTCGGGGAAAACCCCATCGACGGCGCGGAGCGCATGGGGTGCGACTTCGTGAGAAACTTTCTAAACCCGAACCTCGACTTCGCGTCCGTGCACGTGTGGCCGGACCTGTGGCTGTACTGCGACGACGACTGCAAGTTCGAGTTCATGAAGACGTGGATCGCCGGGCACCTCGAGGAGTCTCGCGACACGTTCGACAAGCCCGTTCTCCTCGAGGAGTTCGGGAAGTACCGGCCGTTAGATTCGCGCGATCGGTTCTTCCGCGAGGCGTTCCGCATGTCGCTCCCGCCATCCACGCCCGTGCCGTCGCACGCGGGCGGCGTGTTGTTCTGGCACATGGACCCGAGCGGGTACCCGCACGAGACGGACGGCTTCTCCGTCCAGCTCCCGCGGGATATCGGTGAGACTGCTTCCCATACGACCCCGTTCGCGTGGTGCACGCCGTTCCTTAAGGACTTTTCCCGTCGTCACTCTTCACCCGCGCTTCCCTTTCAACGTTTGACCGGTAAGCCGTTCGACTGACCGATCGCTTCACCCACGCAGGCACGGGGGAGATCATCAAAGGCGCGTCCGCGTCCGTCCGCGAGCTTCGTAGGAACGCGAACGTCGCGGGAGGCGGCGGTCGAGAGCGTCACGCGACGTTCCCGGAGCGCCCGAGGGCGGATCCGGAGGCGTACCGCGCCGCGCCCGTCGCGGACTCGACCGACAAGAGCGCGAGCGCGAGCGCGAGCGCGAACGCGAACGCGAACGCGAACGCGCGGCCGACCCCGCCGGAGGCTGCGGGGTACCGGTTTCCGAGCTTCCGTCGCCCGGTGCAGACGTACGCCGCGACGGAGACGGTGGAACGCCGCGGCGACGACGAAGGCGACGCCGTCGGGCCCGCCGGCGCTCCTCCCGGGCCCACGAGGATGAACGACGAGTCCCCGTGCAAGCCGCCGCCTCCGCCGCCGTGAACGATTTCTTTTACGCGTTTAGTTCTTTCGCTTACCGTGTGTGCTCGACGCCGTCGCCGCCTATCATATGATGATGCGTACGTTATGAGTGATGATTGATGATTTTACGAATGATGCGATGGTTTACGACGAACATCGATGAAAGCGTATTAACAACGAGACCACGAGCGCGCGCTCGACGCGCGCGTCGCTCACGCGACTTTCGAACCCGGAGGAAACATCGACCCCGCGCGTCCGCCGCCTCGCCCGCCGCCTCGCCCGCCGCCTCTCCCGCCGCCGCCTCTCCCGCCAGGCCCCTTCGCGCCCGGCTTGACCTTCCTCCCGCCAAACTTATGAAAGTGGTCCGTCTCCATCCCTCGCGCGCCAGCCATGAAGCTCCCGCGGGCGTTTGACTGCCTCGCGACGGCGGCGCCGCGGCGATTCGCCGCGGCGGCTTTCTTCCCGGTCCCGCGTCCGCCCGCGCGCTGCTGCCCGGGCTTCTGCGTTCTTCCCCCGCCGCCGCCGGTGCTGAACGTCATCTGCAACGTCCCGCGAGGCACGAACGGGGACGTCGGGGACAGCGACAGCGAGGGCGCTTTCTTCGTCGGCGTCTTCTTCGTCGGGGTCTTCGCGCCGCCAAACTTTTTTCCCTTGGCGACGACCACCTTGACCTTCTTCCCGACTTTTTGTCCACCCTTGGGTCCCGGGGTTTTCTTCCCGCCGGGGCGAGACAGCTGCGCTTTCTTCGCTTTCGCGTTCGCGAGCGTCTGCGCTTTTTCGCTCATGCCGCGCTTCTTCGCGAGGACGGCGGCGCGTTTATCCGACGACTTCGCCGCGACGGCTTTGATCTTCGCCTTCTTCGGCGCTTTCTTCGCCGGCGTCGTCGCGCCTTTCTTCGGCGCCTTCTTCGGCGCCTTCTTCGGGACCTTCTTCGGGGCCTTCTTAGGCTGCGGGGAGCGGGGCGAGCGGAGCGGCGGGGAGGCGGGAGGAGGGCGGCGTCAGGGAAGCGTTCGATCGAACGCGTAACAACGCGGAATAATTCGTTCTCCGGACGAATTGAATGAATGAACTGAATTCTCCCGAGCGCGAGGACGAACGCGTCGCGCGACGCGATCGAATCGCGCGACGCGGAGGCAGGGGACGCGACGTGAACGCACCAGTGCCTTCTTCTTCGCGGCTCTCTGCTCCTTCTTCCCCTGTAGCGCGGCGAAGGATAGACGAGGAGGGAGGCGGACGTCAGAATTCGGTCGGATCGGAACGCGCGCCGCGAGAGGACGGGACCACGGGACGACGACGACGATTCGGGGAACGGAGACGCGTCGGACGCGGACGCGCCTTCTTGATGAGGTCGTCCAGCGAGACGTCCATCTTCGTGGCGGCGCCCATGGTGAACTCCATGGCACCGAGTCCGGCGAGCGACATCGTTGTTGAGCGAGTGAGGCGTGGGCGTGCGAGGCGCGCGAGAGGAATGCGCACGTCGTCATCAGGTTTCCTCGTCGGGCCCGGTGCCGAAAAATTGGCAGTCCAGACATAGACACTGCCTGAACTGCGCAAATCAACAACATCAACGACGCCTACGCTACGTTCTTTACACGCCGACGACGACGCCTCCCGCTCACTTCCTCACCGGGTTCGCGCGTATCGCCGCCGCGCACGTCTCGATCGTCTCCCGCCGCTTACACACGCAGAACCGAACGTAATTATTCGGCGGCGCGGCCGCGGCGTCTTCTCCGTCACCCGCGCCCTTCCCGCCGCCGCTCGCGTCGCCGTCGTCGTCGTGGTAAAACACGTCCAGCGGCACCGCGGCGATCTTCGCCTCGGTCGCGAGCTTCGTACAGTACTCCACGGACGTCAACCCTAACGGCGAGACGTCGACGACGAGGAAGTACCCGCCGCTGGGCTCGATCGGGACGCACCCGACGTCGGTCAACGCCGCGGCGAGGAGCGTCGCGTTTCGCGCCATCGTCGCGGCGGCGGCGTCCGCCGACACCGCCCCCTTCGCGTCTTCGGAGATGACGTCCAAAGCCGCGGCGACGCCGAGCTGCAGCGGCGTCGGCGCGCAGTACGTCGTGTACGAGTGCATCGTCTTGCACGCGGCGATCAGCGCGGGAGGACCGGCGAGCCATCCGACGCGCCAGCCCGTCAGCGCGAGAAGTTTCGACGACGTGCCGACGGTGATCGTCCGTTCGGCCATCCCTTCCACGTCCATCATCCGGTGAAACGGCTCTACTTCAGCCGTTTCACCCACCGATGTGGCATCGTCGCCACCGCCGCCGCCGCCGACACCGAACGTGCACCGCTCGTAGACCTCGTCCGCGAGCACCGCGACGTCAAACTCCTGGCACAGCCGAGCGACGAGCTCGACGTCTTTCCTCGAGCTCACCGCGCCCGTGGGATTGTGCGGCGAGTTGTGCACGAACAACTTCGTCTTCCCTCTCCCTTCCTCGAACGCCCTCCTGAGCGCGTCCTCGTCCAGCGCGAATCGCAGCCGCTCGGTTCCGGTTCCGGTCTCGTCGTCGTTCGAGTTCGAGTTCGATCGCGTCGGCTTCATTCGGACGGTTCGCGCGACGGCGCCGCAGAGCTTCGCGTGAGAGAGGTACCACGGAAAGAAGGGCTCCAGAAAGATCACCTCGTCCCCCGGGTCCAGCAGCGCGCGCATCGCGACGTAGCACGCCTCCGTGCCCGAGGACGTCACGAGAACGTCGCTCGGCGACGACCCGGTGGCTTCGTAATACCGCTTCAGCGCGGTCACGAGCTCCGGTCGCCCGGAGATGACGGAGTACTGATTCGCGCGCGGGTCGTCGTCGGCCGCGATGACCGCCGCCGCGGCGTCTCGCGCGACGTCCGACGCGCCAAAGTCCGGCCACCCCTGGCCGAGGTCGAGGACCCCGGGCTCCGCCGCGAGCGCGGTGATCTGCGCCCACACCTGCGCCGCGCCCTGGTTCGCCTGCTGCGCCTTCGCGGCGGAGGAGACGAACCGCGTCGGATCGGTCGACGACGCGTCGGACGACGACGAGGTGGACGGCGCCATCGCGGTCGTCGCGACGGCGCGGCGATGACGATCGCTCGCGGCGCGGTCCTCGCGGCGAACCCGCCGCGGGCGCGACGACGCGGGCGCGACGGGCCGGGCGAGAGCCGGCCGCATACAGCTGTGACGACGGCAGCTGTCTGGTGACGACGCGTTTTAACAATCGACGCGGTCCTTCTTCCTTTCTTCGGCGTCGTTGCCAGCACAGCAGCTGGGAGTCTCCGCGAGATCCTATCCAGTCCGCGCCGCGCGGCCCCACGCGTCATGGCGAGCGTCATCGCGCGCGCGTCGCCGCCGGCGTTCACGCGCGGCGCGACTTCCGCCGCGTCGTCGCGACGCGAGGAGGAGGCGACCTCGCGCGCGACGCCGTCCGCGGCGCGTCCGCGTCGTCGTCCCGCGGCGACGGTCGCGACGAGGGCGTCGTCGTCGTCGTCGTCGTCGTCTTCCGACGATCGCGGTGCCGACACCCCGCCGTCGTCGTCGCCGCCGCCGTTCATCCACCGCGCGGGGTCCGCGCTCGTCGCCGCGACGCTGTCGATCGCGCTCGCGTCCGCCCCCGCCGCGCGCGCGGGCGTGTTCGACGTCGTCGCGAGGGAGGACAAGGACCCGATCGAGCCCTTCAGCCTATTCGGCACCGTGTACAAAAAGTACGTCGTCGAGGTCTTCGACGAGAGCGGTCGGCAGATCATCGGACGGAAGAAAGGGTTCACCGCGGAGGCGTGCGTGGACGTCGTCTCCGAGAGGATGCAGCGGTTTCGAGTGCCCGGCGAGGGCGGGAGCATCGCCCCGGGCGGGCCCACGAGCGCGGCCGCCGCCGCCGCGGGCGGCGGCGGCGGCGGCGGCGGCGGCGGCGGCGGCGGCGGCGGCGGCGGCGGCGGCGGCGGCGGCGGCGCGAGCGATCCGGTCGCTCGAGGACGGTTTTGCGAGACGAGGGAAGTGATGGGGAAGGTCGAGAAGACCGATGACATGCTCCCGGCGTGCCTCCCGGCGTGCCGAAGCGCGTGTTTCAAGGCTGTGGACAAGTACGAGAGAGACATGCGGAAGAACACCGGGTTGGGGTTCAGCGAGAAGGACGAAGTGCGCGTGAAAGGGACGTGCGCGGCGCGGTGCGCGAAGGAGTGCCAAAAGAGCGGCAAAGCGTACGATTTCATCATCCCTTTCCGTTTGTGACGTAGAGAGGGGTGGATATGATACCTCATCGCGTACCTTAGTCGGTTGCTAATGTTATTACCACGAAATTGTGTGTTGCTAACCTACGCTGCCGCCGCCGCCGCCGCGTCCTTCGCGTCCGCCGCGGCTACTTCAAACCGCGCCCTGCTGACGGCGTCGATTTCTTTCCACTTCGCGCCGAGAAGCTTCATCTGTCCGGGGCCGCTCAACCCCGGCGGCAAGTTCGCGCGCTCCTCGGCGCAGAACAGCACGTACGCGGACGGCGTGCGCGTCGACTTTTTCTTCTCTCTCTTCGCCGCGGCCGCGTCGTCCGCCGGCATCGCGGCCTTCGCGTCCCTGGCCTCGCGCTCGTACCTGGAGCGCTCGTCGTCGCCGAGCGCCTTCCATCCGGCGCCTAAAATCTTCGCCTGTTCCGGCGCTCGTAACCCGGGTTCGAGCGTCGGTCGCTTCTCCGCGGAGTACAGGAAGAACGCCGACGGCGCGCGCGTTCGCTTCGGTTTCGGTTCCGGTTTCGGTTTCGGCGTCGCCGCCGCTTTCGTTTTGGATGTTTTCCCCTTCGTCGCGGAAGCGCTCGCGACCTCTTTGTCTTTCTTCGCGCGTCCTCGGAACCCCCTTCCCGTCCTCGGGTTGTTCTTCCGTTCGGTGATGAGCTCGACCGCGACGTCGAGGGGTATCGGCGCGAACCGCGCGAGGAAGACCGCGTCGCGCTCCTCCGACGTCGTCGTCTTCGTCGGCGACGCCCTTTCGAGACCTAAGCCGTCGAGCTTCGCGCTCTCGAGCTCCTCCGCGTCCATCTCGCCCTCCTCCTCTTCCTCTTCATCCGCGTCCGCGTGCTCGAACGCGAAGTCGTCGATCTTGTCTTCGTACGGCTCGTCCATCATCGCGGCCGCTCTCGCGTCGTCCCTGACGCGTTTTAACGTCTTCGCGGGAATGTGCGCGTTTACGTCTCCGTGATTGACGTACCACCCGTACGGCCCAATTTTCATCGTGACGTCTCCCCCTTCCGTGGGGTGAACCCCGAGCGTCATCGGGTACTTCAAAAGCGCGAGCGCGACGTTCAGGGTCAGCTTATCCGCCGTCACCTCCGGGACGTTCTGGAGACCGAACGTCCGCGGCGTCCCCTCGTTCGCCGTCGGATCGAGTTGCACGTACGGTCCGTACGGTCCGCGACGAACGCTCACGGTTCGCGACGTCTCCGGGTCGACGCCGATCTCGCCGTCCGAGAGCCACGGATCCGTCCTCATCGATTCGGCGTCGTCGCCGTTCGTCGTCGATATCGGCCGCGCGTACGCGCACTTCGTGTCGGTGTTGTAGTTGCTGCAGCCGATGAAACCGCCGTTTTTGGACAGTTTCAAACCTAAACGGCCGTCCACGCACGCGGGGCATCTTCTCGACGCTCGCAGCGTCGCGGGGTCGTAGTCTGGGGACTTCCACGCGTCGCCGGCGCGCTTGGGCGCAGCCGCGTCGCCCTCCGATCGCGGCGGCTCCGCCGTCGCCGCGATCGCGTCCAAGCGCGCCTTCGTCTCGCTCTCGTCGTCCCCGAAGAAATGCGCGCCGAGCGTCGCGTCGAGCACGTCCACCACGAGCGACGTGCGAATGTTCTGCAACCCCTGAACGTCGCCGTGGAACGGCTTCCAAAACTTCGACATGACGTCCTTCCACTCCGCGTCCCCGGACGCGATGTCGTCGAGCTTATCCTCCAAACCCGCGGTAAAGCCGTAGTCCACGTACTCGTCGAAGAAGTGCGTCAGGAAAGAGCTCACCATCCGCCCGCGCGTCTCCGGGATCAGCGGCCCTTTCCCGCCGCCGCCGACGACGTACCCTCTCTTCAACATCACCTTTACTATCGACGCGTACGTCGAAGGCCTGCCGATGCCCTTCTCTTCCATCGCTCGCACGAGCGCGCCCTCGGTGTATCTCGCGGGAGGTTGCGTCCAGTGCTGCAGCGCGGTTATCCCCGCGGACGTGTCCACGGAAGACAGCGTCTCGGAGACGTCGACGGCGTCCTCGTCGTCGGCTTGGTCGGATTTTTTTTTCGCGAGCCCGCCTCGCTTCGCGTCCTTGTCGCGCTCGATCACGCGCACGGACTGCGGCGCGCGCAGGTTGATCGTATCCCCGGGCTTGAGCTCCGGGAGCCACGCGTCGCGCTTGTCGCGGTCGTCGTCGCCGGACGTTCGACCGCCGTGGGCGTACGCGGCTAGGAACCCGGAGAACAGCAGACGCGACCCGTTCGCTTTCAACGCGAGCTCGCACCCTTCGGACGCGGACTTGACCTCCGCGGCGATGCGTCTCGTGACCGCGCGCGACATCTGCGACGCCATCGTGCGGCTCCATATGAGCTTATACAGCCTCGCTTCGTCGGAGTTGGCGCCGAGACGCGCGCTGACGGCGTTCGGGAGGAGCTCCGCGCGGATCGGACGAATCGCCTCGTGCGCCTCTTGCGCGTTTTTTTGCGTCTTTTTGTACGCGTTCGGCGTCGCCGGCACGTAGCTCGCGCCAAACTCCTCCGTCGCGACCGCGCGTATCGCCTTCACCGCGTCCGGACCGACGTGCAACCCGTCCGTTCGCATGTACGTGATCAACCCTTCCCCGAACCCTTTCCCCTCGTATAGTTTCTGCGCCGCGCTCATCGTCCGCGCGGACCCGAACCCGAGCTTCGCGTTGGCCTCTTGCTGCAGCGTCGACGTCGTAAACGGCGGCTTGGGTTTCGTCGTCGCCTCCTTCTCTTCCACGGTGGCGACGTACAGCGTGTCCTTCGCGGCGAGGATCTCGTTGGAGACCGCCTCCGCGATCTGTTTCGAATTCACCGCGCCCTTCGCGAGCCGCGCGCCGCTCGCGTCGCGGTGCAGTTCGGCGACGAATCGTCCGGACGCGTCTCCGTCGGATTTTTTCACGCCGCTCGCGCGTTCCAGCCCCGCGACCACGCTCCAGTACTCCTCCTTGACGTGCCGCTCGATCGACATCTCGCGCTCGCATATCAACCGCAGCGCCGCGGACTGCACGCGCCCCGCGGAGAGCCTCTCCGACGAAGGGATCTTCCGCCACAGCACCCCGGAGAGCTTGAACCCGAAGAGGTAGTCCAGAGCGCGTCGCGCCAGGTAGGCGTGCACGAGCTCGACGCTTATCTCCCTCGGTTCTTTAAACGCCTTCACGACCGCGTCTCTCGTGACTTCCGTGAACGTGACGCGAGATATCGCCGTCGGCGCGTCTTTCTTCTTTCGCGACCCGCGCTCTTTGAGCAGCTCGCTGATGTGCCACGCGATGGCTTCGCCTTCTCTGTCCGGGTCCGTCGCGAGCACGACGCCGCCGCCGCATCGCTCCGCGCTCTCCACGATGCTCTTCACGACGCCGCTCTTTCCTTGCAGAGACCATCGCATCGCGAACCCGTCGTCCGGAAGGACGCTGCCCTGCTTCTCCACGAGATCGCGCACGTGCCCGTAGGACGCGAGCACCTGGTACGACTGTCCCAAGTACTTTTGCACGGACGTCGCCTTGGCGGGGGACTCGACGATCACGAGCGTCCGCTCCTTCGCCCCGCCGTCCGCCGCCGCGAGGCGCTCCTCCGCGGCCGCGGACGCCGCCGGCGAACTCTTCGAGACGACGCGCGTCGACGAGCGCGCGGCGGAGAACGCGCTGCCGCGCTCGCGGCTCGCGGACGCGCGCGCGGCCGTCGACCTCGAGCGCGGGGGCTGCCGAGGGCGCGCGCCGTCCTCCGCGCGCGCGGACGCGCCCGACGCGAACGAACGCCATCGCGGCGCGGAGACGGACGCGCCCGTCGGGAAGAAGGAGGACGCGAGGTGGAGCGGACGCGGCATCGCGACGACTCGGCGCGAGGCGAGGAGCCGCCGCAGGCCCGAGCGCATCGCGACCGAGGAGGATGAAAATCCCGCCCCGCGCTCGCCGCCGACGCGCGAACCCGCCGCGCCGTCACCCGCGAACGACGCGCTCGCGAGGGCCCCGACGACGCGCATGCACGAGCGGACGAGAGACGCGACCCGACCCGCCGGCGGGCGCGACGTATCCTGCGGCGCGCAGAGCGCGTGTGACGAAGCGAGTGTGCAATTTAATTTAACACCAAACTCGCTGCCAGCTTGCGTCGTAGACTGAAGTCCAGACCACAACCGCGACGGCTGGCTACGACGCTACACGATGTGCTCGAAATGCTACGCTGCTAACACACGCCGCGAAGAACGCGCCAACCCCCCCCGCGCGACCCATCGCGTCACTTCAACCGCTTTCTCTTCCACTTGAACTGCGCGGGCGCCTTCTTCAAGTGCGCGAGCCCCGGCAAGGCGTCCTCCTCGTCCTTTTCGCGTTTGATTTTCCGCTTGTGCCCGCGCGCGCTCTGGACCTCCTTCTGGTACGCCATCTCCGAGGTCATCATCTTCAGCTTCGCGGCTCGGCTCTCGCGCTCTTTCAGGAGCTGGTACGCGACTCGGCGTTTCTTCTCCAGCCGTTTCTTCAAGCGCGGGTCGAGCTCTTTCGTCTCCGCCGACGCGGCGTCGTCGTCGTCGCCGGCGCCGCCCCTCGCGAGATCGCGACGTAATCCCAGCCCCAGACGCATCTTCCGTCTCGCCGCGGCCTTATCCTCCGCGGCGCTCGCGGGTCCGGGCGTCGCGTCGTCGTCGTCGTCGTCGTCGTCGTCGCGCGCGACCGCGGCGCCGCGCGTTCTCGCCCTCCCGCCGCCGCCGTCGTCGTCGTCGTCGTCGTCGTCGTCGTCGTCGCTCCCGAATTTCACGTGCGTCCGGCGTTTCCTCGCGCCTCCTCCGCCCCCCGCGCCGCGCTCGTCGTCGCTCCCCCACCCGCGCGTCATCTCGTCGTCGCTCTCGTCCTCCTCCGCGAGCCCGTCCGCGCCGACGAGGTGCAACGTCGCCCTGAGTTTCTCCGCTTTTTTCGCCTCCATGGACGCCTTCAGCCCGACGTACTTGACGTCCTGCGTCTTCATCAGACGGAGCTCCTCCGCGGTGTACTTGTTGCTCTCGTCCCCGCGCGCCTGATGCACGCCGTCTTTCGTGCGCTGCTTCTCCATGCCGAAGTAGAACTCGTCCGGGTTTCGATACGCGGCTTTCGTCTTCAGGACTTTGATGGCGTCCTCCTTCTTGTGAAAGTCGCGCGCGCGGAGGACGTAATCTTTCTTCTTCTCGAGGAGGCCGAGCCGCGCGCGCGCCGCGGGCTGCGACCGCTCTTTGTGCGTCTTGCGCTTGACGGCATTGCGCAAGGACGACATGACGCGCGCGGGGGGGGGGGGTCGGGCGTCGGAAAGACGCGAGTCCGAGCTTCCGCGCGCTCGATGTTAATGGCGGCGGCGGGGATTCTCCGAGACCTCGGAAGCGCCCGAAACTTCAGGTGAACTTCAAAAAGTTCCGCTCGCGCTCCGCCGTGACGAGTCCGGCGCGCGCGAGGCGCCGCCACCCCGAGGACGATGGCGCGGCGCGACGCCGCGTCGGACGACGCCGACGCCGACGCCGCCGACGACGACGCGATGGACGTCTCCGACTTCGCGCGCGGCGGCGCGAAGGGCAAGCACGCGTCGACGTCCGCCTCCTCGCACCCGCATCATCTTCATCACGCCACCCCCGACGAGACGCGCAGGTCGCTGCGCTCGCACCGGAAGCACGGCGGCTCCGCGTCCGCGGAGGAGATCGTCGGCGTCTCGCGCCCGGCGTCGCCCGCGATCGACGCGGTCGTCCTCCGAAGGATCGAGCAGGACGTGAACAAGCTCGTGCGACGACGCGCGGAGCGCGCGAGATCGAGAGCGCGAACGCGAAAGCGCGACTCGAAGCACGAGGACATCCCTCTCGAGGCGGAGGCGCGAGGGACCGTGGTCCACACGCCGATGATCGCGACGGGCGGCGGCGGGCGGAAAGGCTCGTTCGCGTCCGTGGCATACGCAGACGAGGAGGAGGAGGAGGAGGAGGAGGAGGAGGACGGCGGGACCAGCGCGAGCGCGTTCACGTCGCCGCCGGGATCGATCGCCGGGTCCGTCGCGTCCGAGCGCGAACGCGCGACGACGCCCGCGGGCGCGGGGGGCGCCGCGTTGCCCCCGCGCGCGCCGCCGCCGCCGCCGCCGACGCACCCGGCGCAGGGTCAAGGGCAGGGCGTGACCCCCGACTCGTTGCGATACATGGAGGTCATGTCGCGGTACCTCTCCACGCGCGGCGTGCACGGGTCGCTCCTGGACGAACTCCGAGAGGAGAAGAGCGCGCTGACGCGGTTAGGCGCGTTCTATCTTACTCTGGTTCCCATACGACCCCGTTCGCGTGGTGAACGCCGTTTCTTAAGGACTTAATCTCCCGGCGCGTCTCTCCGCTCAACCCTCGCTGTCAATCCCCGCCATCGACGCCTTTCGACTCCATCTGACGCCTTTCAACTCCACCCCGACGTCGCTTCGCGCGGACCCTCGACCCTCAGCGGAGGACGCGGAGGACGCCGCCGCCGCGGACGCGCTCGGGATGTTGACGACGCCGATTAAGACGAGACCGAGCGCGCCGCGCGACGAGGCGTCGTCGACGCCGGCGCGGCGGCCGGCGAGGACGCCGAAGACGCCGACGACGCTGTCCCCCGCGGCGACGCCGTTTCTCTCGTCGTCCGCGAAGAGACGCGGCGACGACGGCGGCGGCGGCGGCGCGACGGCGTTCGACGCGAACGCGACCACCCCGGAGGACGTCACCGACTCGCTCACGCGGTCGATCGCGAGCATGAAACGAAGCGCGTCGGTGCCGAACTCGAGCAAGAACGTGTTCGGCACCGCGCTCGTCGCGTCGGACGACGACGACGACGACGACGACGACGACGACGACGGCGGCGGCGCGTTCAGCCGTCGAATCAGCGCGGAGTGGACCGAGGCCGCGCTCGCGAGGGAAAGAGAGCTCGGGAACGTCACGCCGCCGCCCGGGAGCGCGTCCACGCCCGAGGGCTACGCGCGCGTCGCCGCGAGGAACGCGGGGACGTCCCTGAGACGCGCGCTCGAGCGCCCCGCGGAGTACGTCGGAGAGCGGACGTCGTCGACGCTCGGCGATCCGCAACGCGCGGCGGCGGATTTAACCCACGAGCTCGAGACCGCGCTCGGGTCGTGCAAGCGCGCGGTGGACGATCTCGCCCGCGGCGGGCTCGACGCGGACGCCGCCGCCGCGGTCGTGACGCACGGCCGTCTGTCGTCCGTCCTCCTCGAGGAGGTCACCGTGGGCGCGGCGCGCGCGCGAAACGCGCTCGTGAACCTCACCGCCGCGATCAGGTGCGTTTCTCAACTAACCCTCGGTTTCAACATTCATTTGATCGCGTTGGTCCCTTTCAACTGACCGACAACCTTTACAACTACTTTGCCGCGTCAGAGTCGCGTCGGAAACCGAAGCCGCCGCGGAGGAGGCGGCCGAGGAAGCGCACGCGGCGGCGCTCGTGGAGGAGACGGAAGCGTCCGCGATCGAGCTGTTCGCCGCGGAGCACGTCGCGGAGGAAGAGGCGGCGAACACCGCGGCGGCGCTCGTGCGGGCGGCGCACGCGGGCGCGTGGATCGCGCAGCACCTGAGCGTGTACTCGCGGTGGGCGAAACGCGTCGCGTCGTGGGCGGGGAAGCCGCCGCCGCCGCCGCCGACGACGCGTCCCGGAACGCCGCGGGCGGAGAGCGTCGAGACGACGGAGAGGGAGCGCGCGGCGCGGAAGGCGTGGGACGAGACCGGCGGCGGGGGGGGGAGGGAGACGGCGGCGGAGTCGCTTCGAGCCGCGGACGAGACGTACACGCGAGCGATTCACGGCGTCGTGTGCGCGTGGAGCTCGTACATCAGCGCCGCCGCCGCCGCCGCGCCCGGCGGCGAGGGCGGCGAGGACGCCGAGAGCGGGTCCGATTCGAGCGAGGACGAGGACGGAGGGCGGACGCGCTCGGGGGGAAGGCGGCGGCACGATTTCGTGGAGCGCGCGCGGACGTTTCACGCGCGTCGGTCGTTCCTTCGGTCGCTCTGGACGCAAGCGTTCATCGCGCAGTATTGCGTGCAGGGCGCGTTTACCGCGATGCACACCGCGCGCATAAGCCGCAGCTTCACCGAGCACGACTTCCAGGAGCTCATGCGCGCGGTGAAGAGAGTCGTCGCGGTCGCGACGACGGTCGAGTCGCAGCTCCAACGCATGGGCGCCGGCGAGAAGTACGTCGAACGCGACGGCGCGAGAGGAGGGGTCTTCACGCGCGAGTCCACGCCGTTCCCGGAGAACCGCGGCGGCGGCGGCAGCTTGAGCCGCCAGAGCAGCGTGGACGCGGCGGCGGCGCTAGGGGTCTTCGGGTCCCCGCAGAGAGCTGCGGCGGCCGCGACGGCGTCGCCGCCGAGGGAGGCGCCGCCGCCGCGCGCGGCGCTTCCGCCGCCGCCGCCGCAACCGCAGCCGTCCAACGACGACGCGGTCGCGTCCATGGACTTCATCGACGCGTTGTGGCAGTCCGTCTCGCAGGTCAAGACGTTGAAGTACGAAAAGGCGATTAAAATCGGCCGAGGCGGGTTCTCCACGGTGCTTCGAGCGTCGTGGCGCGGCAGCGTCGTCGCTGTCAAGGTTTTAGACCCGAAGAAAATCAACGGCGACGTCGTGGACGCGATACGACACGAAGTGACGGTCATGACCGCGAACCGGCACCCGCACATCGTCACCGTGCTCGCCGCGTGCGTGCAGCTCCCGGACGCGGCGATCATCATGGAACACTGCGCGAACGGCTCGCTCGCGGACGTTTTAGCGAAAGCCCGAGGGAAGCCGACGTCGTTGTGCTGGCGCGTCCGACTTTTGATGGCGTCCGACGCCGCGTGCGGACTCGCGTACTTGCACTCGTCGAACAACCAGATCGCGCACCGGGATCTGAACACGCAGAACCTCCTCGTGACCGGGGACATGCGCGTCAAGATCGCGGACTTCGGTCTGAGCCGCCTCGTCAGAGGCACGCGCGCGAATCGCGACGACGACGACGACGACGACGACGACGACGTGGGTGACGCGGCGCGAAGAAAAGACGAGAAGGACGCCGACGCCAGGACGAGAGAGGCGATGCGCGACGGCCTTCGAAACTGCCTCTTCCACGCTCCGGAGGTCATCGCGTCCGCAGACGCGACCGTTACGACCGTCACGACCGCGACGACGGAAGAGACAGAGTACGACTTCGGCACGCGCGCGGACGTGTTCTCTTTCGGCGTCGTCCTGTGGTGCCTCGCGACGCTCGAGCCGCCGTGGGAATCGATCCAGCGCGCGCACGACGACGCGCCGAGCGAGACGATCCGATTCCTCGGCGTCATGCGCGACGTCGCGTCGCGAGTCGCGCGCGGCGAGCGACTTCCACTTCCCGGCGTGCCCGGCGTGCCCGGCGCGACCGGCGCGATCGGAGCGTCGTCGTCGTCGTCGTTCGAATTTGAATCGACGGGCGACGGCTCCGCGCGCTTAGGTCCGTCGTGGACGCCGGCTTTCGCGGGGGGAGCGCGCGCTCGCGGCGCTCGTCGCGCGGTGTTTCCGCGGCGACCCCGCGACGCGGCCGACGATGACGAAGACGCTCGCGGCGCTGAGGAAGCTCAGGAGGGAGGAGACGGAGCGGGAGTTCGCGGAGGCGCCGCCGCCGGAGGCGTGGAAGGGGTTCATGCCCGCGGGAATGCCGGGGATGCGGCACCTGCGGATCGACGGCGCCGCGGCGGCGGCGGAGGGGGGGGTCGGGGAAAAAAAACCCGGCGGCGGCGGCGGCGGCGGCGGCGGCGGCGCTTCTGGGACGGGCGCGTTCACGACGCGCGAGCTGCGTCGCGTCGCGCTCGGCGCTTCCGCGGTGGGTTTGGTGTTAGGGATCGGCGTCGCGCGCGCGCTGGGACGCCGCCGCTGACGCGAATAGATACAACTTCACGAGACGGCGTTGAAGGTAGTCTAGACAAAGATACGTAGAAATCCTTTCAAAGATAATTGAACCAGAAGTTTTCCGGTTTCAAGTATTCTTTCCCGGTTTCAAGCTTCGCGAATTTTGACCGATGGGCGACGGTTTAGGGTTTGGGTGTTACAACGAGTTGTTACAGCAACGTACACGTCCGATAAGAACGTTCGCGTGCGACCTTTCCCGAGGGAGCGCGCGCTCCTCTCATCACACGCGATCGCGCGTCGACGCTCGCGTCATCATGCCACGATCACGCGCGCTCCTCGCGTGCGTAATCCTCGCCGCGTGCGCGACGCTCTCGTCCGCGACGGACGCGCGCGTCGCGCTCGGGCAAGACGCCGCGCCCGCGCCCGCGCCCGGTGCCCCGATCGAGGCGCCCGCGCCCGCGCCCGCGCCCGATGCCCCGATCGAGGCGCCCGCGCCCGCGCCCGCGCCCGCGCCCGATGATCCGGCGCCCGCGCCCGCGCCCGACGACGCGGCGCCCGCGCCCGCGTCCGACGACGCGGCGCCCGCGCCCGCGTCCGACGACGCGGCGCCCGCGCCCGACGATTCCGCGTCCGATGCTGCGGCGCCCGCGCCTGCGCCTGCCCCCGCGTCCGAGGACGCGGCGCCCGCGCCCGCGCCCGACGCCGCGGCGCCCGCGCCCGCGCCCGACGCCGCGGCGCCCGCGCCCGCGCTCGACGCCGCGGCGCCCGCGCCCGCGCCCGACGCCGCGGCGCCCGCGCCCGCGCCCGACGCCGCGGCGCCCGCGCCCGCGGTCGACGCCGCGGTCGACGCCGCGGTGTCCAACGACACGTCCGCGGTCGACGCCGCGGTCGACGCCGCGGTGTCCAACGAGACGGCGCCGGCGACCGACGCGCCGCCGCTGCCCGCCGACGACATCATCCCCGCCGACGAGACCGCGGCGGCGCCGTCGCCCCCCGCGACCGCGACCCTCCCGAACGCGACCCTCCCCGACGCGACCCCCCCCTCGCCGGATGGCGAAGAAGGCGAAGACGCGGGGCGGTTCCAGATGGACGCGTCCGGGTCGGCGGCGACGACCGCGGCGGCGCCGATCGAGCTCCCGTTGAACGCGCACGACGGCGCGAAAATCCGCGAGCGCGACCACTACCACGGCTCGGCGTTTTACCCCGGCGTCCTCGGATGCGAGTCCACGTGCGAAGGCACCGCCGTGACGAAGGAGGCGTGCGATGCGATGTTCTTCTGCGATTGGGACGACGGAAAGTGCTGGTCTGGCGTCGGCGGGAAGGACTGCCCGGGGAGCAAAGAGGAGATGCACGCGATGATCGCGAGCGAGATGGAGGCGGTGAAGAGCGGCGATTCGTCGCTCGCGGACGACGTGATTCATCATCGCAACGGCGGCGAGGAAAGCGCTCTCGACGCCAACGCGTTCTCCAAGTCTACGACGAACTCCACGACCGACACCATGATGGACACCATGACCGACACCATGACGGACACCATGACGGACACCATGACCGACACCATGACGGACACCATGATGGACACCATGACGGACACCATGGAGGACACTTCCGGCAACTCGTCGTCGTCCGCCTACCTCCCCGTCGAGGACGTGGACTACCACCCGATGAACCACCACTTGGACGAACTCCCGGCTGGATTCTCCCAGGCACTCGAGAGGCACATGCACGTCACCGACGGCGCCGCGTTCATCACAAACTGCGGCATTCCGCAAGACATCGTGGATTACCTCGGCAAGGACCCCGCGAAGATCGAGACGCTCGGGGCGTGGATGAAGTCGCATAAGGACTACAAAGACTTCCGCGCGAGCACGGACCTGAAGGAGATGGAGGCAGCGTGGACCGCGTCCGGGGGGAAGTCGTGCCACCCCGCCGACGACCACGACTGGGACGCCGCGTCCGCGCCCGCGCCCACTCCGGGACATGAGGCGGACGTGAACGCGGCGATCGAAGAAGAGGCGGGGGCGGTCGCGCCCGCGTCCGGTGGCGCCGCGACGGCGCACTTCGAAGCCGCCGCGCCCGCGGCTGACGTCGCGGCGCCCGCGCCCGCGCCCGCGCCCGACGACGCCGCGCCCGCGCCCGCGCCCGCGCCCGACGACGCGGCGCCCGCGCCTGCGCCCGTGTACGACGACGCGGCGCCCGCGCCCGCGCCCGAC